>NC_044032.1:193445267-193749991 GCF_901765095.1 Microcaecilia unicolor
GTGGGTCATCCCCGCGACGGAAAGTAGTTGAGGACGCTCAAAATCAGCTTTTGATTATGCCAATTTGGGCGACCCTGTGAGAAGGACGCCCATCTTGCGATTTTTGTCGAAAGATGGGCGCCCTTCTCTTTTGAAAATAAGCCTGATCGTGACTCAGTGTGATGCACAATTTCTCACAGCTGTTCTCTGCAAGATTGCCTACTTATATAGAAATGTGAAACAGATCCCACAATGCTTGATGTACAGACTTGCACAATTTTATCCTCAACTCCCAAATGGTTTTTGATTTATGAGCTACCCAGAACAGATGCTGAGAGAAAACAGGAAAAACAAATTCACCTTGATGGATGCTATTGCAATCTGAAATCAGACCCAATTGTTTTCACACAAGCCATAAACACACAAACATTTTATTTTTAAATTAAATAATCAAGGATACCAATAGCATAAAGTTCTGGAACTAGAGCACAAATAGGTAGTATAACAAAATTAAAGAAGATAAGAAAATGGGAAAGAGGTAAGGATATAAGCCTTCTATTCTCATTTTGTTATACCAGTTATTATCTCAAAAGTTTCTACCTGGTGTATCATCTGATTACTATAAAATCCCCAGTTCATGTGGTAAGCTTAAGTGAAGAAAGAATGAAAGATGATACTTGTGTTTGGCTCAATCATCCGACAAAAAACCCCATCAAAGCTGGTTTAGTGGCAGGAAAAGTACAGATGGGCGTCATGATATACTTGTATAGTATTAATTTGATGGTTATATAATTGAAAAATATGATAGAACTTTTCATGTTAAACTGTAACTTCATGTGCCTAAAGGGTCCTGCACCCCAATACCTATTAGCTAGGCTGTATTGTTTATTACATGCACACAAAAAAATTACAATTCAACTATCATTTAGATTAAATGATATTATAGGCAGCTAGTGTGCATCACCCAAAACCCAGGGAGAATATAAGAAGCTAATGAGGAAATATTCCACCTTAAGAAATAGGCAGTACTAGATAGCCAGTTTCCCTTTAAAACTATGGAGCTGCTGAGGAAAGATGGCTTCTGAAGGAGCTACAGCTTCCATGAGGCAGAAGGGGGTGGAGTTGGAATTAGCACAGGTGCATTTAAGAGCTGCAGATGTCCTGATTAGGGAAAGATAACCTCAGCCATGCCATTCTAGATGCAGACACCATGGGAGACAGTCTGGAGGATGCTGGTAGAACTGGCTGGATTTGTAGCAGTTTCTGCGGAAATGAGAATTGAATAGGCTTTCCTTTGGTCCTAACTCAGAAGTGGGAGTGTGGCACCTGGGAACTGCTGGAAGATGAACACTGACCAGAGGGAAGAATCAGAGGTGGGTTGTAAGCTGTTTGGTCTTTATATGCGAGCAGCCATGGAGTGCTGGTGGGGCTGTGCTTCTTCAGCACAGAGGTTTTTGTCATGTGATTTCTAGATGTTTTCTTCTCTTCTTCCAACAAGCCCGTGGTTGGGTGGTGGGCAATTAAAACTGTTGTGATTTAAGTCAGCATAAGACTACCTAAGTAAACTGTATTACTGGAGGTGAAGAAACCCCAGGAGAAGAGGCAGAAACCTAGAAAGTTGTAAGGGCTTTGACAAAGAGATGGAAAAGACAAGAGCACATATGGAAAGGAGCCAAATTAATTCAATTTCTTTAAACCTTTATGAAGAATCAGCTTCTGTGCTGCCTACTAACATACCATTTGTTACGTGGAAGTAACATTCCTATATATTGTACTGCTCCACATTTTGACCTCTGAAGATCTGAATGAAATGCAGTTGTTTGGTTATTTATTGACTGATTGATTTATGAGATGTTGAGTAGCATTTTAGAATGGATGTCCAAGTCATAACATCACAGATGGATATCCATCTCACATATATTTTGGAACAGGATACAGCCTATTCTAAAATACATATGAGATTTATGTCCAACATGAACATCCATTTTACCAACTGAAACATCCAAATTATGAATGGGGGGAAAACAAAGGACCTAGACATCTGTAAGGCAGCATAGGAACGTCCGTCTTATAAATGGCCATATAGAGGCCCATGCAGAGCAGATGGGTAGCCTAATAGGGATGTAAAGAACAACTCAAAAGAAACTCCAGACCACTCAAAGCACAGCAGCCAGGCTGATATTTGGTAAAACACAATTCGAAAGTGCCAAACCCCTCCGAGAAAAACTGCATTGGCTCCCAATCAAAGAACGTATTACCTTCAAAATCTGCACCCTGGTCCACAAAATTATCTACGGCGAAGTCCCAGGCTACATGACAGACCTCATAGATCTACCAACCAGAAACACAACCAGATCATCACGAACATACCTAAACCTCCACTATCCAAACTGCAAAGGACTCAAATACAAAGCAACCTACACATCCAAGCTTCTCCTATAAGCACACAACTATGGAACTCACTGCCAAAAGCTGTGAAAACACCTATTGTAATGGTATCAGTTTATTACTGAAATATGTAGCATATTTGCTGGATTATATATACACCAATATATTTGTGTATCTTTTAAAAATATATATTTGACACTGCAGCAGAGAAAATAGTCTCATTCCAAAAGCCCTCTTCCCTCTCCCTTTGGGGCCTCACCTTGCCTTTTCTCATTCCTCAAAACAAAAGACTTAAGACTGCTTTAAAGTTTTAAATTGACTCTATTCCTCTGATCAACACAACAAAGATTGGACCTAACCAGAGGATGCAAAGAGACAGACAGGTGGGAAAGGGGTGAAGAGCCCATTGAAGACAAAGACTTCAGAGGGGAGACCATAAACAGGACATTTGTTTGTCAAAGGTATACCTGCCCCTCCCATCAGCTTTCAGACATGTGCAGAAAGGAAGGACTTATAATGTGGTCATGTGAACAGACTACATTAACCACAATGCCTTGCAAAATATCCAGGACATGCACACACCATGCTTCTCTGCTAACATTATAAAGGCCTGGAAACAGCCCAGCTCGTCCTCTTGGAACCTGCCTCCTCTTCGGACCTGCCTCTCTTGGGACCTGCTGCTCTCTTTGGGGTCTGCTGATGCCTCCTGTCCTCAACATGTGCTCATCAATCAGCTGGACCACAGCATGCTTGTAACAAGGACTTGTAAGTTAACCTACCTGCTACTTGTTCTATTTTTATGCACAGATTACCTGTAAAGATCTCTTAAACCTACCTCTCGTGTGCAATTGTATATTAAATCAACCTTTTTGAAGCTAAAAATACGGTCTCTTTGTGTTCTGAGTATATTGAATATATATATACTTAATATATTTAATTTATTGCAATTATCACCTTTGGTGATTGGTGGAGAAATTAATATCCTACAACTTATAAATACAGCACCTGCTCTTAAATTATAAACAGTAGCGAGTGTTCTCGAGCTCTTTCCCCAAAATAAATAATTTCTTGTAACACTATGACCATCTAAACTTAGGAAATCACTAAAAAAACAACCTGTTCAAAAAGGAATACCCTACAAACCCAACATAAATGCCTACACTCTGCAACACAGCAAAACCAAAGCTCGTATTGGACACTATATAACCTCTCCTCTCTTCGATCCCCATTGTGCCTGAACCTTAATCAACCACAACATCACCATGCATTTGTTTCTCTACCAGACTTGGGAAACGCCTTTACGGTACTATGTAAGCCACATTGAGCCTGCAAATAGGTGGGAAAATGTGGGATACAAATGTAACAAATAAATAAATAAATAGATTCACTTACAGTATGTGCACCAAAAGCAGCCACTTGAGTGCTTCTTACTGGATTTGCCTTGCTAATCAATATAAATCCTGTCCAAGCTACTAGCGGAATTGATATCAATCATACAAGACCTGCCGAAGCCTGCTCTAGTCAGTACAGAAAAGAAAACCAGCGTTAGGCGCCTTTTGTGATGGCACATGACCTCAACAGCAGCTCTCTTTGCTGTCTGAAGACTGAAGATTTATTTCTCGCAGATAACACTGGAGAACACATTTCAGAAAAATGTTTGTTTCTTCAGAAAATCAGGGTTAATCTAATAAAATGTATAACCCTAAATCAGAATACATCCTTGCAATATTACTATCACACGGGGTTTGACTGAAACGTGTACTTCACTGTCCAAGTCACTAAACTCAAATTGAGTTATTAGATGAGGTTTATTTGATTGATGGCTGAAAATCTGGATCATTTTCACTGGAAGTCCAGTGGCTCATCTGCTGTTTTGTCATCATCAATGTCTAAGGTATACTTGTCTGGTGGCTTTGGCACAGGACGACTGTCATCGTGTGGCACTGGTCTCAAAGCTGATGGCACATTAGGATATGAAATTCCCTTCCAAAACAAATCAGATGCGAAAACAACTACATGTGTTTCCAAAAAATACTAAAAACCTTCATTTTCAGAAAATATCTATTAATGTACAGTGAGCAATAATGCAATTATGCTACTTGCTTAGGGTAAACAGGCACTGATGAGCTCTGTCTGTTACATAGATGAATTCTTCCTTTTATTCTACAGTGTTATTCTATGTATTCTCTATTAGCATGGAATGGAACCACACAAAGATCTGCAATATTGGGTCTAATTCTAATATAGCCCCAATGAATCTGATTAAACTCAACCCAATCTACTATAATAAAACTCAACCTCAACGTTCTGAGGACACTGACGTCAGTGAAGCCAAGCCCTGACTTCCTTCAAAAAGGTTCGAAGGGTTCGTGGTGGTGAAGCCACCAAAATCGCTCCGGCCCCGCCCTCGAGGGCGGAGCAATGGCAGAACAACGAAGGGATTGGCAGGGAGGGAGGCAGGGAGGCGGGGGTGGGAAATCGCTCCGGGCCCCGCCCTCAAGATAAACGTCATGACGTTGAGGGCGGAGCAATGGCAGAACAACGAAGGGGTTGGCCAGGGAGGGAGTGGGGGGGGTGTTGGCGACGAAAACCGTGCTAGCGCCCGTTTCATTTGCTCTGAAACGGGGCCTCTTTTACTAGTGTGGTTAATAAAAAAAACTAAGGAGTCCTTTTACAAAGGTGTGCTGATAATGGCTTGCGGTAGTGTAGGCACGGGTTTTGGGTGTGCGCCGATCCATTTTTTAGCGCGCCTGTAAAAAAAGCCTCTTTTTTTGCCGAAAATGGACATGTGGCAAAATCAAAATTGCCACGTGTCCATTTTGGGTCTGAGACCTTACCACCAGCCATAGACCTAGCGGTAAAGAATCTGGGCGGTAATGACCTAGGTGTGTCAAATGCCACTTGGAGTGCGTCCGTTACGCGCACCAGAAAATAAAAATTATTTTTCAGACTCATGTAGCGGACACTCGCCGAAATTGAAATTACCGCCAGGGCCACATGGTAACTGGGCAGTAACTCCAATTTGCACGCATTCTGCACGCGTAGGCACTATGCGGCTTAGTAAAAGGGGCCTTAAGAGCCCGGTTTACTAAAGTGTGCTAGCGATTGTAATGTATGATAAAATTAGCACGCACTAACTGTGTAGACGCCCATAGGATATTATGGGCATCAACACGGTTAGTGCACACTAATTTTTAGCGTGCACTAAAAGCACTAGTTGGCCAGCATCTAATTGTCTCTTCAATATAAGCAACTCCTTCTCTCCCCTGCTTCTAGGCCTCTTGCTGCCCATCCCTACCTTGTTCCATGCTGGCCCCATGCTTAAAGAGTGAGCGCTGTCCAGATCCTGTAAGCATAGGCCCAACAGGACGTCTGCCTCATAGGGGGGCAGGATATGGCAGCAGTTGAATGCGGGCCCGTAAGGCACTCACTCTTCTTTTAGCTTCGGGTTGCCTGCAAAGTGATAGAGAGGCATGAGCAGCAGGCCTCATAAGAAAAATGAGAAGTGGGGGAAGGTTCTCACGTGAGCCGATGTGACCACCAACCCCCCTCTCCCCCCCAATTCTGCTGCCTTAGGTGGATATCTAGTCCACCTAGTAGCAGGGCTGGCCCTGGATTAGAACTGGAATATTTTTAAGGTTTTATTGATGCTTTCAGTTCTGATTTACAAGTTATAATCTGACTTGGTTTAGTAGGCATGTTTGCTACTGCATAAGTTCCATTCAAGAAGAAAAGAAAATAGGAATTATGGCACATAACAAACATAAATATACAACAACCATCAGCTCATAACTTGGCCCTTGTTTTGCCTATTTTCATGGGTGAATTCTAAACAAGCTATCATCTGGCGAAAATGTGTTCTTTGCAGTGCTAGCCTGACCTCTAGTGATTGATTTCTATAATTGTAATCAGATTTTGAAATATAGAAAATATAGGTCAACATGCCAAGAAGGTAATACCTTTTCATTGGACTAACACTATGGGCCCCTTTTACCACACCTGAGGTTAAAATGGGGCCTGCAGTAGTGTTGGTGGGTGTTTTTGACGTGCATCGAAACATTCTTTTACCACAGTGGGTAAAGGGGCTGGGTTTTTTTTTTTTAAAGCAAATGGCTGTGCGCTAATCACAGTGATTGGCAAGAGGCCATTTATTATTAACATTTGTATAGCGCTACCAGATGCACGCAGCGCTGAACACCTGACATAGAGAAAGACATTTCCGGGGAGGAGGGGGAGCCCTTACTATCGGGGAGCCCTTACTTCCACCTATTTAGGTGATAGTAAGGGCTCCTGCGCTAACCCGGCGGTAACCAGGCAGCCCACTGCACTGCCCAATTACTGCCAGATAAGCCCCAATGCTACAGAAATACAATTTTTTTGTAGCGCCAGAAATGGTGTGCACTGGGGTGGGAGCTACCACCAGGCTCCTGCTGTAGTCCTGATTCGACGTGCAGCAAATCAGTGGTAGCTCTACGATCACTTTGTAAAAGGGCCCCTGCATTTCTTGACTAGCTTTCAGGAGTTACACTCCCTCACTCAGGTAAAAACAAAATTGTAATCTGAATTCACACCTACATTCAGGTAACATCATCCCCTGTGTTTACCTGCACATTTTGGTTTGAGTTGAAGGGAGTATTAACTGCTAAAAGCTAATCAAGAAATATATTATGTTACAGGTATGTGTATTCATTTGCAACAACATGGTAATTATCTATGACATTATCCCATGTCAGCACTGGAGGGGTTTTTTCTATATAGTCAATAGTGTGACTGTTTTATAATAGTGCACATTATTTATGCAAAAAGGCACATGACTGCAACCTGTTGAGGCCTCAGTGCAGTAAGCAGTATGTAAAAACAGTGTGCTAAGCTTTAGCATACAGCGTTTTAATGTGCACACACTTAAAAATCTTTACTCCGTATGGATGCAGTAAACTAATAGCATGCAAATGATCTGGTCAAAGAATGATCTGGTTCATTGTACACTGTTTTGCTGGAAGTGGTATAGAATGTGGAAAATAAATAAATAAATAAAGGCCATGTTTACTAAGGTGCGTTAGTGTTTTTAGCACGCTTACACTTAGCACACGTGATAACCATGTAGGCGACTATAGGGATATTGTAGGCACGTACATGGTTAATGTGCGTACATGTTAACATGCATTAAAAACATTAACGTGCCTATAACGCTGCTTAGTAAACAGGGACCTAAATAAATAAAAACATATTTTAGGGAATTTAAATTTAAT
This sequence comes from Microcaecilia unicolor, assembly GCF_901765095.1. NCBI lineage: Eukaryota > Metazoa > Chordata > Amphibia > Gymnophiona > Siphonopidae > Microcaecilia > Microcaecilia unicolor. The sequence goes on from NC_044032.1 coordinate 193,452,884, forward strand.
AACACACTTGCAAGGAAAATTAAGCCAAAAGGTCCTCCTAGTTGTAACACAGGGGGTCTCAACTTAAGAAATGTTGATATTGCCTCTGCATAGCTCTGGCTACATCTGGAATTCTTTATATATAATAATTTTTTAAAGAAAATAAAATAATGGCATGCAAATTATTGACAAATCAGACATGAACAAAATTATATGGAGGAAAGCTTTAAGAATGTATAAACATAATATAAAGAGAGCTACAAGCAGAATAGTGCAGCACATATGTAAGCCCAGAACAGATTAATACGAAAAAAAGTATATGAACTCATGAATAGTTTATTGAACACCCAAGTTTACTAGTATCAAATGAACACTACCAACAGCAGACAAGCTCGCACAATATTTTGAGCAAAAAATAACAAAAATAAGATCAAATCTTGCTGTACACAGATATCTCTTGCAGATTTCTTACATGAGTGTGAAACCAACAATGATCATATCAAGGTAGGTAGAATCTAGTTCTCCTTTAAAATACCTACAACCAGCTCAGCATTGTTAACAAAATATGCACGTGCAAATTGTCTGTTAGATAGCTGCCCTAATTATATGATGAAAATCCACTAGATTTTTTAATTGAATGCTTTACTGAACACAACGAATACATGTTTTCAAATGGTTATTTCCATTCTGATAAAGACATCATACTTACTTCAATCCCCTACAAATGCCAATAGTAAGATGAGTGAACGCACAAATATAGACCACATGGGAAGTAGTGGTGCAGTGGCAGCTTGGCTAAATGGCTTTCTTAGAGGACCAGATCATAGTATAGTAAAATGTGAAACCAGTTTTCAGCATCTTGGATCCCGAAATATAGGGTACCACAAGGTTCCCCAATATCACCTCTACTATTTAATGTTATGATGGCTCCATTCAGAAAGAAATTGGAAAACATGGATTTAATCCATATACATATATGCTGATGATTTCACTATTTATGTACCTTTTAATAATAAAATCACAGAAATATTAGATAAGGTTAAAAAGATCTGGACCTTATGGAAAGTTGGGCCACAATTTTCAAACTTAAACTAAATAGAGATAAGACCAAATTCCTGGTTCTATCTAGCTCACATAATCCCACTTCTTACCAAATTTTCACATCGACCAACAAACGTACTCAATTGAAACATAACTAAAAATATTAGGTATTATTTTGATAAACATCTATCTCTTGAAAATCAAGTTTCAGCAGTCATATCAAAGAGTTTCAAAACTCTATGGAAAATGAGGATTAGAGATTATTTTCCCAATCATTTTGTTTTATAGTACAATCTTGATATTGTCCCAATTAGATTATGCAATGCAACATATGTAGAATGCAAAGAAAACTATTAAAATCACTGCAGACCGTTCAAAACACAGCAGCGAGACTGATATTCAAAGAGTCAAACTACGAAAGAGTACCCCACTGCTTGTAATGCTACACTGGCTCCCAATTAAGGCCAGATTATTTTTTTAAACTAGCACTACTCATTTTCAAAATATTGTTTGGAATGTCTCCTGATTACATGCTAGATTTGACTGAACTATCACCAAGAAATTGAAGTCCAGGAACCAGAAGTTGCTTATCACTTCACTTACCCAACTGCAGAAACATAATTTACCAAATCCATCTATACGGCTAGATTTTGTTATCTAGGTTCTAAATGGTGGAATTCAGTTGCCAAGGACACAAGAAGCATTACAAACTATCTTCAGTTCAGAAAAGAATTAAAAACCTACCTTTTCAAGAATATTACGGTATAATCACCCACTACCCTTACCCTCATCCACAAAAATTCCAAGACTCTCCAAACCCTCCTCCCGCTAGGGCTATCTGGTCCAGAGCTGGTGGTGTATCCTGACATACTGCTAGGGTAACTCTCCCCCCTGTACCATAGTGCCTAGGCCAGGGCTACCAAGGCAGGGATGTCTTCGACTACATAGCCTTCTGGGGAGGAGAGAGGAGGGGGGAAGGTGGCTACACTTCACCTTAGATGACCTTTTGCTTTTGTGCTATGACAAGACAAAAAAAACTTGCTAAAATTTAGTGTGGTGTTTTTACTTCTGGAGCAAATTAAAATTCAGGCTTTTTGTTTAGCATGTTTACTACACTACCCTTCAGCTAAAAACTCTTACAGCCTTGAGAGTATACGCGCAGGAAAATCAGGAATAAACCACTGCACAAAAGTATAGAACAGCGCATTAGAGCTAGAGAGTCTCAAACTTTACATCCCACTAGATGTCACTACTGACATGGTCCAGTCTTAATGGCACAACTCTGTACTACAAAATTGTTTAAACAAATATAAAGCATTTCTCAGCATGGGTAGAGGTTTATGTTAGAAAGAGATTAAGGTTAGAGCAGGAGTCTCAAACTCCAGTCCTCGAATGCTACAAATCAGTCAGATTTTCAGGATATCCCTAATGAAGATGTATGAGATGGATGGTCTCTCTCTCTCTCTCTCTCTCTCTCTCTCTCTCTCTCTCTCTCTCACATTAATTAGGGATATCCTAAAAACACAATTGCTTATCCCTCTCTTCCCTTGTTCCCGCACCCTGTAGCCAGCATCTTTCCACTCTCCACCCCCCTCATATCTTTCCCTCCTCTGAACTTGTATGGCATCTTTCCCTCCTCTGCTATGGCATCTTTCCCTCCTCTGTGCCCTCTTCCAAATATGGCATCAATGATCTTTCCCTCCTCTGTGCCTCCCCCTCCCCCCCAGAATGGCATCTACACCTCTACTTTGGTCCCTCACTCTTTACCTTTCTTCCCCCGCTTCCCAGCGAGTCATGCATCTGGCCCGTTCGTTCCTCTTGCTCCCCTCTTCCCTGCGACCCTCCTTACTTTTCTTTAGCAACTCGGCAGTGCAGTGATTAAGAGAGGCTGCTGGCATCGGGGCCTTCCTACTACTACTACTACTACTATTTAGCATTTCTATAGCGCTACAAGGCGTACGCAGCGCTGCACAAACATAGAAGAAAGACAGTCCCTGCTCAAAGAGCTTACAATCTAATAGACAAGAAATAAAGTAAGCAAATCAAATCAATTAATGTGTACAGGAAGGAGGAGAGGAGGGTAGGTGGAGGCGGAGTGGTTACAAGTGGTTACGAGTCAAAAGCAATGTTAAAAGGTGGGCCTTCCCCTTTGCGAGTCCCACTACTTTTGTTTCAAATTCCTGTTTCCGCATAGGCGGGAGTCGCAGAGGGAAGGCCCGATGCTGGCAGCCTCTCTTAATTGCTGCACTGCGCTGCCAAGTCACTAAAGAAAAGAAAGGAAGATCGCAGGGAAGAGGAGAGCGAGAGGGAAGGGAACGGCAAGATGCAGGGACTCACCAGGAAGTGGGGGAAAGACTGCTATTGCTTGCTTTGGCTGCTGCTATTGTTCTTGAGAGAAGCAGCAGCGGCAGCTGCTGGAGATTGGATGAGCGGCAAGGAAAAAAAAAGGTTGCGGTGCGCCGTACCGGAGCATACCAGCACAAAAAAGCCCTGGAGAGGAGAGAAGCAGGACATGAGAGGGACAGAAACAGAGAAACAAGCAAGAAATGCTGAGACTGGAGGGAGCACAGGGAAAGGACACAGGGGGGCAATGCCAGAATATAGAGAAAAGAAGATGGGGGGAATGATGCACATGGATGGAGGGGAGGGGAAGAGAAACACAAGGAGAGGAAGGGGAAGGTAAGAAAGGAAGAAGATGCTGCACATGGATTAGATTTATTATTATTATTTATAATCTACCCTTATCCAGGGCGGAGCACAATAAAGCATACACAAAAGCATAAATACACATCCAATGGCATAACAAATAACAATGTCAGCCGCATAGTTCAAAAATACACAAGCAGGTACAGGACAAGAAAAGATTGGAGAAGAGAGGAAGGGTATAATAAGGAGAAGATGCTGCACATTCATAAAGGGGAAAGGAAAAAAAGAAATAAGATGGTATACATGGATAGAGAGGAAGGAAAGAGATGGAAAACTAGATACATCTGAGAATGAGGCAGAAAACAAAAGAAAGCTGAATATGAAAGAACAGTACTAAAGATGGATATAGGACATGAAGTGAAGAAAGCAGGAGGGAAAAAAATAGAAATAGACAAGAGGCCCAAGAAAAGGAGCATAGACAGAGAAGTAGAAACAGAGACTGGGAACAAAATGATTAGAGAAATGAAACCACCAGTAAAGTCATAGACCCTTCCCCTCACTCTGCGTTACAAGGGCCAGGAAAGCAAGAGCCGAAGAAAAAGAATACAGAAATGGCTGGAGGTTTATACCAATCAGTTTCCTACTAAAAGAAGTCTCCTCCCACCATTATTTAACTGGTAAGGAGAGCTCTCCCTTTGTTCTGGAGGCTGTGGGGATATTCACAAGTCAAAATCCAGTATTTTGGTAGAGCCACTGGAGGTCTCTGATTGTTCTAATGCAGAACAAGTTATTGAGACAGTCATTTGATCCTCTTGGTAATTTGAAATGTTGTATGTGGTTTTCCTCATGAATGTTTTGGAGACCTCTGCACACACCCACAGGGAATGTCATGCTAGACAAAGTTTTCAGCTGGCATAGTTCAAATGTTACTTGCTCATGGTCACATAGTAAAAAATGGAAGAGGAAACCAAACCTGCAACCACAAAGTTTCTCTGTTGACCCTCAACTACCCACAGTTAATAGTTACATATTTTACAAAAATATTTGCAAAGCCAAAACTCTGTAGATATTTTCTGTCTGTTTTGAAATTAATCTCTCTGCAGGAGGACCCTGAAGGCTTTTCAAAAGTTAACAACTTTTGGGCTAATTTTCAAAAGAGAAAGGGCGCCCATCTTTCACACAAATCGGAGATGGGCGTCCTTCTCCCTGGTCGCCAAATCGGCATAATCGAAAGCGATTTTGGGTGCCCTCAACTGCTTTCCATTGCTGGGGATGACCAAAGTTCCAAGGGGCGGTGTCGGAAGCATAGTGAGGCGGGACTGGGGCGTGCTTAACACATGGGCGTCCTCGGCCATAATGGAAAAAAAGAAGGCGTCCCTGAGAACACTTGGACGACTTTACTTGGTCCTTTATTTTTAACGACCAAGCCACACAAATGTGCCCTAAATGACCAGATGCCACCGGAGGGAACGGGGATGACCTCCCCCTACTCCCCCAGTGGTCACTAACCCCCTCCTACCCTAAAAAAATGTTAAAATATTTTTTCCAGCCTCTATGGCAGCCTCAAATTATCATACCCAGCTCTGTGACAGCAGTATGTAGGTCCCTGGAGCAGTTTTAGTGGGTACTGCAGTGCACTTCAGGCAGGCTGACCCAGGCCCATCCCCCCCCTACCTGTTAAACTTGTGGTGGTAAATGTGAGCCCTCAAAAACCCACCACAAACCCACTGTACCCACATCTAGGTGCCCCCCTTCATCCCTAAGGGCTATGGTAGAGGTGTACAGCTGTGGGGAGTGGGTTTTGGGGGGCTCAGCACACAAGGTAAGGGAGCTATGTACCTGGGAGCTTTTTCTGAAGTTCACTGCAGTGCCCCCTAGGGTGCCCGGTTGGTGTCCTGGCATGTCAGGGGGACCAGTGCACTACGAATGCTGGCTCCTCCCACAACCAAACGGCTTGCATTTGGTCGTTTCTGAGATGGGCATCCTCGGGTTCCATTATCTCCGAAAATCGGGAACGACCATCTCAAGGGACGACCATCTCTAAGGTTGACCTAAATGTGGAGATTTAGGCGTCCCCGACCGTATTATCGAAATAAAAGATGGCCACCCATCCAGTTGGCCGCGGAGGAGGCGTCGGGTTACTACTCTCACCCTCCTGTAGTTTCCAACCCCTCCTCCTACCACAGTCTCACCACTTCTCATCCTTTGAAGTCCACTCCATCTGTCTATTCTACCCATTGCCACTCAGAGTTGCAGTCATTTACCGCCCCCCTGATAAATCCCTCTCTTCCTTCCTCACCAACTTCGATGCCTGGCTTTCCATTTTTCTTGAACCCTGATCTCCGTCCCTCATTCTTGGGGACTTTAACATACATGCTGATGACCCATCCGACTCTCACGCCTCTCAGTTCCTCACTCTGACATCCTCCTTCAACCTCCAGCTCTGCTCCACCACCCCTACTCACCAAACTGGCCATTGTCTTGACCTCGTCCTCTCCTCTACCTGCTCACCCTCCAATTTCTACGCCTCAGCTCTCCCTCTCTCTGATCATCACCTGATCACCTTCAGACTTCATCACCCCCCTCAGCCCCGCCCAACATTAACCACTACTTCCAGGAATCTCCAGGCTATCGACCCTCCCACCCTATCCTCTAGTATTTCTAATCTCTTCCCCTCCATCATGTCCTCCGAGTCTGTCGACAAGGCTGTCTCCACTTACAATGCCACTCTCCCTCTGCTCTAGACACCCTCGCACCATCCATTCCCCTGGCTGACCCCTTGCATCCAATACCTTCGCTCCTGCGCCCGATCTGCTGAACGCCTCTGGAGGAAATCTCGCACCCATACCAATTTCCTTCATTACAAATTCATGCTATCCTCCTTCCAGTCCTCCCTATTCCTTGCCAAACAGGACTATTACACCCTTGACTAATTCTCAGCTCCAACCCTCGTCGTCTCTTCGCCACCCTTAACTCCCTCCTCAAAGTACCCTCCGCTCCCCCCCCCTCCCTCACTCTCTCCTCAATCACTGGCTGACTACTTCCGTGACAAGGTGCAGAAGATCAACCTTGAGTTCACAACCAAGCCTCCTCCTCCTCTTCACCCTTCAACCCACCCCCTCAACCAACCAACCCAGGCCTTCTTCTCCTCTTTTCCTGATATCACCGAAGAGGAAACCGCCGACCTTCTTTCCTCCTCGAAATGCACCACTTGTTCCTCTGATCCCATCCCCACCAACTTACTTAACACCATCTCTCCTACTGTCACTCCCCCATCTGTCATATCCTCAACCTCTCTCTCTCCACTGCAACTGTCCCTGACACCTTCAAGCACGCCGTAGTCACACCACTCCTCAAAAAACCATCACTTGCATCCACATGGAAGCAACAATCGACTCCCCCAGTAATGAAGGTGATATATAAAATGGACTACTTCTACCAAATGTCTAAACTGACAGCAATAAAGAATGGACAAGTAGCCCAGTTCTTAAAAATCTGGGATAAGTACAAAGAGTGGAGGCATCGAACCGGGATCGACCTTGATGCGCCCCAGCTGATGACACCGCGGCTCTGAACGCCACTAAAAGTGCAAGGACCAAATACATCATAAACTTAACCACGGGTGCAGCAGTATTGGGACTATTGCAAAATGAAAATAGAAGAGACATATGGGCAGGGAGTTGGGGAAGGGAGGGAGGGGGAGGGGATATGGGATTGTTTAAATGTAAACTACAGCAATATACTTTGAAATGTATGTTAAAATATATAAATAAACATTAAAAAAAAAAAAACCCATCACTTGACCCTACCTGTCCCTCCAACTACCGCCCCATCTCCCTCCTACCCTTCCTCTCCAAGTTACTTGAATGCGCCATTCACAGCCGCTGCCTTGATTTTCTCTCCTCTCATGCCATCCTCGATCCGCTTCAATCCACTTAACCATCTATCCTCCTTCAATCCATTCAGAACTCTGCGGCACGTCTTATATTCCGCCTGGACCGATATGCTCATATCACCCCTCTCCTCAAGACACTTCACTGGCTTCCGATCAGGTACCGCATACAGTTCAAGCTTCTCCTTCTAACCTACAAATGCACTCAGTCTGCAGCCCCTCATTACCTCTCTACCCTCATCTCCCCTTACATTCCCACCCATAACCTCCGCTCACAGGACAAATCCCTCCTCTCAGTACCCTTCTCCACCACCGCCAACTCCAAGCTCCGCCCTTTCTGCCTCGCCTCACCCTATACTTGGAATAAACTTCCTGAGCCCTTACGCCAAGCCCCCTCCCTGCCCATCTTCAAATCCTTGCTCAAAGCCCACCTGTTCAATGTCGCTTTCGGTACCTAACCTATTCAGGAAATCTAGACTGCCCCAATTTGATTGCCCCTATTTGACTGACTGTACATTTGTCCTTTAGATTGTAAGCTCCTTGAGCAGGGACTGTCCTTCTATGTTAAACTGTACAGCGCTGCGTAACCCTAGTAGCGTTTCAGAAATGTCAAGTAGTAGTAGTAGTTTTGATAATACGGGTTTCCCCGCCCCTTCACCGGGACGTCCTGCGAGGACACCCTCAGGAAAACTTGGGTGCCCCGTTCAATTATGCCCCTTCACATATTCAAAGATCATCTCATGAGTTTTGCACAGATTGTAACTTGCCGTTCTTCTGTTGCTCAGTAAATAGAGGATGAAGATTTTAAGGGCACAGATCAAAAGCAACCCACCTGTGACATATGTCGTACTAAGTTTCTATTGTCTGAACTTAGGTCCCAAAGATTTTATTTTATTCTATAAACATCACCAGTACATGTGGAAACAAGACCTAAAGATGCATGCAGTAACATAAACCAGGAGCCTCTACTTCAAACATGTAATGAGAGGAACCTCTAGAGAGTGAAGGGGGAGGGTGAGGTTTCATAGTGGTTTGCAGGAGGTAAAACAATAATATAGCTCAAATGCAGTTATGGAATAATTTAATCATTCATGGTTTTTGCAATCCACTCACTCCAGGAATGAACATGACACTTGACTGCTCGCTGCTGCAATCATTTAATTTAACTGTTTTCTGTTTTCCCTGCTCTCTCCGAGTTACGGTCCAGTTCCTTGAATGGGACAGCAATAAGGTTTTTAATGTTCTACAGTTATGAACTCCAGACAAATTATATAGCACAAGGTCAAAACCTGAAGGGTTTTAGCCAGCATAGAAGTATAATTTATGTCTGTTCACAAACATTTTCTGTTCAGAGCACACTTAGGAGCTGTTACAGTATCATGACAAGAACCATAAAATAAACTTACAGTGAATCCAAACCAGAATGTTATGATTTTCATAGCTTCAGCACTCTGTTTAAAATAAATTAGTCACTGCTGCCATACTCTGATGAGTCTTTCAGTTTCTGGGTTGGGTGTTCCCAGCGGTGCTTTTACATACCCTGGCTGCAAAGTAATACGTGCTAGAGAGTGATAATACTGCTGTTATTCAATTAATTGCCTCAGGTACAACTTAGGGCCCTGCAGTGGTGTTCCTAGGGGGGGCTGACACCCGGGGCGGATCGCCGATGCGCCCCGCCCCCGGGTGCAGCGCCCCCCCGGAACAGCGCGACGCCCCCCCGGCGAAAGAACCCCGATCCCCCGGCAAAAGAACCCCCCCCGGGTGCACGCCGCTGGGGTGGGTGCCGTGCGCCTGCCGGCTCTTCGTTTTCATGCTCCCTCTGCCCCAGAACAGGAAGTAACCTGTTCCGGGGCAAAGGGAGCATGAAAACGAAGAGCCGACAGGTGCATGGCACCCCCCTCAGCGGCGTGCACCCGGGGCGGACCGCCCCCACTGCCCTCCCTTGGTACGCCACTGGGGCCCTGTTTACTAAGCCACACTCTAGGCGCACTTGCATTTTTAGTGCGCGCTAATGCTAGAGACACCCATTTGTTTGTATGGGTGTCTCTAGCATTAGCACGCGCTAAAAATGCTAGCACAGCTTTTTTATTTTATTACATATGTACCGCGCGCTTTCCCACTCATGGCAGTCTCAATGCGGCTTACATATTATTATATACAGGTACTTATTTGTACCTGGGGCAACGGAGGGTTAAGTGACTTGCCCAGAGTCACAAGGAGCTGCCTGTGCCTGCAGTGGGAATTGAACCCAGTTCCCCAAGACCAAAGTCCACCACTCTAACCACTAGGCCACTCCTCCATGCTTAGTAAACAGGGCCATTAGATTGTGAATCCTCCAGGGACAAGGAAATACCCAGTGTACCTGAACGTAACTCACCTTGAGCTACTACTGAAAAAGATGTGAGCAAAATCCAAATAATAATAATAATAATCTGTGATTTGAAATATGTTTTCTTATACTCTTCTGAGTGTTTAATACAATCATCAAATTGTTAAATTCTTGAGGCTCCCTCATGAGGTAGATTAGTCTTAATAGCTAATGTACAGCTGGAGTCTAATGTCTGCAACAACAAAAAGCAAATTCAAGTATTTGAAGATTATTTAAAACGTGTTGAAAATCTCATGGAATGACAAATTTCCCTCTTAAAAGAAAAAAGAAAAGTTTCACCAATATTCAAAACAACTGGACTGTAAAAGTCCAAACAGTGATGTCCATTCACTTCCACATTCCCTATAGCTATGATTTCAAAAGAGCACAGTTCACTAAACCAAATCCTGCCAGTTTCTTCAAGTGTGTCCTGTCACAACTTCTTTCACCATCAGGCTGCACTAGAAGAAAGAGATGCTGAAAAGATATCCAGCTCTTATTGCTCATAACCTGATTGACCAATGCCATGGCCTCCTTACCCAGCTGCGTCCCCTCTACATTTGCCTTCCTACAGAGCCGTCATGTGATGTGGGAATACAGGGCAAGTGCATGGACTATATTAGCCAGGAGGCTGCCATTTTGAATCAGCTTGTGAGTACACAAGCTCATACGGCCAAAAGAGAAGAGGTGCCAAAAGCGACTGCTGTCCAATGCGCCATTAACTGCCCTGCTTTCATATAGCATCTCCTCCTGAACACATACTGGGGACACTAGGGTCAAGTCCTGAAAGAAACCTTTTCCCACTCTGATCAAATGGAAACTTGCATAAGTACATAAGCACTTAAGTATTGCCATGCTGGGACAGACCAAAGATCCATCAAGCCCAGCATCCTGTTTCCAACAGTGGCCAATCCAGGTCACAAATACCTGGCAAGATCCCCAAAAAGTACAAAACATTTTATGCTGCTTATCCCAGAAATAAGCAGTGGATTTTCCCCAAGTCCATTTTAATAATGGTCTATGGACTTTTCCTTTAAGAAGCTGTCCAAACCTTTTAGGTAATCACCTTTACCACATTCTCTGGCGACGAATTCCAGAGATTAATTACACGTTGAGTGAAGAAAAATCTTCTCCGAGTCTTATGTAACTTCCTCGAGTTTCCCCTAGTCTTTGTACTTTTGGAACGAGTAAAAAATTATATTACTGCTACTCATTCTACACCACTCAGGATTTTGTAGACCTCAATTATATCTCCCTCATCCGTCTCTTTTCCAAGCTGAAGAGCCCTAACCTCTTTAGCCTTTCCTCATAGAGAGGAGTTCCATCCCCTTTATCATTTTAGTTGTCTTCTTTGAAACTTTTCTAATTCTGCTGTATCTTTTTTGAGATATGGTGACCAGAACTGAACACAATATTCAGGGGGTGCAGATGCACCATGGAGTGAGCGATCATAGTATTTTCTGTCTTATTCCCATCCCGTTCCTAATAATTCCTATCCTTATGGATAGAAATTCCACGTGTGATGGGGAAGTAGTGGGCATACTGTGTCCATCTGGTTAGCATGAGAAAACCATGAATACTAAGAGAAATTAGGAAAGCTAACAAAATTGGCAACATATAGCCCTTATTTTAGAAGTTATCCTTCATGTTTGGACGTTTGAAAACAGCATTTAGACACCATATGACATGAATGTCCCAAATCCCAATTTTTATAAAGCCAGGATATGACATCTAAACTGCGTAGGTCCATATGACAAGGGAGCATGGCCTGGAGCAATGTCTTGGGTGGGACTAGAGAGGGGTCCAAAATATGGTATGTCCAACTCCGATTGCAGAAGGGGAAGGGACGTCCAAGTCAAAAAAAGATGGATGTCCATATTTAGACCTGGTACTTGACATGTCTAGGTGACAGGTATTCCAACTAAGCAGTTCTTCACTGGATGGAGTAAAAAAAAAAAGCCCACAGTATGTATTTTTCTGTCCTTGGACAGCTCACCCATTATAACTTTAAATTCTAAACTTTACTATGTATAGTTCATGTGAGGGGCAATGGATTTTTAGATTACATACATTAGCACTCAAGTTGAATACTAAAAGTGATTGGGTCATTTCTTTTAACACCAAATTTAAAGCTGTAACCTTAAGTCCTTGAGTCTGATTGATTCAGTGTGAACTGGTTTCCCTTAAGTTGGCCACAAGCTCATTCCAAAACGATTCCATTTTCGATATGATTTCTTAGTCCGACTTAGGGAGCTGACAAAGGAAAATTACATTCACTAAGGGTGTCTTTTACAAAGGCACACTAGCATTTTTAGCACGCGCTAATGATTATCGGGTGCTAATGCTAGAGACGCTCATAGGAAGAGGTGGGCATCTCTAAAATTAGTGAATGTTATTTTTAGCGTGCGCTAAAAACACCAAGCATGCTTTTGTAAAGGGGCCCTAAATAAAGAGTTTTACAAACTTCTAAAAACAACTATTAAATAAAGGGCTAAACACTTTTAAACATGTGGCACTCTCTAACAGCTACTGGTGGCTGCAACAAACATGGCGTCTCATATTTTAAAAGCTCTCACTTCAAGTGAACCAATGAATAACACTTCCAATTCAGTTGGTTCACTTTTTACAGCTGGGTACCTGGTTGCTTCAGCAGTTGGTACAATGATCCTGACTTCTGCTGCCCTTCCGTACTAACATATTGGTGGGGAATCCTCCATCCAGGTGACCATAAAACATTGAGAGTTTGCTTCAGAAATAAGAGCAAAGTATTTTTCCTATTGGTATCATCATTCCCTCAACATTATCCAGAGTAAATAGGCTACTCTGTTCAGAATCCATTGACACTCTTCCAAAAATTAGAAATGTCTTGCAGGACCAGATAAAATTGGTGGATAAAAGTACACAACTAAGGGAGACAGTTTTAAGTATTTATTTCAATTCAGTATCCACTATTAAGTCCTAAACTGGGTACATGTAGATTCTATTTAACAAACTGCAGCCTCAAAAACGCTATGTTTACAGACAGTTGACTATGCTACCTCTTTCTTAAACCGCCAGTTCACAAATCTTGCTTGCCATATTCTGAAAATGTTATGAATTCAGGTCACTGTTGCCTGTGCTAACCAAATTCGTATACAGCACCAGTCTCTATAAATAAGTCATTAGTAATAAATAATTGACAATTCAATTTGAAAGGCGCTTTACTCAGGGGTAAGCAATTTAAGCCAAACCCAGTTTTCAGACTAACAATTTATTTTCATTTCTTTTCTAGTCATGGATTTAAAAAAAAAAAAAAAAAGCATAACTTGCCAAGAGCCTTGCGTTTGTGTCATGAGGTAAGAAAGTTCAGGAAAAGCTTGAAAACTCACTTCTTTGTTAAAGTGCTTTGTGAGAGTTTGCTGCTGTGAAGGATGTGATGGGAAAATACAAACTGTATTTGTTATATTTTATTGTGTGTGTTACGTGTAATCCGCTTAGTTGTAGGCAGACTATAAGTTTTTAATAAATAATAATAATAGATCACACATTTAAAACAAATTGGAGAAAGCATTTTTTCACATAACATACAATGAAGCTGTGGAAGTTGTTGCTGGAAGAGATGGTCAAAGCAGTTAGCATAGCTAGATTTAGAAAGGAAAGGTCCATAAACTATTATTGGCCATGTAGATTCAGGAAACCCACTGCTTAGTTCTGGGTGTGAGCTGCAAGAAATGGATCTACCCTTTGGTGTCCTGCTTGGATACAAGTGACCTGGATTGGCCACTTGAGAGAGATGGCAGGCTGAGTTTGATAGAGCCTTGATCTCATCTAGTAAGGCACATGCTATGTTCCTATATACCAGTAGTTCCCAAACCTGGTCCTGGAGGCAGGGGCGTAGCTACGGGTGGGCCCAGGCCCACCCAATTTCAGCTCTGGCCCGCCCACTCCCATTGCTCCCATTGCCGGCCACTGCTGCTTTTCCTGTTGAGCAGCAGGGCCGGTGCTACAAAAAGAAGCGCTCAGCTGATTGAGCTGAGCGCCGCCGCCAACGTTAACAACGAGAAAAAATGTTAAAAAAAAAAGCGCGGACCGTAGGCAGCCTCGAAGCATTGGCTGCTGGCTCTGCAGGCTCCTCCCATCTCTTACGTCACTGCCCCTGAGCGAAGCAGGGGCAGTGACGTAAGAGACGGGAGGAGCCTGCAAAGCCAGCAGCCATGCTTCGAGCTGCTTGCGGTGCCGCGCTTTTTTTTTTTACATTTTTTTCTCGTCTTTAGCGTTGGTGGCGGCGCTCAGCTCAATCAGCTGAGCGCTTCTTCTGTTTGTAGCTGGGGCTGGCGGGCCTGAATCGGATGGCAGGATGGGGACTGGGGAGAAAGAAGGAAAACGGAAGGATGGGGAGAGAAAGAGGGAAAACGGATGGCAGGATGGGGACTGGGGAGAAAGAGGGAAAATGGAAGGATGGGGGGAGAAAGAGGGAAAACGGATGGCAGGATGGGGACTGGGGAAAAAGGGAAATGGAAGGATGGGGAGAAAGAGGGAAAACGGATGGCAGGATGGGGACTGGGAGAAAGAGGGAAAATGGAAGGATGGGGAGAGAAAGAGGGAAAACGGATGGCAGGATGGGGACTGGGGAGAAAGAGGGAAAATGGAAGGATGGGGAGAGAAAGAGGGAAAACGGATGGCAGGATGGGGACTGGGGAGAAAGGGAAAACAGAAGGATGGGGAGAGAAGAGGGAAAACAGATAGGGGATGGCAGAGAAAGAGGGAAAACGGAAGGATCGGGAAGAAAGAGGGAAAACAGACTGAAGGATGGCAGAGAAAGAGGGAAAAGAGAAGGATGGGGAGAAAGAGGGAAAACGGATGGCAGGATGGGGACTGGGGAGAAAGGGAAAACAGAAGGATGGGGAGAGAAAGAGAGAAAACAGATAGGAGGATGGCAGAGAAAGACGGAAAACGGAAGGATGGGCAGAGAAAGAGGGGAAACAGATAGGAGGATGGAGAGAAAGAGGGAAAACGGAAGGATGGGGAGAGAAAGAGGGAATACAGATGGAGGGATGGCAGAGAAAGTGGGAAAACGGAAGGATGGGGAGAGAAAGAGGGAAAACAGACGGAAGGATGGCAGAGAAAGAGGGAAAACGGATGGATAGGAAGAGAGACACTGGATGGAAGGATGGGGAGAGAAAGAGGGGAGATGGATGAAAGGATGCAGAGAAAAAGGGGCGAGACTGGAAGGATGTGGAGAGAGAAGGGACACTGAACAGAAAAGGGTAGAGAGATAGACACTGGTTAGAAGGAGGGAGAGAGAGACATTAGATGGAAGGATCAGGAGAGGGTAGATGGGTGGAAGGATGGGGAGAGAAAGAGGAAGACGCTGGATGGAAGGGTAGGGAGAAAGAGGTGACACTGGATGGAAGGATGCAGAAAGAAAGAGGGGAGACTACTGGAAGGATGGGGAGAGAGAGGGGAGACACTGGAAGGATGGGGAGAGAAAGAAGATCTGCTGGATGGAAAAGGAGAGTAGTGAAAGACTGGAAAATAAGAGGAAGGGGCATGGGGAGAACAAGGGTGAGAAAAAGATGAAAAGCCATAAGTAGATGAAGGACATTAAAGAATGGATAGTAAGAATGAATTAAATCTGGACAGAAGAGAGAGGCAGAAAACATTGAAGAAAGCAAAGAAAAGGAGAGAAAAATGACAAATGGCCAGGAAACCCTGGCAGAAGAGTTAAGCGAAAACGAAGGAAAGCAGAATCTAGAGACTGGGAGCAACACAATGAGAAAAAGTAATTGGCCATACAACAAAGGTAAAGAAAATAATTGTATTTTTAATTTAGGAGAAAGTAATATGGTGTTAATAAAGTTTCAGAGACCAATACTTCCTTCCTTAGGTCAGGAGAGGATACCATAACAGCATTATACTGACCTGAGGCAGGAGGTTTTAGCCTCTGAAAGCTCACTGAAAAGGATTAGGCTATTAAATAAATTGTCTGAAATCTGATGCACTGAAAAGCAGCACTTTACCCTGTGTGACAAATGTATCTGAGTGTGACTACTGGGGAGGGAGGTTGAGAGAAAATTTTGTGCCCACCCACTTTGGGTTCAGGCCCACCCAAAATTGGCAGTCTGGCTACGCCACTGCCTGGAGGCATCCCTGTCAGTCAGGTTTTCAGGATATCCACAATGAATATTCCTGAGATATTTGCATGCACTGCCTCCACTGCATGCAAATCTCTTTCATGAATATTTGTTGTGCCTCCAGGACCAGGTTTGGGAACCATTGCTATGATATGAGAAAGGAATGTACAGGCTAACCCCCCCCCCCCCCCCTTTACTAAGCAACGCTAGATTCTACCGGTGTGCTAATACCAACACATCCCATTCACTTTGAATGGGCTGTGTCAACATTGCCGTGCAGCTTAGTAAACCGGGGGGGGGGGGGGGGGGGGGTAAATATTTTGTTTCATTTAGTTTCCCATGTTTTTATGGAATTTTTCATTTTATTTGGATTTTTTTTTTCATTTCACTGGCAATGTTATCAACAATGTGCACTATTGAGCAATAGTATATACTATTGACAAACCAGGAAAAAATATGGAAGTTCAGGTTATTTCCTGTTATTGCAGGTTAAAATGAAATGAAAAGACATGGGAAATAGCACTGACGTTTCCCATGTTGTTTCAAATTAATGCACATCCTTACCGAACAGTGCAGTAAGAGAAGCCTGTGCTTGGAACAGCCATGTGGAAGCACAGATTGTAGGCTCTGGTATGTACGAGTTCCAGAAGTTTCTGGGAACCACACAATGTGAAAGGCTGTGCATGATCATAGCTGCAGGGTGAGCTTCCAAATTTCATAAACAAGAACAGCGATTCTAAGATTAACTATCTGAAAAATACAATATTTGTTAAGATCATCATGCTGTATTCAATTGTACTCTTTAGTTTAATAACTCCCCTTGTGCAGTGGACCTACAGCCGAAGAGCTCTCTCATTCTGGCAGGCTTGTTGGCTGCCATCATGTGGACGGATAAAGGAGCAGATTTCAACTCCATTTCCATCATGCAAGGTCATCCTGGTGTGTCTGGTCCATTTACATCGCTTCCAGCCGACAGAGGTTCAGCCTACGCCAAGGATTCATGATATAACCTGAAGTCCTTCCTAATAATGTGTCTGCGGACCATTTTAGACTCTCTTCTCCTTTCCCTATTTTCTTCTTTCCCTGTTTCTTCTATTCTATCAAATTTAATTGTAACCGTATCACCGCTGATCTGGCGATAGCCTGTCAGTACATTGTAAGCCACTTTGAGCCTGCAAAACTGTGGGGAAAACGTGGGGTATAAATGTGCAAATAAATAAATAACTTTTTCCATACTGTCTTTCTATCGAACACTAAGGGCTCCTTTTACCAAGCTTGCGGTTAAAGGGTCCCTGCAGTGGTGTTGGTGCCTAGATTTGCCAAGGGCCGAGGCCCCTTTTCCTGCAGCGGGTAAAAAGCAGAAAAAAGAAAATGGCTGTGTGGTAAGTACAAGCTTGTTGCACAGCCATTTCCTGGGGGGGGGAGCCCAATTACCGACGGGTAAGCCCCCGGTGCGAAAAATAAAAATTTCCTGTCATGCTGGAAATGGCACGCAATGGGGGCAGCACTACAGCCAGCTCCCACGGTAGGCTGGCACTAGTGCTGGATTGGCACACACCATTGCCACGGTAGCTCTACCGCAGCATTGTAAAAGGGCCCCAAAAGGCTGTTTACATCACGGAGTACATTTATTTATTTATTTAAAAAATGTTCTACTCCTCACAATTCTACACGTAGTGATAACAGATAAAACTTAAATGCCCTTTGTTTCATTTATTTATGTGATACAGGGAAATTGAAAATAAATCCGTGCAGTGCAACACTATTAGAATTAAGAAATCTCTTCCAACATGGACACCTTGGTTTGCACAACTGTATATTAGCAGAGAGGTATTTGTTAAATTGAATGATGTTTGTGCAAGAAGCACATACTAAAGCAGCTGAAAACTTCAAAGGGCTCATTCCTGTCACCAGACACTGTAAACCAGCTCCCAGATGACCATCACTTCAGAAGAATAAAAACAGTCCACAGATGATGGAGATGGGTACACAACTCAGCATGCAAAATGTCTTCAAGGTGCCAGAGATTTTGTTGTTTTCCACTTTTGCAATGCTGTATCATTCAAGAAAAATCAAACTCCCCAAGGATGCTGTGGAGCCATTTGGATATAAATCAAATACATGGACTTCATTTTGGGCTGTTTGCCTTAGAAGAACTCTGTGACAAACATGTTTTCGTTTTTAAAAAATGGAAATTACAATCCGTTTTCTGTACCCGAGATATGCCTCACTGCTTGTGATACCAAACTATGGGGTCCTTTTACTAAGGTGCACTGAAAAATGGCTTGCAGCAGTGTAGGCACGGGTTTTCAGCGAGCCTGTAAAAAAAGGCCTTTTTAAAATTTTTGCTGAAAATGGATGTACTACAAAATCAAAATTGCCGTGCGTCCATTTTGGGTCTGCAACCTTACCACCAGCCATTGACCTAGCGGTAAAGTCTCACGCAGTAACCGGGTTGTAATGACCTACACGCATCAAATGCCACTTGGCGCTCGTTTGATACGCACATCCAAAAATAAAAATGATTTTTCAGCCGGGCGTATCGAATGTGCGCCAAAAATGAAATTACCACAAGAGCCATAACTGGATGGCAACTCCATTTTGCAGTGGAATGCATTGGGCATGCGTAGACACTTACACGGCTTAGTAAAAGGGCCCCTATATTTTGTTAGAAGTCAATATTCAAATGGTTCTAGCCAGCTATGAGAGAATAGGGTGGTTAGTTTAGAAGCTCTATTCTTAATTTTGGCATGTGAAAACTGGCATTTAGATGTCCAAATCTGTTTTTCAAAGGCAGGATATGGACACCTCTCCTGCCCACTAAATCACTTTGAATATTGACTGATAAGACTTTTGGTGAGTGAAGGTGAAGGACACAGTGCTATTGAGGTCAGTCAATAAGTGCTGGCTATTTGAGCTCACTTTTACCATGATGACTGTAGTTTGTTATGAAAGTCTAGTCAGAATTGTTTGAAATATTATAATATTGGTAGTATTTGAAAATGTTAATACAGTAAATTAGAAAATTATGCTTAAATAAATCAGGTTAATTTTGGTATGTGGTCCTATAAATATTTGCTGAATATCATACGAAGGGCATATAGGAAAAGGATTAATTCGAAATGCACCTTTTTTTTTTTTTTACTTTTATTTATGCAAACAGTAAACTGGCCAAGAGCCGAGACAAAAGAACTGCACAACAAAACACACTAAAGTGTACAAATACAGTACAATATATGAGCATAAGTGACCAATAGAAATCTCATGCTTTCTGGTTGTGTCTGATCCAGAGGCACTCATAACAGGTAGCCAGTCACTCTAAGATTTTTAAGTAAAACACCCAAGACCCCCAGTCATACAACCATTCAAACTCCAGACATACCACATACACCTACCCACTCCCTAAAAAAGGGGGGGATACAGTTCACACAACATATACAGTCTAACCAATAAGAGCCAGCGGCCCAGAAGAAGAAGTAGATAAAACCGGATCATCCTTGGACAAAAACGTTCAGCAAGTAAGTCCAATGTCCTTTTTGGGACAGGGTGTCACGTCCTCCATGCCAGGTCAAATGCCAAAGTTCAAACTACGCCACCTGACGCATTGATGGAACCAGATGAGGAAAAGGTGGTGGTTCTTCTTTGATCCAATATTGCAAAGAATCTTGTCTACAGTAAGACTCCACACATAATTATCCTTTTTTTCCTTGTGGCTACCTGTTCCTGCCCCTCCCAATTACCCAATACCAACCAAATCATACATCCACTCAATTCCCCTTCCTACCACCTGGCCCAAGAGAACTCGAACCTGCCACCATAACTCATGCCAAACGGGGACAGTCCAAAAAAATATGCACCCAGGTACCCGTACCCACCATGCAATGCAATAAAAGTCATCAGTCCAAAGCCACATTTGGCAGCCTCGTTCCCTAGTAAGATATGTCCTATGTAAGATCTTAAATAAGGTTTCTTGTAGAGAAGCACCAGCCAACACTTTATGCCCAGAGATCCACAATTTAGATAGTTCCAGCCCAGTAAGGGAGATTGCCAGTTCAGACGACAAACCTTTGCCAGCGAGTCCCAAAACTATGTCTGGTCATCCATCCTGCCCATCCCTATAACAACTCTTTAATTTATTAAAATGACAAGACCAATGATTCAAAATCCTCATTCATTTCTCCATCTGTAGGGCCTCAACACCTCCTCCTAAGCGCTAAGTCTGATAATAATGACGAATTTGTAGATTAAAAAAATGCTGCTTAGGGACATCCCATTCCACCGCACCTGCCCGCAAAGAGGGGAAAAGCTGCAGAGTCCAAGTTTATAAAATCTCCCGATTGCTTATACCCCCCTCTGCACCCAATGGTGACAAACTCCCCTAGAAAGTCCAAGTGCAAAATCTGAGTTCCCAACCAAGGCCAAAAATGGAGAGACCGTGGTTGACTGCTTCCGAAACTTCTGCCACCAAGACCATGCTTTCCTTAGAGGCACAACAAAAGAAGCAAGGCCCCCACTCCAGCCACCATGAAGCAAGGACAGAGGATCCAGATCCCCAGCCAAAACCACCAATATGTCATCTGAGAAAAACTTAGGTGCCTGACTATAAAGTTCATGAACCTAGGGTATTGAGTGCAGCTACGTTGTAGAGCCAGAGAACCACCCTGCTCCCCAGTTAGGGAAAGCTTACTAAGACTAATACGAGCTGAACGACTCCTCCAGAGAAACTGCTGGAGAATATTCCGAAGCCAGCACTCATCGTTAGATGTAATCCAAAAACCATCTGCAGGGGGTACAAGTGCTTGAAAAAAGCCACCATTTTTAAAGAGTGCGTTCTACCCAATAAAGAAAGGGGCAAATCTTTCCATCACACAGCTTCTTAACATGATCAATTTCATCCCATACATCGAGCTCGTAGAGACACTGGAGATCCATGCTAAGATAAATCCTCAAATATTTGATAACCCCTGGGCTTGCTTAAGAAGAGAAGAGAGGCTGGGGATAACCAGGGGCACCACAATATATAATTTCAGATTTATCATAATTAATTTTAAACCAGAAAAGGATGATGAATGGAGGGGACCAGCAGGGGAGAGAGGAGAAATGCTGGCCATGGATGGAGGGAAAGGGAAGAGAGGAGAAAAAACTCCACATGGATAGAGAAAATAGGCAAAAGCTGGATCCACTGTATACCTCCTCCAATCAAGTCCATGGAGAACCCAGATTTTACTTATTGATGTAGACCAAGAAATGAAGAAGAAAGAAGGAAAGTAAAGAATAAATAGACAGGAACCCTGGAAACGGAGTTAAGAAAACAGATCAGAGCAACAGATCCGAGACTGGGATCAACATGATCAGAAACAATCACCAGAATAAAAACATTTTATTTTCATTTTAGTGTTTGGAATATGTCCAATTTGAGAATTTACATCTGCTCTCTTATTTTGCCACTGTATAGGAAGAAACATATTTTTTCTGTTTTCCTAGTACTGTGCTGCATGCAGAGTCTCTAGCGTCCACTGGGTTTGCAAACCGGTCCTGAAGTCCCCCAGCCAGTCAGGTTTTCAGAATATCCAGATGAATATTAATGAGATAGATTCTGCATGCAGTAGGGCAGTGCATCAAATCTCTCCTGAATATTCATTGTGGGTATCCTGAAACCTGACTGGCTGGGGTGCGTCTCCAGGACCAGATTTAGGAACAACTGGTCTAGCTCTAAGGATTTCAGGTTAATTTTTGAAGAATTTGAAGAGGGGCTATCTCTGTCTGCATGTGTGACCGAAAGACCAAAAGTCTGAATAGGATCTGTTTGTTAGGTTCTGAGATTTTGATAACATATTGTGTTTCAGATTTGGCAAGACTGTTCTCCTAATTCCTGGTCTGTGTGCTAATTTGGTTTGTGTCATTTTGGGTTTACTGGAGCTGTAAACAGCTTACAGAAAATTATTTATAATGAAAAAAATCATGTTATTTTCTTCTCCTATACTGGTGTAATATTTCAATGATGCCCGTTTATATGCGCCACTGGTGGTAAAAGGAGTGTGGCTACTGGTGGTGTGGCTACCATAGTGGGAAGAGCCATCAGGTAGTGGCCCCACCCCTAAGGTTACCCATAATGAGTACTGGTACCTTTTTTTCCTACAATAAAAGCACTGCATTAAACCAAACAAAAATTAGCCATTCCCCCCAAGCCTCCCCCACCCCTGCCCCCCATTAACAAAGCATAGTTCAGATCACTGTCTTGAAAACCAAACAAAAATTAGCCATTCCCCCACTCCAAGATGATTACGTCCAGGAATGGGCCACATATCAATGCTTGTAATTGGTTCACAAGGCAGCCTGGAGCATTAATTTCCTGACCTCAGTATTGGCTGTGAATAAAACCTGGCTACCCTGTAACCCAAAAGTTGTCTCTGCATAAGATCCACCATGTCCATTTGCAAGAAAGTCAGTGGTTATATGGAATGTGTGGTGCCTAGTCTTACCTCGCCACCAGCAGGCTATGTCCCAGCCTCCAACTCCAGGGCCAATTGTGGCTAGTACCTCTCTCTCCAGGGCTCTCAGGTTAATTGTGCTGTTGGGTCCCTGTGCCTCTCTCTGGTGGTGTTTGCCCCGAATCTTGCTATACATATGCCACTGTTTCTTTTTTAAATCCTCCGCCTGTCAGTTCTGGTGATAGATGGAATTAAGCCTATGGCAGGTGCGCCGTTAGATAGCAAGTTGCATATTGGCGCTGATTCTGTTTGCTGCATCCACATAGACGTCACTGTAATTAGCCTTCACCTCGACTACCAAGAGGCACAGTTTTCCGGGCAAAAAAGTGCGCTTCCTTTTAGTAGCCATTTTATTGCACCTAAAGGTTCCGCATAGAGTATGGCGCTATTTATATCTTGGCATTAGGCTTTAGTGCGAAACAGCATGTGTATGATGTGCTGTCAGTGCCGATCTCTCATAAATAGCGTTCAGGTGCAGGTGAGTTTGTCTTTGGGACTCAGGGGTGGTGTTTGCATTCTCTGGTGCTTCTTGTGATATTTGTGTGATTTTGGTTGTATGCTCTCACCTAACCCCTACAGGGGTGGCCCGACCATTAGGCCACCTGAGGCGGGGGTCTCAGGCAGCACTCTTCAGGAGTGGCACTTCCCCACCTTTACTGAAAGTTGCTGTGTCACGTTTTTGGTAATGGTTACCCTACAACAGCTGAAAATAATTTGAGTGAATCATGCCCTCTGACAGTCATGCTCCACAACCATATCTGCAGTGACTTTTAGGGAAATTTAAGATGCTTTGTTTACCGCTTTATTGTCACTGATGAAAGGCAGTTTGGGGAGGGGAGTTAGTACTAAATCATGCTATTTTAGTACAGGTCTCATTTTGCAATGAGTCCTAGTTACTGACAACTGGTGTTTATAGTACAATAACCTTTCTTAACAGTAGCCCATGTTCATAACTTCCTCTCTAAATTAATAAACCTTAAGAGAGTACTTTTATAAGGGGGTATCTCGCATTTTCAGGTTACCTATTGCATTTTAGGTCCTTTTATAAAGGACAAGTAGGTGCCTACTTGTCATTATAAAATTCCAGCATAAGGGGCGGAAAATCACACCTATATTGCAGGCACAAATATTTACACCTGTCTTGGAGTAGGTATAAGTTTTATACCTACAGTATTTTAAGTATTTGTGTAGATTAGTTTCATGCGCCACTCCACCCCTGTACATATCTACTGGCAAAAGTATGCACCATAGTATCAAAGTGTGTATTTTTACAAGAGGCCACATACGTGCAAAAATGACTGTTAAGCCCCTCACCTGTTCTCTGTAGTCCTCCAGCAGCATTCCATACCAAGAACATTATGTTTACTTCCTGGAAACCCAGCACTTCCTTATAGCCCTGCAAGAGGGTGCTGGCTGATATAATTATAGGAAGTTCCTGATTCCAGGCCAGTGCCTTTGCAACAGGTCTCCTAGAGTTGTCTAGGGTTGCAACCTTGCTCCTGTTTGTCCTCCAGCTCCAGTGCATCCTTCAGGCTCTAACCTTGTCTTCAGTCCAGCCTTGCCTGGTTGTCTTGCCCGCTGCCAGTTGGGGCCTAGCAGTCCTCGGGTTGGGCTAGGTAGCATCAACTCAGCTGCGGCCAAAGGGCTCACCCTGAGTTGTGATAGACTGAAAAGACGATGAGCTTAGGTGAGTCACCCACCTTGTAGCTATTCCAGCACTGGCCCTCCAGCTCAGAAACTTTCTGATTCTATTCAGAACCTGACCAGCTGCATGGACCAGCTCCATCCAGTATCTCCAGGACCTCGCCCAGGAGATCCAGCAGCAAGAGACTCAACTTCAACAGATTATTGGAAACCCTTCAAGGGGCATGTGTTCAGCATGCGACAAAGCAAACTGTGGGCCTTCTGGGTCCAAACCTGCCTCCAGGATCTGCTGCAGCAGTACCACCCCAGGTGTCTCAGCCTAAACTCTCTGCATCTTCGCGCTTTGATGGGAATCCCAAGGCATGCCGAGGATTTATTAACCAGTGTTTAATGAACTTTGAACTACAGCCCTCTAGCTTTCCTTTGGATCGATTCATGATTACCTTTATTGTCTTTCTCCTTTCTTGGTAAGAGCTGGCTTGGACCTCTCCCCTGTGGGAGCAGAATGACCCGCTCATGTCCAACTTGGATACCTTCCTCACACGCTGCCAACAGGTATTTGATGAGCCAGGGTGTCTTTCCTCAGTAGCCTCTGAGCTCCTGCGCCTACAACAAGGGTCCCTAACCGTGGGCTAGTAAGCCATTTAGTTCTGGACCCTGATTTCTGAAATGCAATGGAATCAGGAGCCCCGCTCATGTCCTACTTGGCTACCTTCCTCACACGCTTCCAGGAGGTATTTGATGAGCTGGGGTGTCTTTTCCTCAGTAGCCTCTGAGCTCCTGCGTTTACGACAAGGGGCCCTAACCATGGGCTAGTATGCCATTCAGTTCCGGACCCTGATTTCTGAAATGCAATGGAATCAGGTGGCCGTCTTTTGGCAGGCCTGCTGGGCCACTTTAAAGATGGAATCTCCCCCACCAGTTTGGATGGCCTGATTTCCCTATGCATCAAGGTGGACATCCACTTTCAACAGAAGGCTACGGAATGTGGAGGTAAATGTCGCTCTACATGATCGACACCCCAGTTTCAGGATCTCACAAACTCACAGACACCAGCTTCTCCTGCCACCCTGGAGGAAGAAGACCCCGATGCAAATAGGACATTCATAACTTTCAGAGGATGAGAAAAGGCATCAGAGAGCACAAAACCTCTGTCTATATTGTGCAGACCTGGGTTATCATTCTAAGTGATGTCCCAGGAAACCGGGAACAGTTCCAGACCTAGGAGTTGTTGGGGAGATGTCTCTGGGTCCTTCTCAAGTTGTTACAACCTCCCTCTGTTCTCTCCCTGTCACCCTTCTATGGGACAATAAACAGATCGTAGTCTAAGCTCTCCATGATTCCGGCACAGCCTGGAACTAGATGAATGAATGACTGATACATCAGTATGACATTTCTGTAAATCCCCTCGGAGAACCCCTTTGCATTTCCTCAGTCTATGGAGACCCACTGCCAGGGTATCTGCACTCAACCTCCTACAGGTGGGTTCTCAGCATCAAGAGACAATAGAGTTCCATGTACTCCACAGATCTGTCCATCAGGTCATTTTGGGGCTTCCCAGTTTGCAGAAACATGAATCTCATATTGACTGGCAGTCTGGAGACATTCTAGCCTGGGGTCCAGCCTGTTTTCAGTCTTGTTTAACATCTGTTTCAACCTCAGCTAACCATGCCCAAGATGGATTCACCCCAGGGCAAGCCTTACATCTTGGAATCCCAACTCAATTTGGACCCTGCAAAAATTCTTGCTTCTCCCAGATCATTGTACCCCAAGAGATCAAGGAAGTGGACCTTGCTCAAGACACATAACTTCAAGTCTACAGGATACTCAAGATATTCTAGACATCAGAAGGATAAGGTGGATCATACATGGAAACCTACTATCAGTGTTCATGCCCTTATAAGGGAAGGGAAACGGGACTTGATATACCGCCTTCCTGTGGTATTTTGCAACTACATTCAAAGCGGTTTACATATATACGGGTACTTATTTTGTACCTGGGGCAATGGAGGGTTAAGTGACTTGCCCACAGTCACAAGGAGCTGTAGTGGGAATTGAACCCAGTTCCCCAGGATCAAAGTCCACTGCACTAACCACTAGGCTACTCCTCCACTATTATGCATAAGACATAGTCATCTTGTTTATTCCCTCAAATCCGAACCCACAGGCCTGGGGAGGGGGCTTCAGGGAGGGGGTACTATCATGCCCCTCACCTGTTCTCTGTGTTCTCCAGCAGTATTCCATGCCAAGAAACCCAGCACTTCCTTTATAGCCCTGCAAGAGGGTGCTGTCTGATGTTATCACTTCCTGCTTGGTTGTATATAAGGAAGTATTTGACTCCCAGCCAGTGCCTTTGCATCAGGTCTCCTAGAGTTGTCTAGTGTGTGTTGCAGCCTTGTTCCTGTTGAGCTCCAGCCCCATCTTCGGTCCAATCTCACCCGTCAACATCAACTCGGCTGCAGCCCAAGGGCTCACCCCAAGTCTTGACACTGACTTTATAGAATTACCTCCTAAAAGTACATGTGCCATGGGAATATGTGTATACTTCTAGGAAACAAAATCTGTTTGGCTGAATCCACATTATCTACCCACATAACTCCTTCTGTTATGCATGTTCAGCCTGACTAACCCTTTGGAAATTTATCACTTGGAATGGAGAACATGATCTTCAATTTCTCAACAGTTGTTATCACCATGCAAACTAGAAAAATGAATCAACATTCAAGCATGTTAAACAGGTAACCTGGCTGAGATTAATAACTTGTACAGATTTTACTTGACTGCGTCTCATACAGTTTGATCTGATTCCAGCAGAGCTAAAGCAAGTGTTTATTTATCACACATTCAAGGTCACTGCCAGAGGAATAAGCATGTGGTTTAAACTTGGACCAGCCACTGGAACATCTGAAACCTACTTCAGCCTCAGAAAGCTATAGAGAGACAAAGTAAATAAAAGTAAATAATGAGAACATGCCTTTAAGATTCCAGAGTAATTACCACACATTTTATTGGAACCTAGTAAACTTGGTAAAACAGTCTCTTTAAAATCTCTATAAAATCAGTCTTCTGTTTTCTGAACATTATCTCCAGAGATACTCCCTAACCTTTGTGGGACAAACTAAATCCTTTTTATTTTAATCAAACATCAGAAGCCAGCAATTTGCTTTTGTAACATGATGACTGCCCAGAAAGAATTTACACTGTACACTAGTAGAGCAGCCCGAGGATGGAAGATAAAGAAAGAAAAAAAGAAAATAATCAGACCATCAGGGCCGGTCCAACCACAGTCAAGACTAGGTAGTCACTTAAGGGGTCTTTTTCTAAGCCGCGGCAGCATTTTTAGGTTGCGGTAAAATCAGTTGGTGGTAAACGTCGAGATGCCCATAGGAATATAATGGGCATTACGGCATTTACTGCCAGCTGATTTTTACTGCGAGCTAAAAACACTACCATGGCTTAGTAAAAGACCTCCTTAGGGCAGCAATTCCTGAGGGACAGCAAAGAACAGCTGCAGCCAAAGCAAAAAAGAAAAAAAAAGATCCAGACAGCCACACAAACTCAAAGAAACATCAATGAGTACTTTTACCTGCAGTAACAGTGGGAAATAAAATTTTAAATAGCTATTATATAAATATGGAAGCAAACAATGAACTATTCAATATACCAAAACCAAGTTTGCTAATAATGGGAAAATCTGTAATGCACTTCAAACACAATAATTTAATAAATGAAACCTCAGAGCTCCTAATAGTGTTCTTTCATATACGTATGCTATTTCTTTAATAGCGCACCATTTCTACCATTGGTTTCCACTGAAGTGGAAAAAAAAGAAGCAAAAAAAACCTCCATTAAATTTGGAGAAAAATGACTGCTCCTAAAAAAAATCTGTTATTCATAATAATTAGTGTCATCAACAAATTGTCCCATACATCAAAAAAGTTGCTTCAAATTATAAAATAAAAAAAAGCCTGCATTCTACCAACCAATGACTCTCACAGCTGTAAAAAAAAAAAACAGCCACTTATCCTTTTTATAAATTTATTTTCTAAATTAATTTACAATATCCAAATAGTATCACAATACCAAGATACAAAAGAAAACTCATAAAAATACAAGTAATCAATATTTCCAGAATAACTTCTAATCTCTATCCATTATAAGAAGTAATCAGATCCAAGATAAAAGAAGTAGGAAAGGAAAAAGAGAATAAATACTTTCAGGAGATTCGTCCCTCCCACCTGTTTACCTCAGATACCTTCTAACAGTGAACATAGGAACTACATTTTAACATGCACTTCTTCTCTGGCATTCAAAAATTCTTCCAGTTGTTTGGGCTCAAAAAAACTGAAATTGTTTACCCTCAACCAATATTATACAATTACAAGGAAAACTTAACACATAACTAGTGCCAAGATCCTGAACCCTTGACTGCAAGGCAAGGAAGGCCTTACGCCTTTCCTGTGTTCCTCTTGCCAAATCAGGAAACACCCTTATTTTTGAACCCATAAACAAAGTTTCCATGTGTCCAAAGGAAATCTTTAATACAGAATTACCGTCAGGTTCAAAGGTGCAAGTCACCACCAATGTAGTCCTCTGGGTATTGACCTCCAGGGAAGATTCCAAAAAAGCTGTTAAAATTCAGGTCCCCTTCACCTCTATGCTGAGCAGCCAAACCATCAGAAATCCTAGGGTTTGGAGTATACTGAGCCCTGGTGATAGGTGATAAAACATCAGAAGGCATATTTAAAATTTCCACCATATATTTCTTAAACATTTCCAATGCGGGTAATAAAGGAGACTTTGGAAAGTTCAGGAGTCTCAAATTAAGTCATTTAGACTGGTTCTCCCAAGTATTCCAAACATCTAGCAACAATATTCTTTTCCTTAATTGAAGCCATTTCCAGACTTTCCACTTGCACTGTCTGTACTTAAAATTTGAGAGAATCAGCTTTAAGGGCTAATTGGCCCATTGCCTGAGCCTGCACTAAAACTGCATCGGAAACAGAAATTAAATCCTTAGTGTTCTGTCTTGTAATATCCAGAAGGGAAGTTTGCATATTACCAATGGTGTGCCAAAGTAACTCCAATGTCATTATGGCTGGCTTCACCAATACCCGACTTGAATCAGAAGCAGTTTGAGTAACGACTTGAGTTAAAGAGCTAACAATAACTTCATCAAGGATATTGTTAGCATGCTGATATTCTGAGCTCAAAGTTGAAACCGTACTAACGGTCGAAGTCTCCCTAAAACAACTGGATTCTCCCCAGATTGGGTCACCATAGCCATTTTGACTGCAACTGTGAGGCTACTTCCTGGTTGTGGGGGAGCTGCATGATCCACAGGGCTCAAAGACGCCCCGCTCAAACTACCGCCCGAGGCTCCTGCCTTGGGCAGAGGTAGGGAAAGAAGCTGGCAGCACTTGAAAATGCTCCAGAGTTGCCTGTCAGTGAATGAGGGTCTGTCCTTCTGTTGGGGGCTGAAGAATGTGTGTATGGAATGGCTTTCTCTGAAAAAAGGTCTACAGGTATGAGGGGTGTGCTATTTATAAACTGCCCTCATTTTTATATATATATATTTTTTTTTTGTTTTGTTTTTGTTACATTTGTACCCCGTGCTTTCCCACTCATGGCAGGCTCAATGCAGCTTACATATTGTATACAGGTACTTATTTGTACCTGGGGCAATGGAGGGTTAAGTGACTTGCCCAGAGTCACAAGGAGCTGCCTGTGCCTGAAGTGAGAATTGAACTCAGTTCCTCAGGACCAAAGTCCACCACCCTAACCACTAGGCCACTCCTCCACTCGAGGAGTGGCCTAGTGGTTAGGGTGGTGGACTTTGGTCCTGAGGAACTGAGTTCAATTCCCACTTCAGGCACAGGCAGCTCCTTGTGACTCTGGGCAAGTCACTTAATATATAGAGTGGAGGAGTGGCCTAGTGATTAGGGTGGTGGATATACACACACACACACAAATGCGGGCAGTTTATAAATAACATACCCCATCATACCTGCACACCTTTTTTTCCTCAGAAAGCCATTCCATACACACACATATGTATACACCAATTTTTTTTTTAGTTTACAATATTTATAATCAAGTACAAACTCTTGAAAGAAAGTGATACAATTAAAGAAAAATCTTTACATAATTCCTAAGTTATAGCAACAGCTATTTCAAATTTATCACTCAAGTCCACAAATGGGATTCCTAGATCAATGATAGAGGAGACTAAGCAAAAGAAAAGTTTAAAGGAAATAGCTTTGGAAAAAACAAGATGGCGTCCGGAAGGGAACGCTAGCCAGACGGCTCGTTACCCGTTTCCCCTCAAATTCTTAGTAAATTTTTACCTTGTGATGCCGAAACGGAAGGGCAGGCAGCGGGTGACTCCCTCCACAGCTGCCGTGGTTTCGGGACCGATGGACCGTTTTGCGCAGCCTGTGGGTGCAACGGGGCAGGATTCCTCGCTGCAGGAGGGAGCAATGGGAGGTTCCTTGCTCCCTCAGCTTGAGGCCGATATCACTTTTAGCCCCGAACAGCGGAGTCCTCCGATGATGCCGGCAAGGGGTCTGCAGCAGGGGCAGGAAGCACTCGGCATCTCTGACCTGGAAGTGCATTCAGTAGAGGGAACTGCAGCAGACCAAGAACTACCGGCTGTGGAAGTCGGAGGAAAAAGATTCAGTGAATTGCTGGCTGGGAATCAGGAGCAGACAATGAAGAGAGACTTGACTGAGCTTACTATACCCAGTAAGTCATTTTTGCCTTCTAAACCTGGGAATATAACTCTTGACTCGATTTGGGAAGCCTTGGTAGAACTTGAGAACTCTTTTACACAGAAGATATCTCAGGTGTTACAAGTAACTCAGTTGCCTTTGGAAAAAATTGAAGCTTTAGAAACTAGAATGAGTAATACTGAAAAATCTTTATTTTCATGTAATGAAGCACTAAAAACTTCTCAACAAATACAATCAAATTTGATAAAAGAGAACATTATTCTGCATCAAAAGACTGAAAATTTGGAAAATCAACTAAGAGCTAAAACTCTTAGGTTGATTAATTTTCCAAAAACTACACTAATGGCTCCACTAATAATGTTTAAAAAATATTTATCAGATATTCTAAAGATTCCTGAACAAGCATATCCTCCAATTTCAAAAATTTATTATTTGCCTCCATATAAAATTGAGAAACAAAAAGGTGTAGTGGACCAACAAGAACAAAGACCTGACGCTTCATTTGACATGTTGAACTTAACGCAAGAACTTCAAAAAGAAGAAATGATAACGATTCCAGCAACATTGATTGTCTCCTTTGTGTTAGAACCCGACCGTGATTGGGTTCTCAAACAATTTTTCCGTCATAGAGATGAACTCTTTATGAATAACAAAATTAGAATATTTCCGTATATTGCCAGAGTAACACAAAGGAGACGTCAAGCGTTTTTGAAGCTCCGCCCAAGGGTCCTACAGTTGGGAGGACTATTCTGGTTAAATTTTCCATGTAAATGCGTGATTAAAGTAGCTCAGTCAATAATATTTTTTATGATGCAAGTCAATTGAATAATTTTCTTGATTCTAAGTTTGCAGTTAATTCTAGTCAGCAATTGCAGGCTCTGTCTACATCTACTCCGTAAAAAGGATTATAACAGGCATATTATGTTCTCTTCCTTTTTTTTTTTTTTTTGATCTTATGTATTAATGAGAAAAATTTTTCCTGGAATTGTACCTTGTTTTTTCTCTCATATTGTGGACTTGAAATGGATGAGATAAAGTAATTACCTTATATTTTGATTTTCCTATGGAAATGATGTATATTTTCTTCCATTTTTTCATTTACAATTGTTCTTGTAATAATTTGTTAAAACTTATAAATAAAATAAAAAAAAAAAAAAAGGAAATAGCTTTCGCAAAGGAATTGGTGATATAATATTTATGATAATCCAGTTGTCATCTTGGAAGCGATAAGTTTTGAAAGCTGAGACGGATCCATGAAAATATATTTGACATTATCACACCTTATTATACACTTGCAGGTGTACCTCAAAAAGAAGGTACCTCCTGCTTGAATTACTGCCGGTTTCATTGTGAGAAATTGTTTCCTTTTCTTGAGTCTCTCTTGAGAAATCTGGAAATAAGGAAATTCGAAGACCAAGAAATGGTTTCTCCCTATGCTTAAAAAACATCTGGAACAACCATTGTTTATCAGGAGCTAAGGCCACGGTTGCAACCAAAGTTGCCGCCGTGGCCTGTTGAGTATTCGATGTCTCAAGGAGAGAGCTGTTACATCCAAACTCTGTGTAAAGGTTGTGCTGTCATTTTTGAGGGAATTAAAAAAACCTTTGAAAAAGGCGGTAAATTAACCTCTGGTATACACAAATTTTCAATATACACCAAATTTTAATAGCATGATGTGGGCAAAGAGGCAGATCTGTGGGTGCCGAACACACCCAGTATTGAGCGAGTTCCTTCACTGTGTACAGGGAGAGGTCACTTGTGTTTAGCATCTCTAATCATTTTGAAATGTTGGCACCTATGGGGGCGGGGGAAGTATATGAAGGGCCTGAAAGTTAATTGAGGTGAGGGAGGAATAAGCTGAAGGTTCATCTAGGACACCCAATATCCATGCACTGGCCCTGCTAAAGACAGAAGCCACTAAAAGGTGCAAAAATACCCCACAGAAAATATCCCAAGTTTACAGTGTCCTTGCCTAAAATACCCTGCATTGATGTTTGCTCCTTTTAAAGGTTCTCCCCTTGGTCACATGCACTTTCTTGAAATGCCACATGGCACCACAAAATTTACTAAACAAGACCAGCAGTGACAATAATATGACCTTTTTCATTTAGGGAGGGATGAAAACTCAAAAAAAAAGCTACATTTTTTGTAATTTCAATTTTTTTTCATTTAAGTGGATTGATATGACAACCACACTATTTTTTATTTAATGAAAATGAGGCAAACCTACATGTCTTTAAAAGCATTGCCCTTCAAAAGCTGCAGAATTCATGGCTATAATAAAGCCTGCTTGTGAGCTAGTTGACATGTTTGCATGCACACCACACATAAACTCATGTATTTTATAAAGAGTGTATCTAAATCACTACTTCCCCCACCCTCCTCTCAAAATCTGCCCCTGAACACCAAAATTGAGCCTGCAAATAGGTGGGAAAATGTGGGATACAAATGCAATAAATAAATAAATAATAAAATCACATATAAGACATGTTCTTGTCACTGTGTGTGACAAGGAGTGGCCTAGTGGTTAGGGTGGCGGACTTTGGTCCTGGGGAACTGAGGAACTGAGTTTGATTCCCACTTCAGGCACAGAGCTCCTTGTGACTCTGGGCAAGTCACTTAACCCTCCATTGCCCCAGGTACAAATAAGTACCTGTATACAATATGTAAGCCGCATTGAGCCTGCCATGAGTGGGAAAGCACGGGGTACAAATGTAACAAAAATTAAAAAAAAAATTAATGGAACTAATTTTGCAAGCAGCACTTCACACATATATACTGGCAATATGTGCTTAACAAATTATAATTGAACGAGAAAAACGCCTAGATTTCGACCCAAATCGGGAGATAGACGTTTATCTCACAAAAATGAATAAATCGGTATAATGGAAGCCGATTTTGGACGTTTTCAACTGCACTCCATCGCGGAAACGTACAAAGTTGACGGGGGCGTGTCGGAGGCGTGGCGTAGGTGGAACTGGGGCGTGGTTATCGGCCAAGGAGAGATGGGCGCCTTTCGCCGATAATGGAAAAAAGTATGCGTTTGTAGCTAGAATTTAGGGCACTTTTCCTGGACCCTGTTTTTTCCACGAATAAGGCCCCAAAAAGTGCCCTAAATGACCAGATTACCACCAGAGGGAATCGGGGATGACCTCCCCTGACTCCCCCAGTGGTCACTAACCCCCTCCCACCACAAAACATGATGTTTCACAACTTTTTATTTTCACCCTCAAATGTCATACCCACCTCCCTGGCAGCAGTATGCAGGTCCCTGGAGCAGTTGTTAGGGGGTGCACTGCACTTCAGGCAGGTGGACCCAGGCCCATCCCCCCCTACCTGTTACAATTGTGCTGCTTAATGCTTAGTCGTCCAACCCCCCCAAACCCACTTTACCCACATGTAGGTGCCCCCCTTCACCCCTTAGGGCTATAGTAATGGTGTAGACTTGTGGGCAGTGGGTTTTGAGGGGGATTTGGGGGGCTCAACACACAAGGGAAGGGTGCTATGCACCTGGGAGCTCTTTTACCTTTTTTTTGTTTTTGTAAAAGTGCCCCCTAGGGTACCCGGTTGGTGTCCTGGCATGTGAGGGGGACCAGTGCACTACGAATCCTGGCCCCTCCCATGAACAAATGCCTTGGATTTATTCGTTTTTGAGCTGGGCGCTTTCATTTTCCATTATCACTGAAAAACAAACAACTTACAGATTATATAAACAAATTCTCAATACTACACGAATCACAGTCAGGTTTTCGCCCCCTCCACAGCACTGAAACAGTACTACTCACTCTTCTAGCCAAATTCAAGCAGGAAATAGCAATAGGCAAAAACATCCTTCTCCTCCAATTCGACATGTCTAGTGCACTCGACATGGTAAACCATAATATATTAATAAGATTACTAGATAAGTTCAGGATTGGTGGAAACATAATCAGCTGGATCAAGGGATTCCTAACCACAAGAACATATCAAGTAAAACCAAACTTAAACATATCTCCACTGTAGAAAGCAGACTGTGGAGTACCACGAGGATCACTGCTATCATCGATACTCTTCAACCTAATGATGACCCCACTAGCCAAGTCCTTATCCAACCAAGGCCTTAACCCTTTCATATATGCAGACGATGTCACAATATACATTCCATACAAAACCAAACTGACAGAAATTACCAATGAAATCAAGCTCAGCCTGAACATCATGGACTCATGGCCAAATGCATTTCAACTAAAACTCAATAAAGAAAAAACACACTGTCTCATCCTCTCATCCCAACACAGCGCGGACAACCCCACAAGCATCAACACCTCAGATTACAACCTCCCTATCTCAGATAGGCTGAAAATCCTCGGCGTTACATTGGACCGCAACTTAATATTAGAGAGCCAAGTGACATCCACAACAAAGAAAATGTATTTATTTATTTTTGTTACATTTGTACCCCGCGCTTTCCCACTCATGGCAGGCTCAACGTTCTACTCAATGTGGAAACTCAAACGCTGAAAATCCTCGGCATTACATCGGACCGCAACTTAACATTAGAGAGCCAAGTGACATCCACAACATAGAAAATGTTCTACTCAATGTGGAAACTCAAATGCGTGAAACAATTCTTCCCCGAGGGAAACATTTCGCAACCTGATACAATCAATGGTACTAAGCCACATAGACTACTGCAATGGAATTTATGCGGGATGCAAAGAACAAACCTTAAAGAAACTTCAGACCACTTAAAACACCCCTCCGTGAAAAACTACACTGACTCCCAATCAAAGAAAGCATTGCTTTCAAAATCTGCGCCCTGGTTCACAAAATTATCTATGGTGAAGTCCCGGGATACATAACAGGCCTGATTGACTTACCAACTAGAAACACATCCGAATCAGCACGAACATACCTAAATCTGCACTACCCAAGCTGCAAAGGGCTTAAATACAAATCAACTTACACATCCAGTTTTTCCTACTTAAGCACAGAACTGTGGAACGCATTACCAAAAGCCTTGAAAACGACGCATGACCACCTAAACTTCCGGAAAACACTAAAAACTAACCTGTTTAAAAAGGCATACCCTACCGATCCAACTTAGATGCCTGATTTTTGTAACACAACAAAACTAAAGAACGTGATGGACATAACACAACTCTTCTGTTGCACGAATCCCTAATGTGGCTGTGCCACATGAACTTTATTTTACCACAACATCACCTTGTATTTGTTCACACTGGAGTCTGCAAACGCCTCTCCAGTACCATGTAAGTCACACTGAGCCTACAAATAGGTAGGAAAATGTGAGATACAAATGTAACAAATAAATAAATAAAACGACTACCCTTGGGCTTGGCTTCCTGTCACCCAGGAACCTCCCAGTCACTCCTCCCAATGACTCCCTACAAGGACTTACTCTCCTAGTAATTCCTAATCTAATAGAGGATTACCCATATAACAAAGATAGTAGACACCCAACTCTTTCTACTATATATTCATTAAAGATACTCTGAAAACTTGGCCACACTGACAGACCTGGAGAACTCTGAGTGAAAACCAAGGTGGGCAACAACCAAGGAGGTTGGATTGAGAACAGGAGGCAATATGTCCTGTTATATGGGTTGAAGCCAGTAGGCAGAGATTGCCACCACACTGGTTCACCCAAAACAATATCAAACACTATTGAAAACAATAGTAAAAGATTATTAGAAATAACAAACTGCCTATGCATGGTCCATCTGTAAAAGGTCAAAAGCTGTTCCAGTTGGATAGGCAGTGCCTTAAAAGGTGGAGGACAAAAGATTTTTGTTTATTTGACAGCTTTTTAGTGTATTTGAAAGCTTCCCGTATGTAGATAAATATCTTGAAATAAAATCTGAATATAACTAAAACAGCTTCAAAAATTATTGTAGCTGGTGGAAACAGCATAAGGGTGTATTTTGCGCTCATTTTTCTACACTGTTCTATACAGTACGTTAATGCATGGCCAAATTTCAGTGAGGATATCATGTTTACTGATGGGTTCATCTCCCTTGGGAAGTGTAGTGCTATAAAGACTGGAAGTAAAATTAAATTCTTCTTTCTTTGGGGCACATGGAATCACATCTTCACCTCAATTTTCTGTTTTGAGCATGTTTCAGGGATAAGTAATTTTCATAAGTCAAAATAATAAAAAATAAATATTTTCATTCAT
This sequence comes from Microcaecilia unicolor, assembly GCF_901765095.1. Lineage (NCBI taxonomy): Eukaryota > Metazoa > Chordata > Amphibia > Gymnophiona > Siphonopidae > Microcaecilia > Microcaecilia unicolor. Next base: position 193,489,967 of record NC_044032.1, read on the forward strand.
GCAGATCTCTTATTTTTTTAAACATAACTAAATGGGCTATAAGCCCCTAATGCACTGGTTTTCTTATATTTTGTCCTTGCGATTACTTATACTGTGCCAAACCTGGAAATACAGAGCCCCTTTTACTAAGCCGTGCTAGGCTCTACGCGCACCCAACGCGCGCCAAAATGCACTTACCGCCAGACTACAGTGTGCCTCTTGTGGGAATTTCATTTTTGGCATGCGTCCACTACGCGCTTCTGGAAAATATTTTTATTTGTGGACATGCACCAAGTGGCATCTCACAAGCATAGGTCCTTACCGCGCAGATTCCTTACCATTAGGTCTATGGCTGGCGGTAAGGTCAGACAACCAAAATGGACACGCAGGAATTTTGATTTTGCCACAAGTCCGTTTTCAGCAAAATTTTTAAAAAGGCATTTTTGGTACACGTGCTGAAAAATATTTCTGTGCACGCCCAAAACCCACGCCTACACTATCGCAAGCCATTTTTTACTGCAGCTTAGTAAAAGGACCCCACAGTGAGAGAATACAATTCAGTAACACCCAAAACTTAATAATTAACATTTAAAAATGTGTTCCCAAATAACTGAGAACTGCCGTTATCAAATCATATTGGGATGCTTGAGGTTGACTTTATTAATTTCTGCTGAATATCAACCAGCTATTAGTTTTAAGGCTAGATTTTGTTTGCTGAACTCATGCTGACTCATTTCCCCTTCACCTGATTTATTCCTCATTGGTTAATTTTAAACAAAAAGCTACAAAATGATTTACTCTGGTCTTATAACAAGGACATCCCATTAGCTATGCATCACCATTTGGAAAATAGAAATGTCATTCAGCTCTGCTGCTTTCCCTTAGCCATCATTAGTCCCCTGCCTCATCTATATACAAACACACAGCCTGAAGACAAAGATTAACTCTACCCCCTCCCCCCCCCACACACAAAATGCCTTTTACAACCAGACTTGAAGGAGAAATAAATATATATCATTGGAATGGAAAATGTTGGCACATTTAGACTAACTGGACTTCTGCATGAAGGTAGCTCTGCTCTCATTATTAACTCTCTTTCTTTTAAAAGTAGTAATAAACAATATTAAGTGAATTTTTATAATATACCACTGCATTCCACAAAACAAAAGGAACTCTGAATGCCGAGCACCTGTTTCTCATAACGTGAAGTCTGTTTTCTTGGTTCTCTGCACGAATAACAACACGCTAGGCAGGCTGTTATAATAACCACCCCCTCCAAATGACACACTGATTACGATTTATAACAAATTACTACTCTACCTATGAAAAGTTATTCCATTATACTTCCCGTGTACATCCTTATGCTTGAAAATATAAGTGAGATTAAATAAAAATGCTACCAACAATAAAGAACGACAGCGTGGATGATGCACAAACTCATGTTTGCTTTGTTTTGAGCGTACGTGGAAGTTGGAACAACTGTGTGTGCGGGGATGGGAAACAGAGAGTACCCTATCGCTTTCAACTTTTTGACGTTATGGCGTCTGTTGTTCTCAGTCAACCCTCTTTGGCGTGTCCCTTTCCTATCACCGGAAGACCTTTTCTCCCGAGGCTAGTACAGAAAGTCATATAATCCTTTTTTTGAGAAAAATATTTTTTTACTAAGTTAAATTTTAAAATTAATAGAATAGAAATTACAGGCCGGCCACCCACAGCACAGCTACTGAAAACGAAGCGAACGTACTACTACCCATCTCACGTGACGTCACTTTACGCACACCCCCCCCCCCCCTCCTCCTGAGTCCTGCTCTGTCTGACGTGTTAATATGTGACTGTGCACGCTCTTCTGGACCCGGAACTACCGGAAGCACGAACATGGCGACTGGACAACAGTGGGTGCTGGTTGAAATGGTGCAGGCTTTCTACGAGGTGAGGTTTGGGGGGGGGGGAATCGCGCAGAGCTAGAGTCCTGGCCTTGCTGTGCGAACTGGGGGTTGTTAGGCGTTTGCGAGGTCAGCGTAGCTTCCAAGTGAAACTTTTCAAGTGGCTGGATTTAGTTTTCATGTTGCTTCCTTGATTGGTAGTTAGGGATTGTAGAACGCATCCTGACGTCACAGCTAGTGATTTCACTTTATGCTTTGTCTAGAAGACTACAAATCCATGAGAGACGTATGTGTTAGGCGGTGAGAGTCAGATATTTACGGACGGGGAGAGGGATCTCGGGGTGATAGTATCTGAAGATCTGAAGGAGACGAAACAGTGTGACAAGGTGGTGGCCTTAGCTAGAAGGTTGCTAGGTAGTATAGAGAGAGGTGTGACCAGCAGAAGAAAGGAGGTGTTGATGCCCCTGTACAAGTCGTTGGTGAGGCCCCCACCTGGAGTATTGTGTTCAGTTTTGGATAGGGTTACCATTTTGTGTCCTCTGAAAAAGAGGACACATGTCACGCCCCTACCCCGCCCCCGCCCCGCCTCATACCCCGCCCCCGCCACGCCCCCTTCGGGTCCTCGTTACGCCCCTCTATTCCCCGCCCCCCGTCACATGGTTCCCCCCCCCCCTCACATATTCCCCCCCTCACTTACTATCTAGCCCTGGTGGTCTAGTAGGGTCTTCTCTTCGGGGCAGGAAAGAGCCCCCTCTTTCCTGCCCGGAGCGCTGCCTGTCCTTGCCTGCTGCATCCTCCTCGGTCTGGCTGGAGATTCAAAATGGCCACCGAGAGTTGAAGTGGCCTCGCGAGAGTTCAACTCTCGGCGGCCATTTTGAATCCCCAGCCAGACCGAGGAGGATGATAGACAGGGGAGGCAGCGCTCCAGGCAGGAAAGAGGGGGCTCTTTCCTGCCTCGAAGACGTCACTAGACCACCAGGGAACATGGTAAGGAAGGGGAGGGGACGGGAGTAGGGTTACCATGGCGCCGATCGCCCGCCCACACGCACGCGCCTGCCCGCACCCGCGCCCACGTTTGTCCAGAAATCCGGACAAACGTGGGTGCAGGCAAAATCCGCCGGACGCCCCGGACATGCCCTCAAAAAGAGGACATGTCCGGGGAAATCCGGACGAATGGTAACCCTAGTTTTGGAGGCCCTATCTTGCTAAGGATGTAAAAAGAATTGAAGCGGTGCAAAGAAAAGCAATGAGAATGGTATGGGATTTGCGTTACAAGACGTATGAGGAGAAACTTGCTGACCTGAACATGTATACCCTGGAGGACAGGAGAAACAGGGGTGATATGATACAGACGTTCAAATATTTGAAAGTTATTAATCCGCAAACGAACCTTTTCCAGAGGTGGGAAGGTGGTAGAACTAGAGGACATGAAATGAGATTGAAGGGGGGCAGACTCAAGAAAAATGGCAGGAAGTATTTTTTCATGGAGAGAGTGGTGAATGCTTGGAATGCCCTCCCGCGGGAGGTGGTGGAGATGAAAATGGTAACTGAATTCAAACATGCATGGGATAAACATAAAGGAATCCTTTTCAGAAGGAATGGATCCTCAGAAGCCTAGCCAAGATTGGGTGGTAGAGCCGGTAGTGGGAGGCGGGGCTAGTGCTGGGCAGACTTCTACGGCCTGTGCCCTGAAAATGACAGATACAAATCAAGGTAAGGTATACACAGAAAGTAGCACATATGAGTTTATTTTGTTGGGCAGACTAGATGGACCGTGCAGGTCTTTTTCTGCTGTCATCTACTATGTTACTATGTCCCGTGGCCTGTAAATGACCGGGGGGTGATAGCGAATGTTTATTATAATGTATGAAAGGATTCATTTTTCCCCACTTTTAAGATGATGGTTTATTGTATTTGATATATACCGCCTCATGTTAGGATAATAAAGTGGTTTACAATAATCTGAAGTAGTCACCACTCCTTTTCTCTGCTGTTACTAATGTGCTTGATCATTTTGTTTCACCTTCTCATGATTTGTGAGTTGTCCCTGCCCTTAGTTTTGTGGACTGCTGAGCTTTAGATTGGTTTTGTTATGCTATATATTTATTTTCTTACTATTCAGGCGATTTTTCTGTGTATTGTGTAAATAGAAAAATAAAATTTTAAATAGTAAAAGTAAAGGTTAATGGATTTGATATACACATTTTTGTGGTACAACCAAAGCAGTTCACATTGTTTTCAGGTACTTTCTCTGTCCGTAGATGGCTTAGGCTTATAATCTAAGTTTTTGTACCAAGGGTTAGGTGACTTACCAGGATCGCAAGGAGCTGCTATGGGAATTATGCCCTGTTCCCCAGGTTGTCAACCTGCTGTACTATTAGGCTACTTCTCCACTCCATAGTACTTAATAGTGATCTAGCTGTTTGTCCCCTCTTGCCTGCTGAATTGATAAAATAGGCATATAGGTTTATTGCAACTGTCATGTAATATGGGAAAAGCTGTCGCCTGAGATGGATGAAGCTCTTTCCCCTCCCCCTCAATTCAGAAAGCTGCTGTGGACTTAACTGTGTGGTTACTGCAGGTTTAGTGCGCTGAGCAATGTAGAGAGGGACTGAGCGTGGGTGTTAACTCACATGCCTGCTTATAATCGAAAGAGAAAAACGCCTATATTGTGACCCAAATCGGGAGATAGACGTTTATCTGCCAAAAACGAATAAAGCGGTATAATCAAAAGCCGAATTTGGACGTTTTCAACTGCACTCCGTCGCGGATGCGGACAACGTTGATGGGGGCGTGTCGAAGGCGTGGTGAAGGCGGAACTGGGTCGTGGTTATCTGCCGATCAGAGATGGGCGCCTTTCGCCGATAATGGAAAAAAAATATGCGTTTTTAGCGAGAATTTAGGGCACTTTTCCTGGACCCTGTTTTTCCACGAATAAGGCCCCAAAAAGTGCCCTAAATGACCAGATGACCACTGGAGGGAATCGGGGATGACCTCCCCTGACTCCCCCAGTGGTCACGAACCCCCTCCCACCACAAAATATGCCGTTTCACAACTTTTTATGTTCACCCTCAAATGTCATACCCACCTCCCTGGCAGCAGTATGCAGGTCACTGGAGCAGTGGACTTCAGGCAGGTGGACCCAGGCTCATCCCCCCTCCCCCCACCTGTTACACTTGTGCTGGTAAATGGGAGCCCTCCAAACCGCCCCCCAAACTCACTGTACCCACGTGTAGGTGCCCCCCTTCACCCCTTAGGGCTATAGTAATGGTGTAGACTTGTGGGCAGTGGGTTTTGAGGGGGATTTTGGGGGCTCAACACCCAAGGGAAGGGTGCTATGCACCTGGGAGCTGTTTTACCTTTTTTTTTTTTTTTTGTAAAAGTGCCCCCTAGGGTGCCCGGTTGGTGTCCTGGCATGTGAGGTGGACCGGTGCAGTACGAATCCTGGCCCCTCCCACGAATAAATGTCTTGGAGTTATTCGTTTTTGAGCTGGGTGTTTTCGGTTTCCATTATCGCTGAAAAACAAAACCGCCCAGCTCAAAAAAAGATAAACGTCCATGTTTTTTCGAAAATACGATTCGGTCCGCCCCTTCACGGACCCGTTCTCGGAGATAAACGCCCATGGAGATAGGCGTTTCTGTTCGATAATGCCCCTCATGGCGTACATGGCCACACAAATTAAAATGAATACTGATGAGGCTATTAAGCATTCTGTGGCAATTCAGAGAGAGAAACAGGGTCTTTTGACACGTTTACCATGATAATTTTTTTTTTTTTTTTTGCCAGTTCCGGGGCAACGTAGAAGGGTTCACAGAGAGGATTTCGTGCCAGCTTTTGAGATTTAACTGCCAGTTTTGTCTTCTTTTGCAACCAGAAGGAAACCCCTGAAAGGTTCAGAGGCAAATGGGAGGTAAAAGATATGTGCAAGTGTCCCAACAAAACCAAAAGTGAACGCACACATCAAACTGTTCTGTGCCAAAATATGTGTTTTGCAAAAATTTTATGTGTGAGCAGTTTTTGCTGGGCTCATATTTAGACGTAGAAGAATAGGTCCCGATGTGTGCTGACACAGTGGATTTTGTTTGGACACGCACACAAAAAAACTGGTTATCATGAAACCTTTATGCACATGTCCAGCATGCTCCCCGTGCCATTACCCACAAGTTTTCAGTGCATAAAATTTGTGATGACATGGTATTATGCTCTCAGTAGAAGCCACATGTATAGCTGTACTGCGAACCTTTCTGTATCACCCCCTAAAGTTTCTGTGTACTAAACGTTTTCTCCCATGTTGCAGCTGTGTGAGAAAATGCTAACATTTGTGCTTGTATGAAGTCCAACATGAATTCAGTTGTCCTAGCAGGACCTCTGAGAGAATCTTCGGTTATGCTGACTTAAGCTCATATGTGTACTCTGAATAATGCTTGTTCATGTGCAGTATCTCAGTATATGCTACCTTTTTGGGAGCTTTCTGTTTGATTCACTGCTGTAATTGTTGTCAGTTCTATAAACTTAACCACTTGTAAGTGTTGAAGTCTGGTTGACTTTCTTTTTCGGTCATTTGTTGTTTAGGTACATGAGCTTGCTTACAGCTCCCCGCACATAATTTGCTCAGAAACTGCTATATGTGTGCTTAAAAACCCAGAAAATATTTACAATCCAAGAAGCTCTATCTTTTAAAATACTAATCCTCAAGGCTTCGACTCCTGATTTGTCACTTCCTCCTAAATATGCCAAACTGTTTAACTTAATGATTTCTCTTGCTCTTCATCTGATTGCATTGCATTGGAAGAATAATCAGCTTGTTTCATATCACGATTGGTGGAATCTGCTGTGTTCTTATAGGCGATATGAGGAACTGGCTGTCATAAGAGTTGGTTGCATCTACTCTTTCCATAGAGCATGGTCGCTGCTAGACAACTATGTGACTTGTGAAGGGAATTAGCTCTCTAAATTATGTTGCGCATACTGTCCTGTTTTATTTTTATCAGCTCACTGACCTGTATGTTTTTAGGGTTTTTTTTTTTTTTTTTTTCCTCATTGTTCCATATTATATGCTGTTATATGTTTTTGTAAATATTATGTTGCTTTAAAATCAATAAATAAAGTTTAAAAAAAAACCTGAGAGTTGATAAACACATAGACTTCCTTTACAAAGCGGCGCTACCTATTAGCGGCTCACTGAATGTGAAGAAGCCCATTCGGTTTCCCGTTAGTTTCTTCACATTCAATGCATGCTAATCAGTGGTGCCCTTAGAATTTAGGTCATTATGAGCTCCTTTTACATTCTCCTGCCCTCTTCACCTTTATCTTTGCTTCCCCGCTTCTTGGCATCTTTTGTGCGTGTTCACTGGTTTCTTGAATTTTGATAGCTTTTGCCTCTATCGCCATCTCTAGGGGACTGCTTCATGCGTCCACTATCCTTTCTGAGGAAGAATACTTTTTGCATTATTCTTTTGCTCTCTTCAGTTTCTTTATCCTTTTTGTTCTGACCTAAAATGTAATGTCAATTAAAAAAAAATATTTGTAGGTGTTTGAAGCAGTGACCTTTTATTGGCTACTAGTAAAAAAAGGCCCGTTTCAGTCAGAAATGAAACGGGCGCTAGCAAGGTTTTCCTCGGAGTGTATGTGTGAGAGATGGAATGTGTGTGTCAGAGAGAGAGACAGAGTGTGTGTGTGTTTGTGTCAGAGAGAGAGTGTGTGTGAGACTCTGTGTGTGAGACTGTGTGTGTGTGTCAGAGAGAGTGTATATCAGAGTGAGTGTTTGCCCCCAACCCCTCTCTCTTAGGGCCCACCCCCCTCTTTCTCTCTCAGGGCCCTCCGCCTCCCCCCTTTATGGTCTGAGGACCCCTTTCCACCCCCACCTCTCTGGTCTCAGGACCCCCCCTCCCCTGCCCCCCCTCCAGCCATCCATGTCCAGCGAACCTCTTCTTCCCCTGCAGCCACCCATGTCCAACAACCCTGCTCTCTCACATGCCCCCCCTCCAGCCACCCAGGTTGTCGTCCCGATCCTCTCGCACCCACCATCTTGGCAGAGCCGGCACTCCGGAAGCTGCCCCGCGAAGTGGAACGCCGGCCATCTTGCCAGAGCCGGCGCTCCAGAAGCCGCCCCAATCCTCTCGGCCCCGCGAAGTGGAGCGTCAGCCATCTTGCCAGAGCCGGCGATCCAGAAGCCACCCCGATCCTCTCGGCCCCGCGAAGTGGAGCGCCAGCCATCTTGGCAGAGCCGGCGCTCTGGAAGTCGCCCCAATCCTCTCTTTCTGGCCGCAGGATTCCTCGCGGCCGGGCTCCTCCTCAAACAGGCCAGCCAACTGGAGGCTTCCCTTGCCAGCTGACTGCTGGAGCCCTCGCCCTACCTCCTCTGCATAATGGCAACGGTGACGTCAGGAACGGTGACGTCAGCCTGACTTCGGAGCCTAGCTCAGCAACTCCGAAGGAGGCACGGACACAGGCAGCTACTTTAGAACGTTGGCGGTGAGAATTATTATATAGGATTGTACAGTTTGTGGCAACACAGTGGGTTCTGGGCCAGGGTTCGATACATTCCAGACAGTGACCAAAACTCCTAAGAAAACTGATGTACATCTCATCTACTCATCATTCACAACAGGCTCTGCTGGCCCCCTTTTCATCCCCATCAAAACAGCCAAAAACTCATAACCACTCTTCAGGAACAGCTGTCTTGCCCCTGTTCTCATAAGGCTGAGAAACACAGAGCAGGGCATTGTCTTCCAGAGAAGTAACCTCACACTTCTGTTAATCCTTGCTTGGTTGGGATGGATAGATTTTCCCAGAAGTATAGCTGTGTATCCTTAGACTGGCATTGAATAGACGAGGTGCTCACTGGCTTTCACATTTTCCATGACTGAAGCTGTGTCTCACAGGTTTTCAACCCAGTCCAGTGGTCTAGGCAAGAGCCTTTCATGTAGCTGTGAACCAGTCAGTTTGCACATTGTCCATCCCTGATTTGAAGTCTCCGTGCTCTAGTTTTCTGTGTACAGTGAGAGAAAAATGTGTGTTCACACGTACATGTTTCGTGCATACATATGGGGAGACTGTGGTAAACAGTCTTTTTTTTTTTTTTTTAACTGTCATACTTAGAATAATTGAATCCCTCATTGCATTGGATATGGTGTTTCATTTTAAGAAAATTATCACTAGCAGTACTACAGTGCTTTGCAAGGACTCTCTTTAATGTGTCCTAGTAGCTGCTACACAGTCTACGTCTCTCGGGGTATTTGTTCCTCCCACTAGCCCTAGTTATGGCCAGACAGATTTGGATAGGCTGAAGTGGGTAGTTACAGAACAAGGCAGGCAGATTTCTATGGTCTGTGCCCTGAAAATGGAAAGGACAAATAAATATCAAGTATACATATGTAGTATCACATTATACCTTATACTATGAGTTTATCTTGTTGGGCAGACTGGATGGACCGTGCAGGTCTTTATCTGCCATTATCTACTATGTTGTATGGGTCATCATAGTAACATAGTAGATGACGGCAGAAAAAGACCTGCACGGTCCATCCGGTCTGCCCAACAAGATAAACTCATATGTGCTACTTTTTGTATATACCTTACCTTGATTTGTACCTGTCATTTTCAGGGCACAGACCGTATAAGTCTGCCCAGCACTATCCCTGCCTCCCAACCACCGGCTCTGGCACAGACCGTATAAGTCTGCCCAGCACTATCCCTGCCTCCCAACCACCGGCTCTGCTACCCAATGTCAGCTAAGCTTCTGAGGATCCATTCCCTCCATTCATCCATTGAAGATTTCTTCTTTGATACTTATAGGCATATTTTCAAAGCACTTAGCCTTCCAAAGTTCCATAGAAACCTATGGAACTTTGGAAGGCTAAGTGCTTTGAAAATGAGCCCCTTAGCCATCTTGATCTGAATGTATGTTGTAGCAAACTGCTTTCTTTATTTTATTTTATTTTATTTATTTGTTACATTTTGAATATTATTATTTGACAGCCCAGGCCTGACTTAAGGCTCAGGATCTAAAAATGACAGGAAAAGTACAGGCCTTTAACTGTAATCTGAACTCTGAAGTTCCAGTAAGCTCCTGAGCTATTGGGACACACCATGCAGCAAAATAAGGAAGGAGCTAGAGTGTAAAAACCTCATAAAAAGGAAGACATGGTTTACTAACTTGCAGAGTGGCATGAATGTGGCAAAAGGGTAGTAACAGATGTTTTTGAGAAACAGATGGCTTCATGGGAAGATGACCAGGTGGTGTTTTGAGGAAGATATGGTCAAAAATGTAGAAATGACTGGCTTTGCAAGAACATGGCTTAGTCTTCCAGTAAGGGGTGGTCTTTTGCTAGCTTTTCCAGTAAACACCCATTACCATAGCCAATCAGTGTTGACTATGACAATAACATAGAACCAATCAGGTGTGCTTATCGGTATCCAGAGTGGACCTATAAAAATGAGTGTACTTCCTACTTCAAGTCAGAGGGGCGGCCACTCTCTATGAGAAACCAATGCACGGTATCTGAATTGGCAAGGTAATTGCTTTCTCATAAGCTTTGAGTCTTTTATATTTACTATACTTGGCTTTGAGCAGTGAAATATAACATTAAAGACTCAGTCCCTATGTGTAGCTGGGGTACTATAGTCCAATAACCAATTGAGTTGTACTTCTCATCACAAATGGTGTTCTGTAGATTGTACTTACAGAGCAATGACTAATTGTAATTATACTTGGCGGTTAAGAAATAAAATTATCTGATTGATAACTCATGTCTACTGTTCTTCCCTGATTGTTTTCTCCTTAACCATTCAGAGCTAGTGCACAGCTCTGGTAATTGTGGAGTCTACATAATACGAGGTAATTAAGCCAGAAGCAGCCTGGGATGGGGTTCATTCATCCCTAAGATAGCGGTAGATCCGCTGCACTGGGAGGAATACATCTCACCCTAAAACTGTACATTTTTGGTGTCCCCGACTGCTAATAGTCTCTGCTTTGATCCCGGGGGGTGGGGGGGGGGGGATTTATGACAAAATTTACTCGTCGGGAGAGGATTTCCTTTGAGTAAATTTGGTTTTCTCATATTCTTCAGTCCTTTGACTTCCAGCTGTTCTTTGAAATCACCGCAGCGCATGCTTATTGCAGTTTAGAATGGCTTACTGTGGGAGTCACTCGGGTGTCTTGCATAAGTTATCTGCACACACTACCCACACAGTAAAAATATTTTTTATTTTTTGTTGGAGGGGATGTGGAGGGGGGGGGGGGAGGGAGGATGAAGAGTAGGCATTCCTGTCCACTTTACTGCATGCTAACTGGTTAACACAGGATTACCACATGAGCCCTAACCGCCTACAAAATAGGTGCTGGTAAGTGCCTCCGCAGTAATTCTTTTTAATGGTTGCATGCTAATGGCAAGCAAGCCAAACACAGCGAAGGTGACAAAAATAGGATAACAGATGATGTCCAGTATAAGGAAGCTTTATTCAAAACATCCATTGTACTGGACATCGTCTGTTATCCTATTTTTGTCACCTTCACTGTGTTTGGCTTGTTTTGAGACTGTGAGGGGTCTGTTCTTCTGTTTATATTTCTGGTCATGCTAAATGGCACCATTAGTGCATGAAAACCAACAAAAGTGGAGAAACTTAGCACCGCTGCGTTTGACTTTTCTTCCAGTTTTAATTGTCTTTTTAAGCTTATGCTTGGCGCATTTGCCTGTCATTAGCCTTTCTAAAGGCTTGATTTGGCTGCCTTGCTTATGGTGTTCCATTCATTGCCTTACACAACAAACAGACTTCTGAAGCAGGCGTTTCTCAACGAAACATGGCTCCGTGTCGAGTCTTTTTAACTTTCTTTTAATTACTCGCCTCCACGGTGTCTTGGAAGTGTCCTGTTGATCTCGCTACTTTTTTGCTGTTCTACCATCAGTGCATGGCCTTTTCCGGCTGCAGCAAAAATGGCCTTAGCATGCGGGAAGAACCCACATAAGGGCACACTAAGGCCACTTTTTCTGCAGTTTAGTAAAAGGATCCCTAAATGACCTCATGCCTGTTGACTGCATTCAGTCACTTTCTGAATATTTTTTCTACACCTGAAAGTAATAAAACATTTTTCAATTTAGATTGAATTATGCCCCTGAATTCTGCATTTTGTCTTTAATTTTAGAGATAGTGGACCTTAGCTTAAGAAAAGGAATCCTTTATAGCAGGCTTTTCCAACTTTTTCTATCAGGGGGTCCACATTTTATATTTTGTAACATTCTGAGGGCCAAAGCACACAGAAGTCTCTCTCTCTCATATCTACCCCCCAGCCTTCACCCAGAATCTCTTTCATGCTTGCAACCTATTCGCCTCACCTGGTTTCAGGTGCAGAAGAAACAGTGGGACTCCTGCTTCCTCGCACTGGCTCGGCTTACTGGAATCTCGGGTTGGTTTTGCAGTTTCAAGTCGCGTGAGAAAGCCAAGTCATGGCAGGGAAGCAGGAATCTCGCTGTAAGCACCACATGAATTTCTGAGCGACTGTGGGCCAGATGTAAGTACTTGGTGGGCTGAGTTCTGTCCCCCAGGCCATAAATTCGACAAGGTTCTCTATGCACAGGTGTAACAGTGAGCAAAATGGTCTATGGTTTATTTAATTTTAATATACTGTTCTTCAAAGCAAATTAGCCAGCAGCAGAGCTGTTTCCAATAAATAGGAAACAGAGAGAAAAGAATAAAAGTGATAGAATAACAAACAGGGACAATAAGACAATAAAGGGACAAGCAAAGGGGAAGAAATAGATCACACAACAGGAGCTGATTACTTTGTTTAGATTTGCTCTTACCTTTTTCAGTAGTAGCTCAAGGTGAGTTACATTCAGGTACACTAGATATTTCTCTGTCCCAGGAGGGCTCACAATCTAAGTTTGTATCAGATTAACTCAAGAGATTCTCAACCCAGTCTTCAGGACACACGTTTTTCAGCATATCCACAATAAATATACGTGAGAGAGATTTGCATGCAAATCTAACTCGTGAATATTCATTGTGAGTATCCTGAAAACCGAGAACCCTTCTTCTAGAAGCAAAGTTAAGTCACAGGAAAGCCCCATCTTGGTCTTTTAGAACATACGTGCTTGTAGGAAGAGAGTGCCTTGTCAATTTTTTAAGAGGCACTAACGTAGAAGTACATTAAAACATGCTTTCAGACCATTCCTGAGGTCATCTGAAGAAGGTACCTTTATGGTCTGAAGCTCTGCTGTACTACAACATCCCTCTATACTGGTGGAATACAAGGTAGCCAGGGACAAAACAGCCGCTAGAACTGTTTTAAGAGAAAATCATTTACCGTTTGCTTGTTTAATTCCAGGCTCCTGCCTATCATCTTATTCTGGAAGGCATTCTAATTCTCTGGATTATCAGACTTCTTTTCTCGAAGACCTACAAGCTTCAAGAACGCTCTGACCTCACAGACAAAGTAAGGAGCTGGAGACCTGAGCTTTTGTATCTGTCGCGTTCCTTGGATTTCTGTTTTAAGCAGACTTGTTGCTGCAGGAACACTCTGGGGCTCATTTTCAAAGCACTTAGACTTACAGTGTTCCATAGTTTATTATGCAGCTTTGTATGTGCTTTGAAAATATGCCTCTCTGTGTCTCGCTTCTTCTGCATCTCTTTATTTTTTTTATTCAGATACTGAATGAGATGCATCAATAGGGTTTTGCTTGTCATTAAAGAAAAATGATTTATTAAGGAAATACATTTGCATATCAAATGCTTTCTGTTTTGCCTGATTAAAAATGTTCAAAGCAAGTCATGCTTTATGGTGGTTAGTACTAATGCAGTAGTATTTTCACTTTGATTTAGAGTTATTTTCTTTTGAAAATAAGATATTCAATGAAAATAATCTACTGCTTTGACATTTGTTTTCTTGCTACTGCAGAATCCCACGTGCAGCAGGCTAAAAGTAAAGTTTATAATAAGGTGCATTCACTTTGGGGAAAATGACCATAAAGTGCTACTTTGGGTAGCAGAATATTTTTGCCTGTTGGCCCATGTGTGTATGTTTCTTTTAGGGGGGCCTCTTAGGTATTATGAAACTGTCCTACGGTGAGGCAGTGAAGAAGTAGGTTATGTGGTGGGTTGGGGCGAGGAAGGCCTAACCTTCACATTTTCAATAATTTATCCCCCTTTTTAGAAAGCCGCAGGGCAATGCTGATGCATTACTGCACCGGCAGCCACTAGCATGGCTTTTTAAAAGGGGAGATTACTGAGTAAAGACCAGAACAACTGCATCTTCTTCCTGGAAGCTATTCAGATGACAAAAACTTTGAGTAAAGGAGAACTATGGTAGGAAAAGTCAAGCTTCCCACCCACTGTGACATCTCCATTTCCACACGTGTGCTGGCTGTCTCTTGCTTGGCCCTTCCTCTTCCTTTCCCACAGTCCTGTTCTTTCATCACCTAGGGCCCTGTTTACTAAACCGCGCTAGATGTGCGTTAGTTCTTTTAGCGCGCGCTAACTGTGTAGGCGCCCACAATATTCCTATGGGTGCCTACACAGCACGCGCACTAATTTTGTGCACGCGCTAAAAACGCTAGCGCGCCTTTAGTAAACAGGGCCCATATTATGGGTTCTCCGAGGACAAGCAGGCTGCTTGTTCTCACGACTGGGTGACGTCCGCAGCAGCCCCCACCAACCGGAAGAAGCTTCGCGGGCGGTCCGCACGCGGGGCACGCCCACCGCGCATGCGCGGCCGTCTTCCCGCTCGTGCGTGACCGTTCCCGCCAGTCTTTTCTTTTCCGCGCCTGAGGAGAGTCGTGCCGTCGCCGCTCTCCCTTCGCAGCCCCGGAAAGACCGTCGCGTTTACGCGATTTTGTTTAACTTTCGTTTTATTCGGTTACCGTGTGCTCCAGTTTTTCTTTTCTTCAAAAAAAAAAAAAAGAAGAGCACGCGCTCCTTTTTCCCTCGTTTCTAGCGAGGGCGTCGCGTTGCGGCCTTGTGGCCGCGCGATCGATTTATTTTTTCGAGGTGTGATTTCCGCCACCATCGACGACTTTAACTTCGCCGACGCGATTTTTCCGTCGATGTCCTCGAAGGTCCCGAGTGGATTTAAGAAGTGTGGTCGGTGCGGCCGGCCGATCTCGCAGACCGACGCCCACGCTTGGTGCCTCCAGTGCCTCGGGCCGGAGCACAATATCAAGTCATGTTCTCTGTGTCTCGGTCTCCGGAAACGGACTCAGGTTGCGAGGCAAGTTCTGCGGGACCGCCTTTTTGGAACTTGCGCCGGCCCCTCGACGTCGACTTCGACGGCATCGGTATCGACGCCCGGTCCTTCAGTACCGGTATCGATGCCCGAAAAATCGGCACCGATGGCATCGACCCCAGGAGAACAGGTCCCGTCGGTCCGCCGGTCCTCCGGTGAGGGTAGAGGTGAGAGACCGCGTGGGCAGTCGGCCCCGGTCACTCCTTCAGCCCGTGGCCCTCGGGACCGAACCCTGTCTGACCCGGTTCCTCGGGACCAAGGGGGATCGACCTCCTCCTCCTCCATACCACCCGGCACCGGTGATGGGCACCGTAAGAAGGCAAAGAAGCACCGTCACTGGTCGCCCTCGACGCATCCGGCTCTCGGTACCGGAGAGGAGTCGACGCCGAAGTGTCCGCGTTGAGAGGAGAGGTCCCCCTCGGTGGTGGAGGTACTGCCACGTCAGGGTCCCAGCACTTCGGTGCAGTCTCCTGGACCTGAGCAGCTTCCGGCACCGATGCCTCTACCGGCCCCCACGTCTTTCCCGACAGCGGGCCTGGACGAGTGCCTCCGAGCCATCCTTCCGGGGATCCTGGAAGGGCTGATGCGCCAGGCTGTGCCGGCGCCGGGGGTGCTTGCGCCCTCGGTGCCGATGACTGTGGCGCCGGCGAGCTCTAGCCCGGTGCCGAGGCTGTCGACGCCGCCGCCACTTGCGGCGCCGGTCTCGACCGCCACGCAGGTGGAGTCCCCGTCGACGTCGATGGAGGGAGCTTCGTCCCCGCCGGCGCGGGAGTCCACCGCTCGACGACATCGAGGCCTCGGCGCCTCGACGTCGAGCTGGGCCCGGTTCAGGACTGAGCTACATGAGCTTATGTCCGATACCGAGGAAGAGGCCTCGTGGGGGGAAGAGGAGGACCCCAGATATTTCTCCTCAGAGAAGTCTGCGGGTCTTCCCTCGGACCCCACACCTTCACCTGAGAGGAAGCTCTCGCCTCCTGAGAGTCTCTCTTTTGCCTCCTTTGTGCGGGATATGTCTATTTGCATTCCCTTTCCCGTGGTCTCTGTGGATGAGCTGAGGGCTGAGATGCTCGAGGTCCTCGACTATCCATCACCACCTAAAGAGTCCACCACAGTGCCGCTGCACAATGTCCTCAAGGAGACACTGCTTCGGAACTGGATGCGACCATTATCTAATCCCACCATCCCCAAGAAAGTAGAGTCCCAGTACAGGATCCACTCGGACCCAGAGTTAATGCGGCCACAATTGCCCCGTGACTCGGCGGTCGTGGATTCTGCTCTCAAGAGGGCACGGAGTTCGAGGGATACCGCCTCGGCGCCCCCGGGGCGGGAGTCTCGCACTCTGGACTCGTTTGGGAGGAAGGCCTACCAATCCTCCATGCTCGTGACCCGCATCCAGTCATACCAGCTCTATACGAGCATCCACATGCGGAACAATGTGAAGCAGCTGGCGGACCTGGTCGATAAGCTCCCGCCGGAGCAGTCCAGGCCTTATCAGGAGGTGGTCAGGCAGCTGAAGGCGTGCAGAATGTTCCTGTCCAGGGGTATCTATGACACCTGTGACGTGGCATCTCGTGCTGCGGCCCAAGGTATAGTGATGCGCAGGCTCTCATGGCTGCGTGCCTCTGACCTGGACAACCGCACCCAGCAGAGATTGGCCGATGTCCCTTGCCGGGGGGATAACATTTTTGGTGAGAAGGTCGAGCAGCTGGTGGACCAACTGCATCAGCGGGAAACCGCCCTCGACAAGCTCTCCCACCGGGCGCCTTCAGCATCCACCTCAGCAGGTGGACGTTTTTCCTGGGCCCGGCAGGCTGCGCCCTATTCCTTTGCAAGGCGTAGGTACACCCAGCCGGCCCGAAGGCCTCGTCAGGCACAGGGACAGCCCCAGCGCGCTCGTTCTCGTCAACAGCGTGCGCCTAAGCAGCCCCCTGCGCCTCCACAGCAAAAGCCGGGGACGGGCTTTTGACTGGATCCACGAGAACATAGCCGCCCTCAAAGTGTCCGTACCGGACGATCTGCCGGTCGGAGGGAGGTTAAAATTTTTTCACCAAAGGTGGCCTCTTATAACCTCCGACCAGTGGGTTCTCCAAATAGTGCGGTGCGGATACGCCCTGAATTTGGCCTCCCTGCCACCAAATTGTCCTCCGGGAGCGCAATCTTTCAGCTCCCATCACAAGCAGGTACTTGCAGAGGAACTCTCCGCCCTTCTCAGCGCCAATGCGGTCGAGCCCGTACCACCCGGGCAGGGATTCTATTCCAGGTACTTCCTTGTGGAAAAGAAAACAGGGGGGATGCGTCCCATCCTAGACCTGAGAGGCCTGAACAAATTCCTGGTCAAAGAAAAGTTCAGGATGCTTTCCTTGGGCACCCTTCTGCCAATGATTCAGAAAAACGATTGGCTATGTTCCCTGGATTTAAAGGATGCATACACTCACATCCCGATACTGCCAGCTCACAGACAGTATCTCAGATTCCGCCTGGGCGCACGGCACGAGTGTTTACAAAGTGTCTCGTGGTGGTGGCGGCGTATCTACGCAAGCTGGGAGTGCACGTGTTCCCATATCTCGACGATTGGCTGGTCAAGAACACCTCAGAGGCAGGAGCCCTCCGGTCCATGCAGTGCACTACTCAACTCCTGGTTGTGATAAATTACCCAAAGTCCCATCTCCAGCCAACCCAGTCTCTGGAATTCATAGGAGCTCTGCTGAATACCCAGACGGCTCAGGCCTTCCTTCCCGAAGCGAGGGCCAACAACCTCTTGTCCCTGGCTTCGCAGACCAGAGCGTCTCAGCAGGTCACAGCTCGGCAGATGTTGAGACTTCTGGGTCATATGGCCTCCACAGTCCATGTGACTCCCATGGCTCGTCTTCACATGAGATCTGCTCAATGGACCCTAGCTTCCCAGTGGGTTCAAGCCACCGGGAATCTAGAAGATGTCATCCGCCTCTCCACCAGTTGCCGCACTTCATTGCTCTGGTGGACCATCCGGACCAATTTGACCCTGGGACGTCCATTCCAAATTCCGCAGCCCACGAAAGTGCTGACGACGGATGCATCTCGCCTGGGGTGGGGAGCTCATGTCGATGGGCTTCACACCCAGGGTCTGTGGTCCCTCCAGGAAAAGGATCTGCAGATCAACCTCCTGGAGCTCCGAGCGATCTGGAACGCACTGAAGGCTTTCAGAGACCGGCTGTCCTACCAAATTATTCAAATTCGGACAGACAATCAGGTTGCAATGTATTACACCAACAAGCAGGGGGGCACCGGATCTCGCCCCTTGTGTCAGGAAGCCGTCGGCATGTGGCGGTGGGCTTGCCAGTCCGGCATACTCCTCCAAGCCACATACCTGGCAGGTGTAAACAACAGTCTGGCCGACAGACTGAGCAGAGTCATGCAACCGCACGAGTGGTGGCTTCATTCCAGAGTGGTACGCAAGATCTTCCGAGAGTGGGGCACCCCCTCGGTGGACCTTTTCGCCTCTCAGACCAACCACAAGCTGCCTCTGTTCTGTTCCAGACTACAGGCCCACGGCAGACTGGCGTCGGATGCCTTTCTCCTCCATTGGGGGACCGGCCTCCTGTATGCTTATCCTCCCATACCTTTGGTGGGGAAGACCTTACTGAAGCTCAAGCAAGACCACGGCACCATGATTCTGATAGCGCCCTTTTGGCCCCGTCAGATCTGGTTCCCTCTTCTTCTGGAGTTGTCCTCAGAAGAACCGTGGAGATTGGAGTGTTTTCCGACTCTCATCTCGCAGAACGAAGGAGCGTTGCTGCACCCCAACCTTCAGTCCCTGGCTCTCACGGCCTGGATGTTGAGGGCGTAGACTTCACTGCGTTGGGTCTGTCTGAGGGTGTCTCCCATGTCTTGCTTGCCTCTAGGAAGGATTCCACTAAAAAGAGTTACTTTTTCAAGTGGAGGAGGTTTGTCGTTTGGTGTGAGAGCAAGGCCCTAGAACCTCGTTCTTGCCCTGCACAGAACCTGCTTGAATACCTTCTGCACTTGTCAGAGTCTGGCCTCAAGACCAACTCAGTAAGGAATCACCTTAGTGCGATTAGTGCTTACCATTATCGTGTGGAAGGTAAAGCCATCTCTGGAGAGCCTTTAGTCGTTCGATTCATGAGAGGCTTGCTTTTGTCAAAGCCCCCTATCAAGCCTCCTACAGTGTCATGGGATCTCAACGTCGTCCTCACCCAGCTGATGAAACCTCCTTTTGAGCCACTGAATACCTGCCATCTGAAGTACTTGACCTGGAAGGTCATTTTCTTGGTGGCAGTTACTTCAGCTCGTAGGGTCAGTGAGCTTCAAGCCCTGGTAGCTCATGCTCCTTATACCAAATTTCATCACAACAGAGTAGTGCTCCGCACCCACCCAAAGTTCCTGCCGAAGGTGGTGTCGGAGTTCCATCTTAACCAGTCAATTGTCTTGCCAACATTCTTTCCCAGGTCGCATACCCGCCCTGCTGAACGTCAGTTGCACACATTGGACTGCAAGAGAGCATTGGCCTTCTACTTGGAGCGGACACAGCCCCACAGACAGTCCGCCCAATTGTTTGTTTCTTTCGACCCTAACGGGCTAGGGGTCGCTGTCGGGAAACGCACCATCTCCAATTGGCTAGCAGATTGCATTTCCTTCACTTACGCCCAGGCTGGGCTGGCTCTTGAGGGTCATGTCACGGCTCATAGTGTTAGAGCCAAGGCAGCGTCAGTGGCCCACCTGAAGTCAGCCACTATTGAAGAGATTTGCAAGGCTGCGACGTGGTCATCTGTCCACACATTCACATCACATTACTGCCTCCAGCAGGATACCCGACGCGACAGTCGGTTCGGGCAGTCGGTGCTGCAGAATCTGTTTGGGGTGTAAATCCAACTCCACCCTCCAGGACCCGAATTTATTCTGGTCAGGCTGCACTCTCAGTTAATTGTTCTTCGTAGGTCAATTTCTGTTATACCCTCGCCGTTGCGAGGTTCAATTGACCTGGGTTCTTGTTTTGAGTGAGCCTGAGAGCTAGGGATACCCCAGTCGTGAGAACAAGCAGCCTGCTTGTCCTCGGAGAAAGTGAATGATACATACCTGTAGCAGGTGTTCTCCGAGGACAGCAGGCTGATTGTTCTCACCTACCCTCCCTCCTCCCCTTTGGAGTTGCGTTTTCATGTTGTTTCTTGCTTGTCATTCAACTGGCGGGAACGGTCACGCACGAGCGGGAAGACGGCCGCTCATGCGCGGTGGGCGTGCCCCGCGTGCGGACCGCCCGCGAAGCTTCTTCCGGTTGGTGGGGGCTGCCGCGAACGTCACCCAGTCGTGAGAACAATCAGCCTGCTGTCCTCGGAGAACACCTGCTACAGGTATGTATCATTCACTATAAAGTAGAATGGAGTTTTGTTTAACCCATTGATCCAGGTGTATGAGGCTGTGGGGAATTCAGCTTATATATATTTATATTGAGATGACCTTTAAAAGTTGCATTTTTGGCTTCCTGTCTCAGATGTGCACTCGCATATCGTGGTACTGGATTGCATTCTGGTCTCTCGTGACTGTGGTAGGCAGTTTTCTTTAAATTAAAAAAAATATATATATATCCTGGTGAAATTGTGTCTAGAATAACAGAATCCCTGATTGCATTGGGTATATTACATTACAGTTAGAATTTATAGACCGCACATGCCAGAATTTAGTTCAGTGCAGCTTAAATACCAAGAATAGAACAAACCCTAGATCATACAAAATATTAACACTTTATAACTGAACCTAGTTCATAATAAAACAAATTTGTGAAATAGCCAAGTTTTTTAACAGTTTTCAAAAACTCTTATAGTTGGTTTCAAAATGTAAATATGTAGGCACTCTGTTCCACCATTTTGCTGCTTGGTATGAAAATAAAAGAGAAAATTCTGACTTATAAATGAGAACCCAACATTTTTTTAAATTTTATTTATTTATCATTTTACTTAATTACATTCACATTTAGCACATAAATGTAAGGAAATACAGAAATTAATATAAAAAGGAAAACATTTTCTCTCAACAATATATATTTACATAATTGTCCACAATTGGAAGATCCAAGATCAGGAAAACAATCTTAAAGAAAATAAGAAAAACTCAAAATTGTTAATCTTACTCTTCACATTTTCTGAGGGAGGAAGGTTAATCGGTTATTGCAGCCGGTACAGTGGTAACTGAAGGAAGTTGCTGCAGAGGATTCTTCATCTGTTTCCACAAACTCTTATAATTTCTTAGGTTCAAACAAATAAGTAATAAGGAAATAAAACACTTACAAGGGAATCGCGCTAGGAAGGTCCCACCTAGGGCAATGATTCCAGGCTTAAAAGCCAAGACCTCCCAGTCTGCGATTCCCTTGATGTGTCAGGAAATATATGCATCTTTGAACCCAAAAAACTATCAACCATGTATCGGAAATACAATTTCAAAACATTGTTCCTATCTAAATCAAAGACGAAAGTCACTAATAATAACTCTATCTATAACTTCTGAATTTTCCAAAATGTCAGTTAAACTTACATCTCTTTTCTCTGATAAAGAAGATTTTAAAGGAAATATAATTTTAGTCACCAAAAGATGGCTATCAGAAGGTATTAGCAAAGTATCAGAGAAATATTTCTTCAAGAATTCAGTAGATGATATATAGGATATTATAGGTAAATTTATCATTCACAAGTTATTTCCCTTAATTGGTTCTCAGAAATTCCAGTTTTTACAAGAAAGATAACTATTCTTCATTACCAAATTATCTGATTTTCATAGAGAAGCCATTTCCGTAATCAAAGTCTCTATTTTTATATCTTGGACTTCCACTTTGTTAGATAAGTATTAATATAAATTCTTTAACTCACATAGTGAAAAATTTTAAACATCTGAAGAAGAGAGTTATTCACATTCTGCTGCAGTTCCTATAGTACGTCCATTATGACATTATTGGCTTCACCAAGTCCAATTTCTCCACAGAAACCGCTCCAGATATCTTCGGGGTGAAGAGCTCACTCTCCAATCCCCCAGTTGGTTTATTATCTGAGTCGATGCTGCGCCAGGACCTCCTCAGGTCACATGAAAATCCTAACCCACTTCGGGCGTTTCCATTATTGACCTCCATAGCGAAGCATTACTATTTCCGGGTCTTGGAGGGGTCGTGCCAACAGGGAGACTCAAAGTCACTCCCTCCACTGAGATTCGGCAATAAAGCCTTGCTGTTCCCCGAAGCAAGAACCGTTATCCCCGAATCTCTCCAAAATAGACTGAGAAGTGGTGGGAACCCCAGCCGTGTTGGAGGAGGACAGCACCACAGCTTTGCCTTTTCTCTTCCCCATTCTCTGGGGAGCGCGCCCTCTTCTGCAGGCATTCTGGTGTAAAACGGGAACTAGCGTACGCCCTCCCTCAACGCCATCTTGGATCCTCCAGGTTGGGACACTCTTTGTCCGGTTTCTCCTCAGAGGCCTGTCTGATATGGGTAACCCTACAGCATAGCCCTCTGAGTCATTGAAACACGGAAGCCCCTCCACCACTTACAAGGTGGTGTCCCTTCGGAGGGGAGAACCCAACATTTTAAGAGGATTTTTCTTAAAATGAAAGACGTCACTAGCAGCCTGAAAGCCTTTGACAAGGATTTCATGTAAGGATGCTAGAAGAGCTGCTATACTGTCCCAAGTCTGCAGGGAAACAACTTCTACCCACTAGGCTTGTACAGGAGCATTCAGTGAAGATCTGTTCTTTGGTGCCATTTAAGTGTCTTAGCTGTCTTAACCTGATTGTAGTATGTTCTAGCAAATTGCTTCCTTCATTAAGGGGCTACATTTGGAGGACTTCCCTTAACTACAGTGGTAATGATTGGAGAGTGTGGGGCCCCGGATGCAGGCTGTGCTTGCAGCAGTAGTAGTAAAGCCGGGACTGCAGCTAGACTCCCCTAGTGCAGCAGAGATTTGGGAACTAGTAGGCCATGGCTTGATAATGGCACCTTCCTTCTGTGAGACTTGCAGCACATCTGGGACCACGGCTGTAGTAGCTGATGGCGCAGTGCTGGGTGGAACATCACAGAGAAACAGAAAGTCTTGCGTGTAGCCAGTAGCAGCCCAGCCTGCAACAGCTACTAATGGTAACTTCAAACAATGGCTGAGCTGTGGCACAGTAGCTGTTGGTGAGCTGATACTGCTAAAGCAGCCTCTAAACTACAGCTACCAGTGGGCTGGATGTAGTTTGACCACTTCTGCAGGGCCGCCAAGAGACTGGGCCGGGCCCGCTGCCGCCGCCCCCCCCCCTTCCCCCCCCCCCCCCCCAAGGTCGTCATCGTTGCTGCCCTCCTCCGTCCACCACCGGGCCGGGCCCCCCTAAATTCAAATCATAGCGCTTCACCTCAACCTCACTCCGTGTGAAAGAAGCACAGCAGCAGCAGTCTGCAGATCGCCTCCCTTCGAGCCTTCCCTCCCTGTTTCCCGCCCTCGTCTGATGTAACTTGCGCAAGGGCGGGACATACAGGGAGGGAAGGCCCGAAGGTGAGGCACTATGATTTGAATTCAGGGGGGCCCGGCCCAGTGGTGGATGGAGGGGGGTGGGTGGAGGGGACTGCGGCGCCGGGCCCCCCTTGGAGGCCCGGGGAATTTTGTCCCCCCTGTCCCTCCCCTCTCGGCGGCCCTGCACATCTGGTCCAGTGAGAAAGTTAAAGTTTAGGCTCATTGTAACAGGACTGTCATGCTACTGCTTGATAATGCTTGAGTCCTAATTTGTACTCCATGCTGGTTATGGTATCTCTTTTTGGTATAGGTGGTGAGAAAATAAAATACAATAATACAAAATTAATATATATATATATATATATATATATATATATATATATATATATATATATATATTAATACAATATAAAATAAAAACCCAAATCCCACTCTCTAATATCTCATTGAGATATAGCCCTTCAAAAACCACCCACCATTAACCAGTTATTAGTCAGTTTTTAGTTCTTTCATGAAAGTATTCATGCAGCAGCATTCAGCAGAAAGGACGTTCAGGCTTGTTTATGATTAAAGTTTGTGTTCCTCTTTCATTCAGGAGAAGGAAGAGTTGATCGAGGAATGGCAGCCAGAACCTCTCGTTCCTCCTGTTGCTAAAGACCATCCTGCTCTTAACTATAATATAGTTTCAGGGTAAGCACATTGCTGCTGATAAATGGAAGAGTCCTGCCTGCTCTGTGTGTTTCTTGTTCCTGATGAAGGGACCTGTCTAATGCCCAGTGCTAACCGTCAATATGAAACTCTGAGTCATAACATTTAGTATGTGCTCTCCACTGCCATGACCTATTATATTCCTATGGGTGCAGCTAGCACACACTAAAGCCCTTTATAACGTGTTAACCCCTTAATTCTATAATGTAGTGTGTGCAAGTTTACACTGGGTGTACAATTTTGAGAACATAAGCGTTGCCATACTGGGACAGATCGAAGGTCTATCAAGCCCAGTATCCTGTTTCCAACAGTGGCTAATCCAGGTCACAATATCTGGCAAGACCCCAGAACAGCAAAACAGATTTTATGCTGCTTATCCTACAAATAATTGTAGACCGTCACTCTGTCCCGTGATACAAAATAACAAAAAATATACACAGAGTGTATGAATGCAAATATAATACCCCTAAGGGCTATTTAACTAAGGTGAGGAAGAGTCTCATATGTAATACACGATAATAATGCTTTCACTCAACAGGTGAATCAGTTGTTCGTGTTCATATCTTAATTAATGCACACTGCACTTATCTTAGGCAGGTTGGTGCGCTCTTAAACCCCGACAGGTCCCCGTTTCGTATTCACTTTATCAAGGGGGAGTGCCACCAATTCTGTCGATAAGAGAAAGAAAAAAGAGGGTCAAGTCACCTACACACTAAACACAGCCCTCTTGTTTTAACCTCTCTCAATATTTGCATTTTTTCACTATCCAATCTTATTTATTTTTCTTACCTTTTTCTTTTTCTCTGCCCCCCTCCCCCCAACTATTCTTTTCTCATCTTGCCCTTTCCTGGCTTTTAATTTTATAAACCGCTTTATTTATTTTATTTATTTACTATATTTATATCCTGTCTTTATCCAAGGTGGGAAACAATGGTCACATACATAGTCTTAAACAATCGTCACATACATAGACTGATAGGTAGCAGTTGCAGTCATATGAAGATGATACATGGTCATTCATCTGGATGCAACTGAAATGATAGAAAGAAAAGACAAGAGAAAAAAGTAAAAAATAAATATATACATTTTTAATTAAGTAAAAGGGTCATACAGATACGTCCTCATGTGGCTGAAAATGACCATTACAAACAGATGAGTTTTTTTAGCAGTCACTTGAATTGTTGAGAATCTTTACGTGATCTCAGGGTATCCAGGTAAAGCATTCTACAAGGATGGGGCAGCAATAGAGAAGGCCCATAGTTATGTTTGTACGTAGTTATATGACTTTGTAGGAGGTAAATAGAGCTGGTGTGACGTCTCGGAGCTCGTTTCAGTTTATTTGATTGCAGGGTATTGTGAAAGTAGGCTGGGACAGTTCCATATCTACGTTGATGCGTCAGTACGAGAGTGTTGAATTGAACTCTGTATGTTACAGAAAGCCAGTGTAGTTTTTTTTTATTTATTTTTTTATGTTGGAGTGATGTGTTCGGACTTTGATATTTCGGTGATCAATCGCACAGCTGCATTTTGGATGATCTGTAGAGTTTTTTTTTTAATAACGTTTTTATTGGAACTTTAGCAAGTACAGCATAACTACAACTGAAAATTCAGGAACAATAAACTTGACTATAATCATCTTTTGCCAAACATATGTATATCCATAGTTCCAATATTTTCTCACATTTATATCCCCTATTCCCATTGCCCTCCCTCCCTACTCTTTCCCTCCCTTCCCGCTTGCATGGTTATGCTCGATCTTGTCTCCTTTCCTCTTGTCCCCAAGGCAGTCCATTTAGCACTTGACTGCGCGCTCGAGGCGATATCTTATTTATGTATGGCCCCCACACACTCATGAACCGCAACTGACGTTTAGGGGTCAATCGCGCTCCCCTCGCTTCCCAAAGCATGAGTTGGTATAGCTTATTTCTCCAATACCAGAAAGAGGGAGGTATGTCCAATATCCAATGATTTAAAATGCACTTTTTCCCCACTATGCAGGATTTGCTCAGAAATAAGCATTCCCCTCGCGTGCCTGCCTCCCAATGTCCTGGAATGCTCAACAGCATTCTCTCAAACGTGATGGCTATCGGGTATCCCAATATTTCTCTCATGCAATTACCTATTTTCCACCAAAAAGCTTTGATAAGCCTGCACTGCCATATGCAATGTGTTATAGTCTCATGTCCCTGCTTCCATTTTAAGCAACTATCTGAGGGCGTTGCCTGTGCATGGAAGGCCCGTCTAGGAGAGAAGTACGCTCTATGTATAAGTCTATACTGGCATTCTTGCAATTCTGCCGGACGGGATCCACCCCAGAATACTGAGGGAGCTCAGAGAGGTTCTGGCGGGTCCTCTTAAAGACTTGTTTAATAAATCCTTGGAGACGGGAGAGGTTCCGAGGGATTGGAGAACGGCGGAGGTGGTCCCTCTTCACAAAAGTGGTGATAGGGAAGAAGCTGGAAACTACAGGCCGGTAAGCCTCACTTCGGTTATTGGAAAAGTAATGGAAGCCATGCTGAAGGAAAGCATAGTGAATTTCCTGGAAGCCAATAAGTTGCAAGATCCGAGACAACATGGTTTCACCAAAGGGAAATCGTGCCAAACAAATCTCATTGAATTCTTTGACTGGGTGACGGGAGAATTAAATCAAGGACGTGCTATGGACGTCATCTACTTAGATTTCAGCAAGGCTTTTGACACGGTTCCCCACAGGAGGCTCTTAAATAAACTAGACGGCCTGAAGATAGGACCCGAAGTGGTGAACTGGATTAGGAACTGGTTGACGGACAGACGCCAGAGGGTGGTGGTGAATGGAGTTCGCTCGGAGGAAGGAAAGGTGAGTAGTGGAGTGCCTCAGGATCGGTGCTGGGGCCGATTCTGTTCAATATATTTGTGAGTGACATTGCCGAAGGGTTACAAGGTAAAGTTTGCCTTTTTGCGGATGACACCAAGATTTCCAACAGAGTGGACACCCCAGAGGGTGTGAAAAACATGAAAAAAGATCTGAAGAAGCTAGAAGAATGGTCTAACGTTTGGCAATTAAAATTCAATGCGAAGAAATGCAAAGTGATGCACTTAGGGAGTAGAAATCCAAGGGAGACGTATGTGTTAGGCGGGGAGAGTCTGATAGGCACGGACGGGGAGAGGGATCTTGGGGTGATAGTATCTGAGGACCTGAAGGCGACGAAACAGTGCGACAAGGCGGTGGCAGTAGCTAGAAGATTGCTAGGCTGTATAGAGAGAGGACTGACCAGCAGAAGAAAGGAGGTTTTAATGCCCCTGTATAAGACGTTGGTGAGGCCCCACCTGGAGTATTGTGTTCAGTTTTGGAGGCCGTATCTTGCGAAGGATGTTAAAAAAATGGAAGCGGTGCAAAGAAAAGCTACGAGGATGGTATGGGATTTGCGTTCCAAGACGTATGAAGAGAGGCTTGCTTACCTGAACATGTACACCCTGGAGGAAAGGAGGAACAGGGGTGATATGATACAGACGTTCAAATATTTGAAAGGTATTAATCCGCAAACAAATCTTTTCCGGAGATGGGAAGGCGGTAGAACGAGAGGACATGAAATGAGATGAGATTGAAGGGGGCCAGACTCAGGAAAGATGTCAGGAAGTATTTTTTCACGGAGAGGGTGGTGGATGCTTGGAATGCCCTCCCGCGGGAGGTGGTGGAGATGAAAATGGTAACGGAGTTCAAACATGCGTGGGATATGCATAGAGGAATCCTGTGCAGAAGGAATGGATCCTCAGAAGCTTAGCTGAAATTGGGTGGCGGAGCAGTTGGGGGGAAGAGGGGGTGGTGGTTGGGAGGCGAGGATAGGGGAGGGCAGACTTATACGGTCTGTACCAGAGCCGGTGATGAGAGGCAGGACTGGTGGTTGGGAGGCGGGAAATACTGCTGGGCAGACTTATATGGTCTGTGCCCTGAAAAGGACAGGTACAAATTCAAGGTAAGGTATACACATATGAGTTTGTCTTGGGCAGACTGGATGGACCATGCAGGTCTTTTTCTGCCGTCATCTACTATGTTACTATGTAAGTTACTGTAAAATTAACAAATATGCACGGACTGGGAGGGGTCCTTGAAGTTGGTGTCTGAAGATCTCAAGGTGGCAAAACAATATGATGAGACGGTGGCTAAAGCCAGAATTATGCTAGGCTGCACAGCAAAATGCATTACCATCCGAAGAAAGGAGGTGTTGGTATTCCTGTGCAAGCAGTTGGTGACACCTCACTTGAAGTATTGTGTGCAGTTTTGGAGGTGCCTCTCTCACATGGCCGCTGCTACTTCTCCTGATGAGCAAAGCAAGAAGAAGCACACTGGGGCCACAGTGTTTGGGTGTGCACTGTGGGCTCCACTGATCCCCTGCCTCAAAACAGGAAGTTGACGTTCAGAGGGGTGGGGGATAAGCAGAGCCCAAAGCACGCACCCCCACGCTTGCTACTTCTTTCTTTCCCCTGCTGCTGCTTGTCGGTCAAAAGCACCTATCCTGTCTGGGGGGGGGGGGGGGGGAATAAAGGTGCCGGTAGACTGTACCAGCACAAAAAAAAAGTATAAAGTCATGGTAAGAGCAGGTAATGGGAGTGATGGGGTCAGAGATTATATGGGAACTGTGGCAGCACAGTAGACAGGTGCAAATAGACAGATGGATGAACATAGTGGTCTTTAACCTGCTGACATATTCCATGTTTTCCTGTTCAGAACAACTGTTCTAACACAGGGCCGTACCTAGATTATTTTAACTGCTGAAGGAATTAAGAATCCTCTTGGCTTTGATTCATGCTGAAGTTCTTAGACTTCCCCATCTATGGGCCTGTGACAGTCTGAACCTAAATAAAGCATAACGCTGTTGTGCTAAATTCATCTCGGAATTTAGTGTGGGTGTCACAGTGGTGTCTTGTTTTTAACCTATACACAATGGGCCTCTTTAAGAAAAATAATTTTTTTTTTTTCTCAGAAATACAGCATAACATGACATGCTGAGGAGTTACCAGTGGAAAAATGTTTCTAAGGTTTGGTGATAGTATTGGACTCCTCCATTCTCAATGAAATATCAGGTTGATAACCTTTTTAATAAAGTGTTTTTCAGATTTAAGCAGTTCCTACCTTTTTGACGATTATTTTGCTTTCATTGTCCAGCTGTTATTGAAATATGTTATATTGCAGAATCTCCCCTAGGCTATTAAAAAATATCCAGGTTTTAATATTTGGTTTGAGAAAGTATGGCAGTGTTCCCTCATTTGTGATAGTTAAATTGGCTGATGAGAGCTCATTGTTTTGGGGTGGTTTTTTTTTGTCTGTCTGATCTATAAAAACCTTACAAGGCGACTCTGCGGATTACTGTACAATTACTGAAGTCAAATTGTACTTGTCATCTGATCAGATTCTACTTAAATACCCTTCTGTTAAAGGTATGAGATCTAAGCAAGCATTAGAAAATTCCTTCTCACACAGGCTGCTTTTATCTGGAATTTTTTTTTTTACCTTTTGAGCATTAGACAATTGCTGCCTTTATAGTCTTTACCATATGCATCTGAAATAAGAAAGTCTTAAGCTGCTTAATTTTTGTTTTCCTAAGTAAGTTTTAAATATTTGATGGATTTTCTTCCCAGTCACCATTTGGCTTTATTTTTTTTTTGATCCACCTTGGACCTGTGAGAGAAGGTGGACTAGAAATATACAAGATAAGATTGTGTAGCTACAGGAAAGCCTTATTGACTAACATCTGTGAATATTGATGCACTGGATCTTCAGTGTATGCAAGTCTTCCTTATGTATATTCAGGATGTTTTGAAAACCAGACCAGTTAATGTGCTTCAAGCATTTGGTAGAGGATTACTGTTTGGTAAAACATACACTTTGAAGGGGGAGCGCTGAAATGTGGCATAAAAATATTCTACACAAATATTAACACAGAAAATATGGTGGAAAAAAAAAAAAAAAAAAAAAAAAAGAAACAAACTGAAGCGATATGATCAAACAAGCTGTAGAACCAAGAAATAGAAGGCTTTTCCATTTCAAGCCATCAAGTTATCTAAGAATTGATTTATAAGTTATTTTATTTGCCCGTATTCCTTCTTTTATATCTTTTGCAGCCCTCCGAGCCACAAAATTGTGGTGAATGGTAAAGAATGTGTGAACTTTTCTTCTTTTAATTTCCTCGGTCTTCTGGATAATGAAAGAGTTAAGGTAAGTTCCTAAATCCGGTTGATGTGTTTATAAATAAACATAATATATGCCTTAAGGCTTATAATTAGTTTCACACACATAAATTAAAGAAGATTTTTTTTAAGCTTCTGAGGTGAACCATATTTTGCTCTAAAGAAGCTGGAGCAGCTAGTCGCTGTGTTTCTTCTGCTTAGCTGTCTTGTGTGGGCACACCTACTCATTTCATCTCTCTGCCAAGATGTACGATTGATCTGCTTAAGCTTAAGCCAGGTTGCTGACTCTAGTACCTCCTTGCCTTCTCTCCCTTGAACTGCATTCAGTCATATAAGGTGGACCAGTAGGATGGTGATTTTTCCAAACCAAAATATTTTCCATGGGTTCTCACTGATGGCCTCTTTCCATATTACTTTTTCCTGTTGGCTCTCACCCTGGATGCACAGCATGACTCCGGAAAACAGTTATCTTCAATGAGCTGCAGCTGCAAATTTAGTTCATTTTAGCTTTAAAAAAAAAAAAATGCATTTCCAAACTGAAGCTGTAAAAAGCCAATCGCATAAGTTGTAGAAAAGTATTCCACTCTGTTTCCTCCATTCCAACAGGTTAGTCAGACCTGAGGTGGAAGGGAAGAGCAGACATTTTGAGTTGAAACTGATGGTGACATTTAGGGGCCCTTTTACTAAGCTGCCTAAGTGTCTACGCGCGCCTAAATGAAGTTACTGCCAAACTACCGCGTAACACTTGTGGTAATTTCATTTTTAGCGCATGTCTGATGCACGTGTCTGAAAAATATTTTTTTTACTTTCGGGCACGTGTAACGGACACACGCCAAGTGGCATTTGGCGTGCATAGGTCATTACCGCCCGGTCAATGGCTGGCGGTAAGGTCTCAGACCCAAAATGGACACAAAAAAAGGCCTTTTTTACAGGCGAACTAAAAAATGGATCGGTATGCACCCAAAACCTGCGCCTACACTACCGCAAGCCATTTTCAGCACGCCTTAGTAAAAGGACCCCTTAGAAATGTCCATAAATGTTTTTACATAAAATCAAAACGTAAAGAAATGACAAATGGGGCCTTTTGTATTAAGCCTTTTTCCCATAGACAGGCTGACCTACTAAAAGATTTCTCCCATTTTGTAACACTGCAGCAAAAATGCTTAATGAGTAGGCTCAAATCTTGTAATACTCATGCCCCAAGATTCTATATATGGCACTTTGCATTGCACTCAAACTTAATTGCATGTTGAACCAATTAGTGCTGATAATTGGCATCCTAACAAGCCAGTAGCATTAATTGGATTTAATTAGTAGTTACGCGTTTAAATTTAGGCACAAATGCAAAAAGGGGCTGCAGAAATGGAAGGGTCATAGACGGATCAGGGGCTTTCCTGGAATTTACGCCCATAGTATTAGAATAAGGGGGAAACGTGCCTAATTAGGCGTGAGGATTTGCACCATGATTCAGTTGGTGCAAATGGCTGCACCTAAAGTTAGGCACAATTCCCGGATGTAAGCACTGTTTTATAAACCGTGTCTAACTTTAAGCGCGGTCTATAGAATAGCACTTAGCGTTATGTTTTTTCGGCACCATATATAGGGCCCTGTTTACTAAGGTGCGTTAGAATTTTTAACGCACCTACAATTAGTGCACGCGTTAACCATGTAGGCGCCTATAGGGATATTGTAGGCGCGTACACGGTTAGCGCGCGTTAAAGACGCTAACGTGCCTATAACGCGGCTTAGTAAACAGGACCCATAGAATCTAACCCTTTCCCCTTAGGGTCCTGTTTACTAAACTGCGTTATAGGCACATTAGTGTCTTTAACGTACGTTAACCGTGTACGCGCCTACAATATTCCTATAGGTGCCTACATGGTTAGCACACGCTCTAAGTGTAGGCACGCTAAAAACACTAACGCACCTTAGTAAACATGGCCCTTAGTAACTTACTACAAAACTGTTCCATCTTGGAATTCAGTTAATATTTGCATGGGCTCATGAATGCCTTTGAGCATTTTGCTTAATTGCTTTTTGTTCTTTAATTAACGTTTGACATTACCTTTTACTTTTAATGTTTTGTCAGAATGCAGTAATCACAAATGGAAATCCAGATAAGAAAACCTTTAAGCATAACAAAGCTATGCCCACATCAATGAGAAAAGAAGTTGTTCTCTGCTAAGGAAATAAAAAGACTAATTAACCCATCTGTTACATTAATCTGATAATTAAAGTCTAGGAACCCACCTCCTATTTATCCACTGCAAAGAAGGTAAAGTTTAATTATCCCCTTTATCACTTTTTTTTTTTTCAAAATAAACTTTTTCCAATGGAGCAAGATCAAAAAAACACTGCCCCTTAAGACTTAACAAGGTGTTTGCATGGAAAATTTAAGAAAAATGTTGCCCCTAAAGTAAGACTTCAGATCTCAACTGCAAAAATGCCTCCCTCATACATTGGGTGCTCACACCACATTGAGTTAAAATATATCTTTTGCCCCAAAACGGAATATTTCCTTTTCAAAGTCATCAATTTACCTGACTCAGAAATGAGACTAGCATGGTTGGTTTGGAAGGCAATATCCTTTGATGCTTCCAAAAAAGCGTTCAAATCAGAACAAGCTGGTTCTGTTTTATCCAAGTTGCCTCCCATCTTGTTTATTTTTAGAACGGTAATAACTCTTTAAAAACACCATGTTAAAACCATGCTGAAAACCTCCTTTAAATATTATTTAAGGAAAATGTCAGGGATAGGTCAAATGTTTTGTTATCCACAAAGATGGAGCAAGAAAACTAAATGCTGCTTAGCTCTTGATGGAGGACGAATGCCCAGGAAATTGGCCTGGGAGGATGTTAGTGAACATTGTGGACAGTAAGGGGTTACTAAGGAATAGACCAGTATTCCTAAGTAAAAACCCAGTGAGCCAAGAACAGTGCTTGAATTTTACTCTACAGGACACCTGGAGTGTTGGAGAAGCTGGTGATATTTTGATTGGAAAGGGAAACACTAGCAAGCAAAGAATTAGAATAACTGAGACTGTTAAGTAAAATCTTAAGTGGTTTAAAATGAAGAAAGTGACCTAATCATCTGGAGGGCTGCCTCACCAGCAAAGGAAAGTGAGCTGTTAGTATTGTCCCTCAAGAAATGATCTGATCCTTCAGGGGAATTTGCAGACCTACCATGGTGGATTGGGTGATTCCCACCCACCTGCTTCCAAGATCAAAAAATTTAATTTGTGAGATCTGATGCACTCTTTTGTGTTAGCTAGAGCGAGAGTACAGTGACTCTACAATTGAGTGTCCCAGGCATCATAAGCAATGAATTTGAACATCGTCCGCAAAAATATAAAGATCGAGAGCCGGGCTTTGGCCCAAGGTAGCAGGTAGAGCCTGCAAGACACCACTACTAAGAGGAAAAGCATCAGACAAGGACAAGTGGAAACCTGATGTTAACCTGAAAGTACATGAGAAAAAAATGACTGAAACTAATTCAGGGCAATTCCAATAACTCCCACCTCCTTCAGCCTGCCTAGTAGGTCTTTATCAATAATATCAAAGACAGCACTGAGATCTCATTGGACTAAAAGAATATTCTTCCCTCCCTATAAGTGGGTGTAGATGTCATTCATCATTGCTAGAAGAGCTGTTGTGGTACTATGACCCTTCCTAAACCTGGACTGCTGTTATTGAAGGCAGTTTAGTGGTAGCTGGAAAAGGACATAAGCGGATGCGCTGCCAACTGCTTAGCAAAGAAAGGCAGGATGTAGGGTTCAGGTTGTTCTGCTTTAGGAGAGGGCACACAGTAGTCGCCTCGTAAATTGACAACATGATTTTCCCCAGTTAATATAACTTTTTTTTTTTTTGTAAATGTGATCCCTCTAGGACCTATAAATATTTAATGTACCTGAACATACACCACTTCAATTGCCTTCAGGCTTACAGGTGTCATATATTTAGGTACAGTAGGTATTTTTCTCTTTCTGGGTCTCTTGGTTCGCAGTCCACTGCACTAACCACTAGGCTGCTCCTCTGGCCTGCTTACTTCTTTGTTCAGAATGGGCATAATACCTGCAGCTGACATAGAGCCTGGTTTTCCTTTCCAGTTTCATTTTCATGGGAGAGGGAGGGGACAGCAACCACTGGGGCATTAAGGACGGGTCATGCATCCTTCCAGTGGTCAGCTGCTCAATCAGAGCAACATTTTGTAACTTGGATGTGACTGAAACAGGTCTGGATAAAAATGTCCTTTTTAGACATGGATGTTTCTTCCCATAGGAAAATCCTGGTGGGCGTCCTACATTCCAATTGTTGTATAAAGAAAAGCACTTAAGTTGAGTGTAAAGGGGCCCTTATTTTATACTAAATGAATTTTAAGGAGTCCTGGTTGGAGTGCTCCAAGCTGTGGAAGGTGTAGCCACCTACCAGCCTATGATAATCCTTTTGGTATAGGATGTAAAAACCTATGACTTGTTCTAGGTTCCTTATCCAACAAAGGCAGTAGCAGTGAAGACCTAGTCCCACAGTGAGAGAATCACAGATGAAACAAAGATAGCAAGAGTAGCAAAGGGGAGGGGACTGCCCTTAGGAGGTACGTTAAAGAGTGTAGCAATTGTTTCTGAACTATACAGTGCACCCCACATATCATTTGCCTTCCACCCATTTTAGACGAACCCCTGCCAGGAAACAGGGCAATATGTGCAACTTTAAAACTTTTTAAATATATTAATTTGAAAATTGCTTTTTCCAGGTATTCCGTAGTTGTCTTTGCTTTCTCATTCTAAACAGGCATTCTCTGCCCCTTTTCACCACAAAAAAAAGCTATTAGTGGTCTGCCCGGGATATCTTTTCCAAGGTATATGCTTAGGCTGCTGATTGGACAGTAGGGGATGCTGTTGTAATGGCAGCTGCCTTCCTTCCCTCCCCAGTCCTTAATGTCCATACACGGCCATCCCCATTAGACAGGATCTGGTCCTATATCTTTTCACCACTTCTCAAAGTGCTGTGACCCAAGCCAAGGCGCTGGCCCCAGAAGGACCTATTAAGTGTTCTAGTTGAATCCATTTTAATCCCCTGGCGTCCTGCCCGGAGAGTCGTTTAAGAAATATTTGTCTGATGTCTTGAAATTTTCCCCTGAACATATGCTTCCATTAAATTGAATTTATTATTTACCAAATACTTCTAGTTTTCCAGGAGGTAAAGCAGGTTTTGGAAGGTGATGTGAATTTAAACAACTTAAGTACATAAGTAATGCCATACTGGGAAAAGACCAAGGGTCCATCGAGCCCAGCATCCTGTCCATGACAGCGGCCAATCCAGGCCAAGGGCACCTGGATTGTCAGCAATTTTGGAAGAATCTCTATCAGAAACCACTGAGGGGGGTCACATTGTTGGTCTCATTTGTTTTTGAACAGGACTTGAACGCAGTGATGAACCTCTATTTCCGCAATTCTCAGATGTTTCATGGCCAAAAAAAACTATATATCCAGATGTGACTAAAGTCACTCAAGAAAGGATGAGAGCTTTTCTTGCCATGAGACCAAGAGCATTGGGGCAACATTTTTTTTTATCTGTATAAATGTTTGGTTAAACATGGTGGACTAAAATATTTTGTTTTGGGGTTTGTTTTTTTTTGTCCTGAACAGTTGAGGTCTTTCCTAGACATGAAGATGTTTCCAGGGGTTTAGAACTTCATTGGGAAGGTTTTTGTCTATAAGGAACTATTATTCACGTTAATGTCTTTTCCATTGGTATTTTTAGGGCCCTTTTTACTAACGCGCATTAGTGTTTTTAACGCGCCTGCAATTAGCATGTGCGCTAACTGGGTAGGCACCTATAGGGATAGTGTAGGCACATGCATGGTTAACGCACGTTAAAAACGTTGACGTGCCTATAACACGGCTTAGTAAATAGGGCCCTTAATTTGTTGAATGATCTCCTTATCTTTTCCATTCTCCCTTTGATTTTGTGGGAAGGTTTTTCTCTTAATTTCCTTCTCTAATGATAATTACATTAATTGTTTATTTTTCCCTTTATTTCTTATTTAGATGAGAAGGATATTATATTATTTTGTATTCCCCAGTTTTCCTAAGCTAGTGGATATTTGTGTATATTTTGTTGAAGTTAATAAAATACATTTTAAAAATAATCCATTTTAAATTGTGGCTTTGTATCCACTAGTCCTTTTAAATACAAAGTTCATAATTTTGTAAATTTCATTTGTATATATCTGGGTCTCCAGCACAGTCGCTGGCAGCATAGCAGTAAAGCTCTTGTGCGTTGTTTTCGTAGTGTTAATGACTGCTCAAAGAGTCTCTCTTTGAGGTGGTCTGATTTGCAGCTTTTGGGGAATTTTTGGGAAGTAGAATAAATTCTGGTTAGATGCTTATAACTTTGTACGTAACATTAAAAAGTAAATTGCATTTCAAAAATCAGTTCATTCTGTTTCTTGCGAGATGTTTGCATGTACATCTTGGAACAGTGTCCTCCAAATAAGTTAGTTTTTCACTTAGATGATGGGCTCATTGCTAGAGTTACTTAATGTATCTGATAGACTGATAACCTTTTCTGTGATTTATGGTAAAATCCATCTGTAGCAAAGTTACAGAATGTGCTGGTATTAAATGAATACATTTTCTATGCAGAGTGCAGCCCTGGCATCTTTGAAAAAATATGGCGTTGGTACTTGTGGACCTAGAGGATTTTATGGCACTTTTGGTATGTATTAGTTTCATCGTATATCACAAATGCAGTTTCACATTTAAACAAGTTAACGTGTACTAGCAGGAAATGTAAACTTTCACAAAACACTACAGGCCATGCTTACAAAGCCGCGCTAAGGGTACGCTATAGATTTTGGCGCGCACTAATGATTAGCATGCGCTAAACACTGAGTTGCCATTAGAACCATATGGGCGACTCTAGCATATAGTGCGTTCTAAAAATGCTAGCACACCTTAGTAAACAGACAGGCATATTTTCAAAGCACTTAGCCATCCAAAGTTCCATAGAAACATATGGAACTTTGGAAGGCTAAGTGCTTTGAAAATGAGCCCCAGAGCCTTACAAGTCATAAATCAGAAATAAAGACATTTTTGTAGAATTGAATCGCTTGTTTACTCTTTCCAAAAATACAAGGACCAGGGGGGCACGCAATGAAGCTACAAAGTAGTAAAAACAAATCAGAGAAAATGTTTCTTCACTCATCATGTAATTAAACTCTGGAATTTGTTGCCAGATAATGTGGTAAAAGCAGTTAGCTTACTGGGTTTAAAAAAAGGTTTGGATAACTTCCTAAAAGAAAAAAGAGCCCATATGCCATTATTAAGAAGGATTTGGGGGAAATCCACTGCTTATTTCTAGGACTTTAAAATAATGCTGACGCCATTTTTTCTGGCTCTGTGTCTGCACGTTGCTGGTATATGCAAGTTCCCTTGACAAAGCGAGGCACCGCGAAACAGGTTCCTGTCGGGACAAAGCATTCACCGGCTGTTTAATGGAATGCTGACAAGTGAGATCTAAGCAATGCAGGAAGGCTGAATCCACAGCATGAGCTACAGATTATAAAGCAGCAGGGGGTTTTTCAGCCAGATAAGTCTAAACATTGATCCTGCTTAACAAGTATAAACATTGTTTCTGCACGGGTTTAAGCTCTGTATATAAGCTACAAACAATAGTGCATAAAAATTTAAAAAAATGATATGAACTAAAGAAGAATCTTTTGTTATATAAGCACAGTTGGAATATGGATTAATTTACTGTAGAACTCTGATTTTGAGGTGGTTGGGGGTAGTGGATGATTATAACTGAGTCACTAAAGCTGAGGCTTTAAGGAAGCACAAAAAAGAAGTGCCTGTGTGACAGTATGAGACATCCCCTCATTAAAACATAAATAAGTGTGAGCTGCTCCACTGACAGTTTGTTGTGTATATTTCTAGGATAAGCAGCATAATCATCTATTGACCTGTATTGCAAAAAAAAAAAAAAGGGAATAAAGGGATCAACCAGTTGACCCAAACATCAGCTTAATAATGATATTTTATGACGCTCCATTTTAATTCATTGCCCTTAAAATTTCTGATTTGTACTATTTTTGAACTTGTAAATAAAATTGTTCAAATGAGTGTGTGCTTCTTGTTTTTGGTTATTGGTGTTTTTACTTTTTTTTTTGGGGGGGGGGGGTTCTCTTAAAATTCATGGGATAAGAAGTAGGGGTTTGTTTTTTAATGCTCCCTGTGGAAGCCCTAAGTAGGCAAAATCATCTTGGATAGAGCAATGTATTATAATGTTTGTGACTAGAACTATTACCCTATCTAAAGATCTCTGCAGTTCTTTATGGAGTCGAGTATTAAAAATGATTTTTTTTTTAGTAAAGGGAAATCAGGATAGTAATCGGAGATTCAAGGTGAAACTATGATTAAGACACTTCTCTTATTTTAGGTTATTTAAACAGGTTTATTTGTAACTTCAAAGATAGTACAAATAAGGAATTTTAAGGGTGATGATAACAAAATTG
The DNA here is from genome assembly GCF_901765095.1 of Microcaecilia unicolor. Classification (NCBI taxonomy): domain Eukaryota; kingdom Metazoa; phylum Chordata; class Amphibia; order Gymnophiona; family Siphonopidae; genus Microcaecilia; species Microcaecilia unicolor. The sequence continues at coordinate 193,528,898 of NC_044032.1, forward strand.
AGCGACATAAAATTGTTGTTAAGATGACATTTAGGTTGCTTGGTTGAGCCCTTTATTCATTTTTTTCTCTCTTTTTTTTTCAGTACAGGCCAAAAATGATTTATAATTTTTTGGATTGCATATAATGTAGTAATTCAAGAAAATGGAGTAGATTTTTTTGTTTGTTTCATGGTTAAAGATACGATGGGGTATGTTTATTGAGCAGCATTAAACAGCACTGGTTTTACCACACGTTAAACATTAGCACAAGTCTACGCTAATTAGTGATGCATGTGGTCAGTTCAGTAAAAATCCAATGATAGAAGTTTAACGCAAGTAGGATAACAGCAGCCATTAATGACAGCTAACACAGGGGTCATGTCTGTGTGCTAGCTGTCATAACGTCAAGATGATGACTGTTTTCCTTGGCTGTGCTCACCTCATCCTCTGGTGGCTGCCATAGACTGTCTTGCTGTCTCCCTATACATTCCAGAATTTCATTCAAGTCCGGTCCAGATATTCTAGCCCTCCAGACTTGGTTGGAAGTTTGGCAGCTAACCTCACCCTTAGCTGCCTTGAGATTCCTGCAGCTGAGCCTCATCTGCTGATTGCCTTTATTAGGCACCTGGCCCTTTCAGCAGGGCCTTTGCATTGCCAAGGGTCTCGAGGTAACCGGTGTGCAGTTGCACTCTGACCTTGTTCTGTTCTATGCTTATTTCTTGGTGCCTGTGTGTACTTTAGACTTGTCCTGTTCTGTGTTTAGATCTTGGTGCCTGTGTGTACTTTAGCCTTTGTGTTCTCTGTTTGTCTGCTAGGTTCTGCTTTCAGTCTACATACAAGCTTTATTGCTTGTATGTATGTCTTTTTTAGTGGCTGCTTGGCAGCTTTCAGTCATTGCCCTAGTTCTTGTCTGTGTAACCTAGCTTTGTGTCCTGTCTAGTCTGTCTTGTTTGGTTCCCTGTTCACCTTAGGCTTCTGCCCTACCCTGGTTAGTCAAGCTTTTCTTAAAGTCCATTACCCTGTATAGTATCCGTTCTTCCTCTGTTTGTGGCTGGTTGTCTTCAGCTTCAGTTCCCCTCTTGCTTGCTTTCAGTTTCCTTCCAGCCAAGCCTGTTTGGAAATCCTGATTCCTACCCTGAACCCTGTTGTGGCCAAGCTTGTTTAAGAATCTTTTCTAGTGTGAGTTTCTTGGTGTTCCAGCCTGCTTGCTCCAGTACCAGCTTTCCTCTAAGTCCTGCCGGCTGCCTGCACCCAGGGGCTCAACCCCTGGGGAACGGCAGTCAAGTGTAGGTGAAGCCTAGTTCCAGCCCAGTGTGTTCCAGTCCGTGTGTTCCGGCTTGCTTATCTGCGTCTGCAGTCCCTGCCTTGCTGGTGTGCTAGCCCAGTGCTGGTTGGGAGGGTTTGCCTGCCGCTGCCACTCCTCGGCAGTGGTCCAAGGGCTCACAAACCCAGTGTTTCTGTGAGAAGCCTAACATAACTGCTTATAGCACCTGCTGCAGGTACAGCCACCTCAGGAGGCAGTAGGTACTGTAGAGCTATCAGCAATCCCATAGCACTGCTGCTTTTTAGTTGTTCCTCCTGTCTGCTCCCACCTATTTCCTCCCTCAAATCTGCCCCCTGACAAACATAAGCACTTTTCCCAGTCCCCCTGCCAAACATATAAAAGCCCTCCTAATTTTTCCCCCAAAAAACTGACATAAGAAACCTTTCCATTTTTCCCCTCAACTGACATCAGCACCCCTCCCGATCTCTACCCAATTCTACTCCCAATCCCCAGAACTTACCCAGGGGCCATCCATGGTGGGCTGGTGGGGCCCGAGCAGGAGTGGTCCCCCTCTGTTCCTGCTGATCTGGCTCTGGGTTTAAATGGCAGCTGCTGCCCCTGTGGGTTGGGGAAAGGTTGGGTAGGGATCAGATGGGGAGACCTTTATTTTTGCAGTGGGATCGAGTAGATGGTCTTGATCAGGGGAGGGGGAGAGTCTGCCTATGTGTGTGTGTGTGGGGGGGGTCAAGAGGGTTTATTGTGTTAGGCGTGATGGGGAGGGTTAATCATGTTAGGTTGGGGGAGAGCAATAGCTAGAAGCACTGCTCTGATCAGGAAGTATCAACTTTGTGATACTACATTATATGCAGTGCCTGATATTGTAAGTTGTCTTGCACTACATGTAACACGGTGCCTGTGAAGCTTGACTGCTCTGTGCAGTAAGTGCAGGGCACGCCCCTTGCATTTACTGCACCTTAACTGCAGAAGCCGAGGTGTAGTAAGTGCAAAAATGTACTGCAATTTAGTAAACATACCCATATGAACTTAATCACCTATTATTTATTGATTAAACAAAGTCTGTTTACCCCCCCCAAAAAAGTGTTCATGATAAGATTTGAAAGTACATACATAATATATTAACCACTTTGTTGCACAAAAAGGTGGTATATCTAATTCCTTATACTTTATCCCTTATCAGCAATCATGATACAATATTTATTAGCATTCACAGTATTATTGATATTTAACCAGAAGAGGGCAGTCAATGGTTTTATAATCTGTGGTGTTTCTCTTTTGCTGGTGATGTACTGGAATAATCAGTAATGCGCAATACACAATACTTAGGGATTCTGATGACGTTCTAAATCTTTAGCAGCCACATGTGGTTTAGTAATAAGAAACTGAAGCGTGAACCTCCAGCCTCTGCTGTGTTCCAGCAGCCTAAACCTTTTTGCCACTTTGGTGTGTTTGAACCATCCCAAGCTAAGAAGAGAATGGACATGTTTGCGAATTTTTGCAAGATGCTGTGTTCTGTTCTAGAAATCGGAAACTGTTTGTGGTTGCTGGCAAGTTTTGCTCTGTGTCTAGTGTTTGACCAGCACCACATTTTTTAATACAGATGTATTTCTGAAGCAGTTGGATCAAACTCCCACCACAAGTTCTTGTCACTTTACAACCAAATCCACATGAAAACAGCACGTTAAAACTGTGATGAAGGTTTTCGGAAAACACAACTTAAGTTTTGTTGGCTATTTCCATAATTTTTTGTTCCCTTTTCAACCTCCATAATCCAACAATATAACAAAAAAAAAACAATAAATAAAACATGGAGCATTTTTTCAATTTAATACAGAATGTTCAATGGTTTCTAGCTTTAGTGATTAGAATATGCTGTCTGGAAATATAGTCATAAAAGCTAGCTGGATATATTAGGTCCTAACATGCAGCAGTTGCTCAATCTTAAGAGCAAAATTATATCCTCTGCTCGTTTATTTTCAAGCTACAAGTCCCCTTCAGGGTTTTAGTTTTCAAAACAGTAGACTTCTTCTCATTTAAGGGCATTATTATGTCTGGTACAAATTAACATACTAGTTATTTACGTAGAAACATAGAAAAACCATATGACCAATCCAGTCTGCCCATCTATTCTCCTTATCTCTCCCTTAAGAATCCAATGTACTTTTCCCAAGCTCTCTTGAATTCAGATACTGTTTTTTTGTCTCCACCACTTCCACTGGGAGGCTGTTCCATGAATTCACCACCCTTCTATGAAGTATTTCCTCAAGTTACTTGTGAGTCTATCCCCTGTCACCTTCATCTTATGCCCCCTCGTTCCAATGCTTCCTGTCCATTGAAAAAGACTCTTCTCCTGTGCACTTATGCCGCATAGGTATTTAAATGTCTCCTATCATATCTCCCCTCTCCTGCCTTTCTTCCAAAGTATACATATTGAAATCTTTAAGTCCATCCCCATACGCTTTATGACAAAGACCACAGACCATTTTAGTAGCTGCCCTCTGGACAGACTCAGTCCTTATTATTTATTTGGATTTTGCTCATACCTTTTTCAGTAGTAGCTGGCAGGGGAGATTGGTCCATGATCCAGAAGGTGGAGCTCCCAGGGTGAGGCTCGGCCATTGCACTCAGGCTGTGCTGACCCCTGTAGTTTCCCCACATGCGGGAAACTTGACTGAGTAAACCATCCTGTTTATCTTGTTGAAGGTGAGGTCTCCAGAATTGTACGCAATATTCTAAATGAGGTCTCACCAGAATCTTATACAGGGGCATCATCGCTTCCTTTTTCCAACTGGCCATTCCTCTCCCTGTGCACCCAAGCAGCTTTCACCATCACCTTTTCTACCTGTTTGGCCACCTTAAGCTCATCACATATGATCACACCAAAGTCCCACTCATCTTGTGCACAAAAGTTCTTTAACCCTTAAACTGTACCATTCCCTCGGTTTTTTGCAGTCCAAGTGCATGGGATAGGAAGCAATGTCCTTATATGGATTAGGAATTGGTTTTTGGTCAGAAAACAGAAGATAAGGTTAAATGGCCATTTATCTCAATGGAGGAGGGTGAATAGTGGAGTGCCGCAGGGATCTGTACTGTGACCGGTGCTGTATTTTTAAATGATCTGGAAAACAGAACGACGAGTGAGGTGATTAAATTTGCAGATGACACAAATCTGTTCAAAGTTGGGAAAACACATGCGTTGGGCAGTGCAGGTCTTTTTCTGCCGTCATCTTCTATGTCTATGTTACTATGTATTGTGAAAAATTGCAGAAAGACCTTAGGAAACTGGAAGACTAGGCATTCAAATGACAGATAAAATTTAATGTGGACAAATGCAAAGTGATGCACATTGGGAAGAATAATCCAAATTATAGTTACCTAGTTTTCTAGCATCCCGTTTGTTTTTTTGGCCGCTGCTGCACACTTGGCAGAAGATTACAGCGTATCGTCCACAATGACACCTAAATCTTTTTCTTGAGTATTGAGGGAAGCAGCAGCTTAGGTGACAATGGGAAGGAGGGAGGGAGGGAAGCAACTGTAGTGGCTTGGGTGACGGAGGGAGGGAGCGGGAGGCAGCAGCGGCTTGGTGACAGCGGGAGGGAGGTGGGGAAGTCCCGAATTGGAACTCTCGATATATTCCCCCCCCTCAAATCGAATTTCCACCCAAAACAAATCAATGAATTGATTTGAATCGTGAATTGGATAGCACTACTGATCTCACAGATAAATTGATACAGTTCGTGGACACCATTGCCATTTTAAAATTTGCATGTGAGTGAACTTGAACTGTTGTTGACTCATCTACAGTTAACTATAGAGAGAGTTTGATTGATAACTTCCCCCTTAAATGTTTTAATAAATGTGAACTTCTGTTAAGTCATGTTATTTTACTGTTAACCCCAGTTATTAGTAAACGGGTTTCATTGCATAAAATGGGACCCTGTGCTAAAGTAGCACAAGTAAAGGTTGCATTTTGATTAAAATTTTAATTGCGATTAATGATATATTGTTTTGGGGGGAGGGGTGTCCGGTTTCCCACACACACACACACTGCAGTTCCTTGTGACTCTGTGGAAGTCATTTGGCCTTCCATTGCCCAGTGTCACAAGGAGCTGCAGTAGGGGGGAATAACATACCTTCAATCATGATTACAAATTTTAATCGAAATGCAACCCTAATAAAATTAAAGAATAAAAAGTAATGAAAGATAAGAAATACAAATTGAAAAATTACAAATCTAAAACAGCATGCAATTTAAATAAATGAAATGAAAAAAACAACCTTACAGTTTTCACAGCCTGTTTCAGAAAATCAAGCCTAATAAAATATCATGTCTTAACGTTGTCTATGTTGATAATTACACACTTTATTATAACTTCTCACTATCCAAATAAATATCTTATTTAGGGGCTCTTTTATTAGAGGGCATTAAGCCTTTAACACCCAAGAACAGGCTACCTTGTGGCTGTGTTACTGAATTTTTCAGATCTTTTTTTTGTCAGGGGTGTGGCACAGGCAGAAAATGGGATAGAAGCATTAGCCAGCTATCACATTATACTTAGCACACTCTGGTGTCCTTTTACAAAGGCGTGGTAGCAGTTTTTTTTAGTGCACACTAACGATTAGTGTGCGCTAAACGCTAGAGATGCCCATTGGAGCATATGGTCATCCCTAGCATTTAGCACGTGCTTAATTTTAGCTAAAAACGCTAGCATGCCTTTGTAAAAGGACTCCTCTAACTGGCTAATGCAGCAACACTTAGTGCCTCCTAAATAGTTTATAGACCCTCTTCTGACACTGGCTCACTTGTCATGTTTCTGTCACCTCCCTTCCTCCCTTATCTGCCTAGCTATGTAATCTAAGTTTCCTCTACATTCTAATCCTTTGTCTTGTCCCCCATAAATGAATATATATTCAATATTTGTTACTTTTATATTGTACACTGCTTAGATGTTGTTTTATAGGCAAGATATCAAATAAATTGAACCTTGAGCCTTATTGTTCTGCTTAAGATTTGTTTCATATACCAGTTACAAGCTGATTTATGTAGCTGGCCTTCGTGAGTGTATTAATGAGCAATGTATTTTTTGGAAACCTAAAATGTATTTTTAGAATAAATATTAAAGTAACTGTTTTACATTTGCTGTTCTTTCTTTGATGGTTTTCCTGAAGACACCATGCCTAATCATACCATATTCCACATCACAAGACACATTCCTAATGGTAAACATAATTCATGCCAAATTACACCACATACAGTTATTTCAGATTTGAGGAACAGATTTCCAAACAGTTTTAGGATGTAGAATGTCTGATGTGCAGAGTGTTTACAAGAGCCAGTCCATTTACGATGGGCAGAAAGAATAGAGTAAACGTATTTGCTGGATGAAACTCACATTAATTCCAGACTAGTCAATGAGTTTTAGGGATCAAAATCAGTTTAAAAGATGTACTAACAAATTTCATGGACGAATTAGATGTCAAAATATAAATTGGCATTTAAAGGCAGTGTTTTCCAAACTGGTTTGCCATCAGGCCTTATCTTGAATCGAGACCAGCTTCAAAGCTATGTTCTCAGCTCTTTGTAGGAGCTCCTTTCTTGAACATATATGTTTCTCCTTTCTGGCTACAGCATAAAAGCTATGAGTGGTAGAATTAATGGCAGTAGATAGGATGCCATGAGCCAGGCTCCACTTTATACAACGCACATACACTGCACTCATCTCCTTCCAGCCTTTCCATCCTGTCCCTCATCCCTAGGCTGGCTCACTAAATGTTGGGGGTAGCAGTAGTAGCAGAGCTTTGGTGGCCACCTGTATCACCTCCATTGGCAGTCAAAGTAATTAACTGAATCAACGGAGCTTGTGTCTTTTGCACTTCTGTAAGATTGGCGCTGGAGTCTGGGAGTGGGTAGGGTATCAGGCGAGTTTCCACCAACCAATTCCTCCCCCCCCCCCCCCCCCCCCCCCGTTTTTGTTTTACCGACCTTAGCTTCTTTCTCGTATCGGGTCCCATAAGTCCTGGTAATTTGTTATAAATCGTAGTCAGTGTGTCATTTTGAGAGGCTGAATTAGATTGAAACCTAATTTGGGGATGGACTGTACAGGTCTTTTTCTGCTGTCACCTACTATATTACTATGTAAATTTAGAAGTATAAAGAAGTGGATGGCAACAGGAGCAGATTTAGGATGGAAGGGAGTAGTTAGGAGCTTAGTACTGATTCTCAGCATTAGGGGGAAGTTATGAATGTGGGCTACCTTTTTTAAGATGGGTTAACTCTCCCCCCCAGGCTTATAAATAAGGTTCACAAATCTAACAAATGAATGGCAGGCCTAAATTTATAAGCATAACTTTTAAACTAAATTAAGATGAATTTTCAGCCAGGCTGAAAATAGGGCACAAATTTAAAAGCCCAGATTTTTTTGGAATATTGAGCCCTCTGTTTTGATTTCAAGGCCTGTGCCTGAATTTTGATCATATTACTGAGATGGTGACCGCATACCTCAGATGCTTACATGGTAGCATGTTTGATTCATGTTTTCCTCTGACTGCCTGAAAAAGCGTGTTTTACGTGGTAAAGCTCATTTTATTAGAGGAAGAGAGTTCCATGGATCATGCTACAGCCACAGATCCTGACTTGGCAAAGATTCATGCCTGCAGCCTGGTGTCAAATGACCAAGCAGTATAAAAATAGGGAAATCTTGTATAAAATAGTAATGAGAAACAAAAACAACTGTATTAATTTCAGAATTTTTATTCTGCCTTTTCAGTCCAAATGACATTAAATAGCAGAATGCAAATTGAGAACCCACAGTAACAAGCTTCGCATGTGTGGAAAGAGTGCTGAAGTAACATTAGTCTCGAGAAGAGGACAGAAACATTTAATGACTTTTTGGCTTTCTAGACAGTTGCCACCTACTTACATTCAAAGCAGCTGCTTATATTTGGTAAGCAAAGTAAGGGAGAGCTAAATTAAATGGATTGGAGGAATAATTGTGGATTTATGAAACGTCTTTCATCCAGACAGAATTCTAAAATACCTCACTATTTTAATATTGAAAAATATGCATACAGCCACCACTGGAATGGAAAGTGTGGCTACCTGTTTTGGTGACTAGTTTATATGGTTTCCAAACTGGAAAGTGATTTCCCAGGGCTGGAATTCATGTTGGAGCAGTTGTGAGTGCGGGATCTCTTTAGACAAATGTCCTTCACAAAGGATGTTATAACTCTTGCAAAACATTAAGAGTGTGGTTCATTGATCTGGCATTGGAAATGCCTGAGATGTTAATGCCTCTTGCATGGGATGTTTGGATTTCTCCTGCCTTGCTGCACAGTGTGGCTTGACCATAACTGCATGCACAAATATTGATTATATCAGGCTACCTTTTATAAACAAATTTCATAGGAAGAGAATTTTAATTGAATTATACTCATAATTCTGGGTTTATTGTTTGGGGAAGATCAACATTATATTTTCTGGCATGTGATACAGTCTGAATTAATACAAAATAGGAGAAGTTATTTAAAAAAAAAAAAAAAACAATGTTTTTCAGGAATTGATGTCAGCAGGAAGAAAGGCAGTTTAGTCGGGGAGCCCCAAGGAGACCGCAAATTAAAGCTAGAATAAAGTGTTCTGTTACTAGCTTGGTGCACCCACACCGTAAAATAGAAGCGGAAATAACTTCAGCATGGATGGATAGTATCACAAAAATAAAATGACGAGACGAAAGAACTATCGGGACACAGGGCAGATAAATGTGGCCTCGGCATAGTACGAGCAGTGTGCAGTGGGATATCAAGTGAGCGATTTATTGTTGAAACTAGCCCTATGGACCTGACTATAGCAACGAAGCAGAACACAAAGAAGCTTGTAGAGGAGATGAGGCAAGACTTCTTTTTGGTGAAAGGAGAGGTCAAATATGTTCTGAACATCTTGGTGAAGGAAATCAGAGTGCTGACCCACCACGTTGTGGATATGGAATGAAGGATGGCAGAACAGGAGGAGCTCCACTCGGACCTCCAGAGATTGGTGGACCTGATGAAAAGCTGGCAGCAGGTCTGAAGTGAAAGAACTGAGGGGGAGATGCACAAAACAACATACTTTCTTTTTTATCGGCTCTAGCTGGTTCAGCGTGCTCGGTATTCAACAGGCAATGCAACAAAGGGGCTGCTGACTTTTTTACCCTTTGCGCTGGCAGCCGACAAAAATCACATGCTAAACAATGCTAGTGAGCCGATCAGTATTCAAATGTGCATTCTGAGTGATGCACAGCCATTTACGAGAGTGCACAGAAAGGCCCGCCTACCTTTAGTGGGGGAAATCTTACGAGAGATCTGGAGTACATATTTCAGGCAGTTCTTCATGTAGACACAGCTGTCAGCTGATATTTGGGAAATCAAGTTTCGAAAGTGCTAAACCCCTCCGAGAAAAGCTGCACTGGCTCCCAATCAAAGAACGTATCATCTTCAAAATCTGCACCTTTGTCCACAAAATTATCTACGGCGTAGTCCCAGGATACATGACAGACCTCATAGATCTACCAACCAGAAACAAAAGCGGATCATCACATTCATACCTAAACTTACATTACCCAAACTGTAAAGGACTTAAATACAAAACAACTTACACATCCAGCTTTTCCTACGTAAGTGCACAACTATGGAATGGACTCCCAAAAGCTGTAAAAACAATCCAAGACCATCTAAACTTCAGAAAATCACTAAAAAACCAATCTCTTCAAAAAGGCTTACCCCACCGATCCAACATAACTCCCAACACCCAGCAACACAGCACACCCAATAATCGTAACGGACAATATACAATCTTCCTCCCCTTTCGACCTTCAAGGTGCCTGACACACACCTACCTCTTTCAACAACTATACAACCTATATTTGTTATCTACCGACTGGTGAACGCCTTTACGGTATTATGTAAGCCACATTGAGCCTGCAAATAGGTGGGAAAATGTGGGGTACAAATGTAATAAATAAATAGACAATGGGATAACACGTCTTGGGAGCCAGGATCCTCTTGCCTGTCCTGGGCAGGGCTGCTGGCAGACCTTGCAGAGGGCCACAGCAAACCTTAGCCGTACTTCAGGGTAGGATCAGCCAAACTTCCATGTTTTCCTGACAGTGAAAGGCAGCAGCTTGGGGGACTATGTGCAGCGCATGCATTTCCCGGCCACCCTCAGCTAAGTTCTCTCTGGAAAAATGTTTAAAAATTAAAAATCACCCCTTTCCCTCTGGCCCCAGCTGTGGCGGCTTTGCATCAAAAAAAAGTTTTGAAAAAAAAAGCTACACACAGCTTGAATGCATGTATGAAAGCCGTGGGTAGCACAAGCTGTTCTGAGCATGTGCAGAGCAGCCATGCTTAGCAATTGGCTGTACTGCGCATGAACAACTTACCGATTGACTCCCCCTCCCCCACCACCAAGTTGCTCGTTGTTTTTTGCGATCAGCTCATTTGCATGTGATTCTCTTTGAGAAATGCTTGCTATTTTCAACTCAGTAACATTTACCAAGGATCTCAGCAAAGACAGATGTTTACGGGGACTTTCATGTATCTGCCCCTCAGAGAATGGATCCAAGAGAAACAATATAAGAATTGGAGGGGTCCTGGAGGACCCAGATTATGACCGTATGGAGGTGTACAAAATGATAGTGGTCCCAGAATGGCAGAAGGTTTAAGTGCACTCCCTTGAGTGGATAGAGTGCATCAGAGGCTGGGGCCGAGTTGAGGGGAATTTATCCTGAGACATTATTGTTTTCTACCCTATTTTATCGGTAAGGAGCACTTAATGGCTAAGGCAAGGGACCCTGTAGTGGCAAAATAATAAATAGAGCTAACATCACTCAAAGGACCCTGCTAGGCAGAAAAAAATTGTGTGTGAATATCATACCTGATTAACACTTAACTCTGTTTTGTAGCTGTATCTTAATGTATCCCTAGAGAGAGGGAGAGAGGCTAATCTCTCTTAGGATCAAGATATTAAATGATGCAGGTAGCTTGCATTTTTTTACCCAGTTTTTACTGTTCAAAATATAAATATACAATTTTTCTTGAGCTAAGCGACATGTGAAACTTGTCCTATTCTTCACAGATATTTTTTCAGATTATGAGGAGAGGTTGCTAGTTTTTAATGTGCTCCATTTCTAATAGTGCTCGTTCTCTGTTCTTTGTGGATGAAATTTCCTATTTAATAGACTAGAGTAGCTAGCAGGCTTGTAGAATTTAATTCTGCCTTCAAAATGAATGTGCTAACCACTGTGCCACCAATTTTGTTCATCATCCTGCCAGAAAAGAATGGCAAATTAAGCTATATTTAAAATGTTTTTTGGGACTTTTTCTCCCCCCAGATGTGCATTTGGAGTTGGAAGACCGACTAGCCAAGTTTATGAGGACAGAGGAGGCCATTATCTACTCTTATGGTTTTGCCACCATTGCCAGCGCGATTCCGGCTTACTCAAAGAGAGGAGATATTGTGTTTGTGTAAGTTCTGTTTGCCCTTCCCAGATCCCACCCTAAGATGTTCTTTGCATTTAAAAAGAAAAAAAAAGGGAACCATTCAGCAATCCTCGCCAAGGTTTTCTTGATATTAGATTTAACTTTATTCTGGTTAAACAGCAGCAATATCTATAGCCAAATGGTTGTGTGTTAGGATAGTTTTGTAATGATCAACCACCCATTTCAAGGGAGAGAAGTTTATTGATTTATTTTGTATCTTAATATCTGCTGTGAACAAAACTAGTGAGTATGAGATATTTCAATGCTACTTTTAAATTGGAGTCGCATGCTGAAAGTCTAACTGCGTCAAGCCTGTAGTTTTCCATACAGGGTTTTTTCGTTCTCTTCCTTTGATTGGAGTGTATAACCAGTTCTGATGAATATTTGTAGTTTACATACTAAACCATGACTAACTTTACTGAAAAAGCAACTTAAACAGGAGAGAGCTAATACCTGTACAGGCAATAAATGTGTATGAAGATCCTTTTTCCAATTGGTTCTTCCTAACTCTGCGCACGATGGTAAACGTTTGAAAGGAGTAGCCTAGTAGTTAAAGCAGTGGGATGAGAACCATGGTAAACTAGGATTCAAATCCAGCTTCTTGCACAGGTGGTGCTTGTGACCTTGGCAAGTCACATTATCTCAGTTACTAGCATTAGGATTAGATTTTATTAACCTACATTATTGTTGCTTAATGCATGTTAGTAAACGGGTCCCATTGCAAATAAAGGGATTTGCATTAAATAATACACAATAAATAGCAATTGTCACAGATACAATTAAAGTGAGTTAGTAAACTTAGTCCTTACATTATAAACCCTCTGGGGCAGTGAAGTAAGTACCATACCCTGAAATAACTTCCCAAAAGTCAGCTCAATGCAAGTTAAGTCAATCTAAAATCCAAAATTCTGGTTGGTTAGTAAGGGTGATCTATATGTTTTCAGTGGCCTTCCATCCCCAGGGCTTATTCTGTTAATTCTCCTCCCATTGGCCATTTTTCTTGTTGAAAATATTTCCAACCTAGAAAGGCTCACTAATATGACTTGATGAGAACCTGCTTGCCTTCAGAGAACAGGGGCTGTGCTGTAAATACAGCAGCCTGCCAGTTGTGCACGTCCTTCTACCTCCCATTTGGAGTAGTTTTCTCCTGTCAATGTGTCATGGAACTGAGAGGAATTACAAGGTTCTTGTAGTGCAAGACCTGCCATGTGTGAGGTCTTCATTCCTTTTCCAACAGCTCTGGAAGGATTCATCTGTGTGATGCCAAAAACAGTTATGTGAGCCACTTGTGTGACTGTTAAAACAGCTGTCTTAATGTTACAGGTAAGCAACTTTTACATGTTCTAGTTGTACACAATAACCAGTAAGCAAAGTTTGGGAAGGTGAGTGAGATGGTGTAAGTTAAGGAAATGTCACATTAATATGAGGAGATAAGCCCTCAAGCACAAGGTTACTGCTAACAACAAGAAATTACAAATGTTCCACATTATTATAACTTTATAAAGTCATTCCTTTGAGTATGTGGCCACATTCACATGTAAACGGCTTGTTTTAATACAACGATAGGTGCACACAGGAGCCAAGATGGTGTCTTGGACAGAAACAGTGCAGTGAGCTCCACATTCATGCGTGATCCTGCCGAGGAGGCTATGTGGAGACAGTATGGTGAAGTGCAGGAGAAGGTTTATGCCTAACCATCTGAAGGTGTGTCTTTGGTGCAGCGGACTCTCATGGGCTTTGTTGTCCATTTCCAGCTCCAGGATGTGGAGCTTGATGGAGGGGCTGCTCCTAGCATTGTGGTCATCATGCTAAGCCCTCAGAGTCTTGAGATTCCCCTAGACTTGGAAGTACGGGCTTGCGTGAGTTGTGAAGAGACATGATGGTTGCCAGATTTTCTGCCATCACAAAGCCTGTTGACAGGGCATCTTTGGCAATGCTGGAGTGTTCACTAGGACCACTTAGGAAGCATGATATAATTTAGCATTCTAAAGTGATGGGTTATTTGGGGATGTCATCTGTATTGAAAAGTACGACTGCAGTTGTGGAGAAATAAGTGAAACCCAGTCCTATGGGGAGAATTAGACCCAGGAAAATAACTTTGGGATGCCTTTGGAGACCTAGAGCAGTAGGTTTCCAGTGTCAAGTGGGACCAGAGTCCAAGCTCAGGTGCAGCTCCAGGGCAGTCTTTGGGGAAACAGGAAAGGAAAATGGAAGATCTGTAATCAGATCAAGTGGTTTTAAGGAGAAGTTGGTGACTTACCAGAAATTAGTTGTGAATTGAGTGTCATTTAAAATCTGTGATTGTTATTGACTTTACAAAGTTGCCACTTTTGTCTCAAGTGGATATGGGTAAGAATCTACTCTATGCCACCACTTAACTAGAGTCTCATATATGGACTGTGGAGGAAAGGGAGAAGTGGTTGGGAAGGGATTGTCACCCAATAGCCTTGACCTGTAGAGTTTTCTTGAGGGATCTGGACCTATGCTTTCATCGAAAGCAACCTTGCTAGTAAACTTGGTTGTAAATTCAGATTGTAATTGAGTTCTTCATTGTATTTTTGTTTTATAGTTCAATCATTTTTATTGATGTTCAACTTTCCAAACAATCATAACATTTCCGTTTTATCTTCCATTAAGTTATCACTGTGTTATACATAAACAGAACTCCCACAACTGGAACATCTTATTCTTTTTCCCCCTTTTTCCCCCCCTCCCCTCCCTTGTCCCCCCCTCCCTCCCCCCTCCTCTCCCTCCCCTCCCCTCTCCCCATTATTTCCAGTTCAAGGTTGCCACAGGCCTGATTGTCACTGTTAATATCTATAAATGTTCAAATGTTCAACAGGCGGCTTCTTGCCGCCGGGGACAAAGTCATCCAAAACGGAGCCCACCGTGTTTTAAATTTCTGTCCTGCTGATGATGATATATCTCCCACTCCAACTCTCTCCAGGCGCAATAGTGTGATCATTTGTGTTCGCCATTGTTGGACATTTGGTTCCTCTGCAGATAGCCACTTTATGAGGATAACCTTTTTTGCCATAACAGTAGTCCGCACAGCAAAGTCTCTCAAACCTTTTGGTGTTGGTTTTCCCAAAGCCGGTCGGCCAAACAACAGTTCGGCGTCCAGTTTCCAACTTGTCGCCCACCATCTGCTCACTTGTTGTGTAACTTGTGTCCAAAAACGTTGGATATGTGGGCATGTCCAAAACATGTGTCCTAAAGTTGCACCTTCCCCCCCGCACTTAGGGCAGGCGCCATCTGGCGATATTCCCATATGGAAAGCTCTTCTGGGCGGGATATACCAGCGCAGTACCACTTTATATTGTAATTCCCAGTGCGACTGGGCCCACATTGACCTTCTCATGCTTAAAATGTGCGTTCTGTATATTTCTTCAGGCAGTGTTAGACCCAAGTCCATATTCCATGCTTGGGCTATAACATTATATTGTATTTCTGATGCTGTATCTCTGATGTGCCTGTGGTGGAAGGATAGTGGCACCTTCTGTTGTGCAGAGAGTGAAAAGGCATCTGCTAACTCTTCTTGGACGTCCTCCGTTAAATTCTCCCATTCCAAACTTTTCACATAGTGCCGCAGTTGGTAATAATGAAATATGTCTGTGTCCGGCAAGGAGAATTCCTTCTGCAATTCTGGAAATGGTTTAAGCTTCCCTTCTACAGTCAGTACATGATACAGATAAGTGATCCCTTTAGTTTTCCACACTACAAATCTAGGATACAGGTTTCCTGGTGGAAATGAAGGGTTCCCACAAAGCGCCAGAAAAGGTGTGACTGTGTGTTTAAACTGATGCAACCTGCACACCCAGCGCCACACTGCTCGCGCGGTGGGCATAATTCCTGTCATTTCAAGAACCTCTGGGTGAACTCCTGTTCCTGAATGTAACATATGACTAAAATGAGTGTCCCCCATCAGTTTTAACTCCATCGTTGTTGCTGTGTAGTGCTGCATGTCTCTGTACCAATCTGTAATATGTCTCATCCCTCCTGCTACCGTTATGTGCCTCAAACTAATTAAACCCAGACCCCCGTATTCTGCCGGAGTCTGTAATATAGCTATAGGGGCTCTTGGTTTTTTGCCCTTCCATAAAAAAGCTTGTGTAATTCGATTCAACTTTTTTTCATCTTTGCTTTTTAAATATAATGGTAAGACCTGAAAAGTATATAACCATCTAGGTATAATGATCATATTAAATAGCGCTATCCGGCCTAATAATGATATTGGATATGTAGACCAGGTGTGTAATGCTGCTCTTGTGTCTGTCATTAATTTTGTTACATTAACTTCATACAGCTTGGAAAGATCTCTTGGTATTCTGACTCCTAAATACTTAAGAGAGTCCCCCTCCCATGTTAGGGGGAATTGGTTTTTCCAAGATGTTTTATTTTCTCCCATTATATCGAGCACCTGTGTTTTCTGAACATTAAGGGTAAAACCTGATAGCACCCCAAAATCTTCTATTATAGAAAATAAATTCGGCATGGAGCTTCTAGGATTTTGCATTACCACCAGAAGGTCGTCCGCAAATGCCAGCACCTTTACCAGCTCTCCACCCACTTCTATCCCTTCCACCTCTCTTCCCCTCTGGATAGTCTGGATAATAGGCTCTATTGTTAGTATAAAAAGTAATGGGGAGAGAGGGCACCCCTGTCTGGTACCTCTGCTCACTGGAAACACTTCTGTATTCACTCCATTGATACTTATTAATGCTTTGGGATCTGTATACAGTGTCTTGATCGCCTGTAGGAACCAACCTCGGAATCCCATGTGGCCCAACACCCCAAACATATATTGCCAATTTACTTTATCAAAAGCCTTTTCGGCATCTAAGCTAACCGCCATAGCTGGTGTTTCCCGCTGTTGGCAGTGCGCTATGGCTAGTAACAATTTTCTCATATTTTTAACTATTTGTCTATTTTGTACAAATCCCACCTGTTCCTGGCCGATCAACTCAGGCAATATACCGGCCAGTCTGTCTGCCAGTATTCTTGCCAGTATCTTTACTTCTACATTCAGCAGGGAAATCGGTCTGAATGAGTCTGCCTTGTCAGCTATTTTCCCGGGTTTTAACAGCAAGATTATTTGTGCCTCATTGGCATGATCTGGGAATGTACCCTGCTCCACCACTTGATCATAGTACGCCGTTAAGGGCCCTGCGATCTGCATCTGTAATAATTTATAGAATTCCCCAGTAAGTCCGTCGGGGCCAGGCGCTTTAAAGTGTTTTAACGTTTTTAATACCTTTTGTAGTTCCTTCCCGGATATAGGTTCATTTAATTGGGCTATCCCCTGCTGTCCCACTTGTGGTAACCCCAACGCTGTCAGATGTTCTTCTAGTTGTTGTTGATCTAGCTGGCCTGGGGATGTGTATAACTTTGAAAAATGTGTTCTCAATATCTCTGCTATTTTTTCTGAATTGTTCTGAGCTTTTCCTTGTTGATCCCTTATGGTTGTGATAACTCGAGAGGGCCCCCATGTTTTTGTTATGCGAGCCAGCATCGGTCCTACCCTATCTCCATATCTTTGGAATTTGTATTTTTGATAGTGTAAGGTTCTTGTAGCCCTCTCATGCAACAGTGCATTAAGAGTTACCTGTGCTGCATGATGTGCCTCCTTATTGTTTCTTGTAGGGTCCCTGACCAAGCGTTTTTTTGCTATGCTTAGCTCCTTTTCTAACTGTACTATAGCTCTAGCAATTTTCTTATTTCGGGCGCTCACATAAGCAATTACCGCTCCCCTAAGCACTGCTTTTGCTGTGGACCAATATAATATCGGGTTTTCTGAATGCTGCTGGTTAAAGGTTTCAAATTCTTCCCATTTCTGATGGAGATATCCAACAAACTCCTTCTGTTTATACAAGTATGTCGGAAATCTCCATCCCCTTGCCCCTTGATAATACGGTGGTGCTTCCAGGTCTATCCAAACCATCGCGTGATCAGAAATTTCTTCCGGGCCTATGCTAGCCTCCAGCACCCACGGGAATAGCCCTTGATCTACTAGTATGTAATCTATTCTTGAGTATGTGCCATGTGCCCTTGAGAGATGCGTGTAATCTCGCTCCCCGGGGTGCAGTGCCCTCCAAGCATCCACCAGATTTAATTGGTGGTTAAGATCTGAAAGAGCTCTAGATCTAGGGCCCCCCTCGGTGTGCCCCCTTTGGAGAGGAACAGTCCATCTGTGGGTCTCCCACCAGATTAAAATCTCCCATTATTATTAGTTTTAGGGTTTGGTGTGGTATACATTTGCGAATTATTTCTTTAAAAAAGGCTTTATCATAATTATTCGGTGCATATAGTGCTAATAACAAAATTTCCCTGTTTTGTAACCACAAATGTATTAGCACATACCGACCCTGGGGGTCTGCACTAATCAGCTCTGACCTGGCCTGTAACCCTTTTCTAAGCAAGATTGCCACTCCTCCTTTCCTGCCTTCCTGTGTTGCTGCATGTACTTCCCCCACCCAACTCCTTTTTAGTTTCTTATGTTCTTCTATGGTTAACCGTGTTTCCTGGAGGCACGCAATATCTGCTTTATGCCTTTTTAATGATGTTAATATTTTTGCCCTTTTTATTGGTGATGTAATTCCTCCCACATTCCAGGTGATAATCCGGGTTCCTTTACCCATAACCTCCTATAGGTCTATTCCTATTCTGTGTGTTTTTGTGTTCCTTGCCATCAGGCGCCCAGCCTCGCCCGATAGCCTCTCTTTTTCCCCTCTGCCCCTTTAGCAGTTGTCGCCTTTTCCTATAATAGGTCTTACTAATGCTACATATTATGTTCGCCTTCAACAACCTTGTACCATACTTTGTGTCATCTATACCCCTCTCCCCTACCCTCTGTTTGTCCCCCCTCCCCTTCATTCCCTCCCTCCCTTCTTCTGCTACCCTTTGTGACCCCCCATATATCCCCATCTCTTCCCTATACAAGAAGAAGAAGTCTTGTGTGATGTTGGCAACCCCTCCCCCCAGCCCGACCTTTCCTTATGCATTTTAACCTGCCCCTTATGGTCTTTCCACTCCAACCGAGTTTACATTTTTTAAATTTCCTTTCCCTTCTACCATTCCTCTGCTAAGTCATTCCTTTCTCGCCCTGTGGAAAACATTGTTAACTTCTCTTAACTTTTTAAACATTCTGTATAACATCCATAGAACTGAAAGTTTTAAAGTCCTTTCTACATTGCAGTCTCTACCCTGGCATAGCATTTTCTCACCGTGCCATTGAAAAAAAATGGAATCTCTCCCTGATCTGCATCCATCCTGTTTTTCAAGTCTGGTCCTTCATGCTCCTCTCCATAGTTGTCATGAACTTCTTTGCTGCTTCTGGCGTTTCAAATGTTTTCCAGGTTCCTTTATATTGTATCTTTAGTAGTGCAGGATAGATAAGCATGAATCTATTGTTAGTCTCAAAAAGCTCTTTACATAAAGGAGTAAACTGCTTCCTCTTTTCCTGAAGCGCTGGCGAGTAGTCCTGGAAGACCCTTACCGGGCTTCCCTCATATTGCAATGTTTCTCGTTTCTGCCTGGCTCCTCTCATAATCTCCATTTTATGAATAAAATTATGGATTTTTGCTATTACTACGCGTGGCCGCATCATTCCTTCTTGTTTGCGGCCCATCCTGTGGGCCCGCTCCAAACACAGTGGGCCTACGCTGTCTGAGAGGGCGAATTCCGTTTTCAGCCATCTTTCCAGAATGGTAGGCAGCAGTGAGTCAGTGATTGTTTCTGGAATCCCTACTATGCGGATGTTCGATCTCCTTGACCTGTTTTCCAGGTCGTCTATTTTGTAGTCCTGCAGGCGGACTTGTTTCTGCAGCTCCTCCATTGTTTTCTGTCTCTCCGCCGCTCCGTCTTCACTATCAGACATCCGTTTCTCCAATTCGCCGGTTCGGCGTACTGTATCTGCCAATCGTTCCTCGAGCCCCGCGATTTGGTCCGATAGCTGTTTTAGTTGGGGTTCCAGAGCCCCTTTTACCGCCTCTGTGATTTGCTGGAGCTGCAAGGTGGTAAATGGCGGCTGTGTTTGTTGTCCTGATCCCGGGCTACGCGCCATCTTGGATTCGCCCGCTGCTTGCGTTTTGTCAACGTCTTTTTTCCCCGCTTTTCCGGGCATCTCGACGTTTCCCCTGATAACGAAGGGGTCCATACACTGGACTCGCTGTGATTTCTTGGTCTGGGTGTTCCGGTTTGTGTTTCAAGATGATTTCGGGCGCTTAGGTTCGGGGCTGCCTCGGAGAGGAACTAAAACACGTCCGTTCCTCTCAATGCATCACGGGACCTCTCCGTATTTTTGTTTTAAGAATAAGATTTTTGGGGGGTCAAGATGTAATGATTTTTTTCTGACCTCTTCAGGGCTACCTACATAACTAAGAAGTAAGGCCTTTTTAGCTGTTAACCTTGGGAAGTTTGTTTTTCTTTAATTTCTTTGTAAATGTTTTGTTAAGTTTGAGGGCAAAATTTTAGACCCTGTTCATCTGCAGAACTTCCTGGATGCAAGGACTCATTAGATTTTTCTGGTTATGTCTTCTCTAATATCTATCTGAAACGGATTAATATTCTCACTTTAAATTATTAGGTGCTGCTATCTGTCCTTTAACATTTTTCCTTAATGTTGTTTCCTGTCCTTGTGTGTTGAGAGAGGAGGGTTGCCTCCCAGCCTCCCTTTACTTTTTTTTCTTGGCTTCTGTAACCTGTATTTTTGGAGTTCTTTGATCTGCTTTACTAACTTGAGGGCCGTTTTTCTAAAGGGCATTAAGGAGGAGATTCTATATATGGTACCTTAAAAATCAGCACTGAAATCCGTGCCGACTAAACATATAAATGGTGCCTAGTTTTAGACTCCAATTATAAAATACGCTTAGTTCATATTTCAGCGCCTAAATCTATGCGTATCCATTTACACCAGCGAAAACTTGGTGTAAATCCCTGCATGTAGATTTAGGCTCAGTGGGCCATGTTTTATAACTAGGCGTGTAAATTCCGGAATGATCATGAAACACCCATTTCCCCACCTAAAACCACGCCCCTTTTTGCCTGTGCAAGTTAGAAGTTCGGCACACATCGTTACAGAATACGCTTAGCAAGTTGTGCGCCCAAATTCTAATCAGCGCTAATTAATGCTCATTATTTCTTGTTAAGTGCTGTTACCTGTGCTCATTAGCTTGTTAAGTTCTGCACATTGTTATAGAATCCATGCCGATTTCAGCTCCAATTTCTAGGCACACTATTATAGAATCCAGGGGTAAGCCCTTAACACGGTGTTGGCTCATTTTGTGGTATTTTGCTTGTTTTGTGCGCTGAGCGTGTTTTGATTTGTGCATACTAATTGGATTTCACAGACATGACGGGAACACTTAGGAGACTGTAAGTGTCCCTGTGTTCATTTTTTGTGGGTCTCACATGCTAGTGGCAACATTGGTGCACAACCTACAATTTAAAAAAACAAACCAGGGGAGGTCACGTGATGCTGAAGGAGCAGTAGCCACGCTTTTGCACTGCTCCGCGATCCCCGCCCGATTCCCGCCCGAAATCGCCGGCAAACAGCCCTGAAAACCGACTGACCTGATAGAATACGGCTAGCTGGGAGTGCATGGACCAATATTTAGTGTCCATGTCGCCGGGAACAACCAGAAAGAGTGCAAAAACGGAGAAAGAGAAGGCGGCAGGCACGAGTGGCGAATCCAAGATGGCGCCCGGAACGCCGAGAAGCGAAGCGGAGTTTTCGGCCCGTCAGCTATCACAGATAGTAGCGGCAGTGGAAACGGCGCTGGAACCCAGGTTTACATCATTAAATGAGCGCCTGGGGAAGGTGGATGGGCTGATGGCAACGCTGGTGAGTCGCGCAACGGAGGTAGAAACGAGGGTGTCTGCGATGGAGGACGCATGGCAGCAGTGTGGCCCGGAGGTGGAAAGCCTTAAGGTTAAACTACAACAACATGTGGACAAATTGGATGAGCTGGAAAATCGGGCAAGACGGAGTAATCTCCGGCTAGTGGGACTGCCAGAAACCATTCCGGAGAAAAGTTTGAGCACAGTCCTGGAAGAATGGCTCGTGAAAGAATTTGCCCTATCAGACAGTCGGGGGCCGCTGTGTCTGGAGAGAGCACACAGAATTGGGAGACAGCAGCAGAATAATCAGCGTCCCAGAGTTGTCATTATAAAAGTACTGAATTATATCCACAAAGAAGAGATTCTCCGGGGCTACCGTTTGAAAAGGGAATCTTTGACATATGCTGGAGTACAAATAAGAATCTTCCAGGACTATTCAACTAGCTTACAAGAGAGGAGACGGAAGTTTCATCCAGTGTGTACCCGCCTAGTTGAAAGAAATCAACGTTTCATGTTAATGTACCCAGCTACTCTAAAGATCCAACATGAGGGGAAATGGATCCCGTTTGTATCAGACCAAGCAGCCATGCAGTTTCTCAACAGAGACTTAAACCCCACTGGGGCATCCACCTGACAGTGAACATTGGTCTGATGGGTCAGTCGGTCATGTAAGCTATTATGTACTTGCAGAATGCAGGGGCAAATATGCAAGGTTTTGAAAGTTGTTGTTCAAGAAATTTCTGTTGAGGAAAATGTGCAGTTGGAGGGTGGGGGTGGGGTGGGGATCGCAGCATGTTGTGACTCAGGTGTTATGGGAGTTTCACAGTTGTGGGTTGATCAAGGGGAAGAGAAAGTAGGGGGGGAGGGAGGGCGGGTAGATCAAGGGGGGGTTTTGAGGGGAATAAGGATAATGGCAATGTCGCACAGTAATTTGAACTTTAGTGAAGGGGTAACTACACGCTATGTGGAATGGTTACGAGGGGAGGGTTCCGGGGTGAGGGCTGGGCACCCAGGGACCTTGCAAACACTACTGCATTTCAGGAGCACAGGGAGGGAGCTCTGGGATCCAGGTTAGATGCACTCGGTTAGATTAATATCATGGAATGTGGCTGGGATTGGATCGCCCATAAAAAGAACAAAAATTCTAAATGCCTTGCAACGTCACACAGCTTCCATAGCATGTATACAGGAGACAAAACTGTCTGAGGAGGAAAGTCAAAAGCTCAAGCAAAGGTGGGTGGGAGAATGTTTTTTCGCCCCAGCAAAAGGCCGTAGAGGAGGCGTGGCAATCCTGATTCATAAGTCCCTGCAATGTAAGGCTAGAGTGGTAACCCGGGATACTCAGGGGAGGTATATCCTTATACATTTGAACATATTGGGACAGGAAATATTCTTGCTTAATGTTTATGGCCCAAATGTATACGACCCAACATTTTTTCAGCATATCATTCACCTGGGACTTCAACACACAACTGCCCCTTGGCTACTAGTGGGTGATTTTAACCAGGTGATGGATGGGAACTTAGATAGATCAGCGCCGTCAGCGGGGCTAGCATTGAGCAGGGGCAAGGGCATACAACATCTGTGTAGGGCGTTGAACCTAATTGATCCCTGGCGCCTGCTTAATCCCACGACATGTGATTACACCCACATGTCCCGGGCACATGGCACGTGGTCGAGATTAGACTACATTTTAGCGGAGGGTGCTTTGTTCCCACAGATTGTGAAAGCAGAGATAGGGCCTATGGAGGTTTCGGACCATGCCATGATATGGGTGGAAATGGAGTTGGGAGCGGGTAGACTCAGAGGACAACAGTGGAAATTCCCATCACACATAGTGGGGGATGTGCATTTTCAAGATCACCTTAGGCAAAAATGGCAGTTGTTTGCAGATACCAATTCACAACACGAGGATGATGCCCTGCTCTATTGGGAAACATCAAAAGCAGTTATGAGGGGGGAGGTCATCTCATATATGTGTGCCAGAGCAAGGAGGTTAGCCCGGGGTATTGTCCAACTGGAACATAAATTTCAGGTAGCAAAACGGAGACACTTAGCGGCCCCCTCATCAAGAAGTAAGGAAGAGATGGTGTCGGCTCTTGCGGCATTGAATTCTCTTATACACGAACGCACTAAAAAACAACTGCTCCACAGATCATTTACTTTTCATAGATTTGGTAACAAATCAGGGAAATTACTGGCAAGAGTAGTAAAGAGGTGGGGGGGTAACAGGTTCATCCCATCTTTGATAAAGCCAGATGGCACACGTGAGACCCGACCTGGAGGGATAGTACAGATTTTACATGATTTTTATGCATCCCTTTATAGCGACCCAGGCGAGCGGAGTGGACCTGATTTAGTAGACTATTTAGAAGATTCAGGTATTCCCCAATTAACGGAGGAGGTGAGGGAGCGATTGAACTCTCCTTTGTGTGCTAAAGAAATCCAGAAAGTGGTTAAAGCGTTAAAAAGGGGTACGGCTCCGGGTCCTGATGGATACACGACAGAATATTACCAGTGTATGTTGCCGCAGTTGTGCGGGGCCCTGGTCTCCTTTTTTGAAGCCTCGGTGGAGGGAGGAGGGGTTCCACGGAGCTCCAACGAGGCGTGGATTACTTTGATACCAAAGCCGGGGAAGGACCCAGAGCGCCCGGAATCGTACAGACCGATTTCTCTCATCAATGTTGATCTAAAAATTTTAGCTAGGGTGTTGGCGGAGAGGCTCAGTCCACACATGACCACGTTGGTGGGAGAGGGGCAGGTGGGATTTGTGAGGGGTAGGCACTCTTCTATTAATGTCCGCAAAGTTTGCATGGCTGTAGCTTATAGTCACATGTCACAAGAACCATTGCTCTTGGTGAGTCTTGACGCCGAGAAGGCGTTCGATAAAGTACGTTGGGATTACCTGTTTGGAGTTTTAGAATATGTGGGCTTGAGGGGTTGGTTTGCACGTGCGATTGCTGCTTTGTATTTTTACCCCCAGGCCGCTATACTGGTAAATGGGACCTGCTCAGCCAAGTTTCAGATATTGAGGGGAACGAGGCAGGGGTGTCCTCTCTCTCCGTTGTTGTTCCTGCTCTACCTGGAACCTTTACTGCGTACGATTCAAAGAGACCCAGGGGTAACGGGAGTTGAGATGCCCTCCCTCTCAGTAAAAACCTTGGCATTCGCAGACGATATCCTGCTGACTTTGACAAACCCTTATAGGTCGGTACCGGGCCTCCTGGATATTATTGGAGAATTTGGCTTCTTTTCGGGGTTTACCCTTAACTTACAGAAATCAGTGGCATTCCCAGTGCAGAGCTCGATCAGAGAGAGGTGGGTAGGAGAATTTCCCCTTACCTGGTCCAAGGGGCCCTTAAAGTATTTGGGAGTACTAATCCCAGCGGATTTATCGGATTTGTATAAGGTGAATGTAGAGCCGCTACGGCGCAGTACACAACACACACTTCAGAGCTGGCACGCGCTTCCGTTGTCCCTCATGGGGAGAATTACATTATACAATATGATTTTGGTGCCAAAGTGGACCTATATGCTCCAAATGGTGCCGCTGTGTCTGTCGCAGAGGGATGACCGGTGGGTAACACGACTGGTAGCAAAATTTATATGGCAGGGTAAGAAATCACGTCTGCGGGCCACCCAGCTCTTCTTGCCAAAAACAGGGGGGGGGGTTGGGCCTGCTGAGTATCAGACTTTTCTCGATTTCTAGTAACATGCGTCATCTCACGGACTGGTTCCGGGGATCATCTTATTTTTCATGTACGGGAGCCGAGACGAAGTTGTTTGCCCCAGACCACTTTAGCGCCTGGTTACATGCGAAACCGGGGAATCTTCGGACTCCGCCGGCCTTTGCACCAATAGTGATGCCACTGAGAAAAACCTGGAGATGGGTCTGTAGGTTCTATGGTATGTCTGCGGAGTCCTCTCTGTTGCTCCCAATCCAGGGCAATAGAGACTTCATGCCGGGCATCAGCTCAGAGGAATTTATTAGGTGGGGGAAGGAAAACTTACAATATTTATATCAGTTATATGATCCGGAGGGCAATCTGAGGTCTTCTGAAGAACTGCAGTTGGAGTACGGGGTTAGGGGACCAAATTTCTTTTCTATGTTCCAGTTGCGTCACTATCTGAGGTCCCTACCGGCTTCCTCTTTGACACCACAGGCGTGGGAGCAATTGGTTACCATATGGGGATTAGATGCACAATTAAGGGTTCCACTCAGGTACTATCATGCCACACTGCGGGAGCGTTTGGGAGAAGTGGATTATGGTAAACTGACCGCTTGCTGGAATACGGAGCTAGCGATGAACCTCCAGATGGAAAAGGTAAAAGTCTGTCTTTTGGACTCCAAACGACTGACGGAGAATGTGACGTTGCAAGAAACACATTATAAATTTGTATTAAGGATGTACATTTCACCCCATAGAGCACACAGGGCGGCGATGGGGATAGAGGACAGATGTAAGAAGTGCGCACAGTCCCCAGCAGACCTAGGACATATGTTCTGGAAATGTCCGGGGATCCTGAGGTTTTGGCGCCAGGTTACTCAGCATGTGTCTGTGATGTGGGGGGTAGTTTGGAGACCAATGCCAGCGCAATTGTTTGAGGTGTTTAGAGTGTCACCAATGGCTCCTCGGGGCCTTAAATGTTTCATGAAAAAATCAGTCTTGATCGGCAAGAAGTCGATCCTTCAACAATGGATAACTGGGGATCCGCCTACACTGCAACAGTGGAGATCTAACATGATACACCTCTGTGCATTAGAGCGCAGGGGTGTAGAAGATTTGGATTCACCATCAGGAGATAGACTTTGCCAAGTCTGGTCACCATTCTGGGACTCGCTGACTGCAGTGGCGCGTAGTAGGATTTTGAATTCTTGAATGCGACAAGGTGGAGGGGTTTGGGGGGGTGGGGGGAGTTGAGCTGTTTAAGAGGATAGGGGGGGGGTTAGATGTGGGGGGGGGGGGAATAGGGGGGGAAAAAAGGAAAATGTATTTGCACTGTTTTGTATTTGATATGAATGAGAAGATTTAAGTGATGTATGGAGAATTTCTCCAAGGGCAGTATTGTGTTTGTTTCTCATTGTACGAATAAACATATTTAAACATAAAAAAACAAACCAAAGCTCTAAAAAGTGTTGTTTAAATACGTACTTCCTGCACTGCAAAGTCCTGCATTAGATTGCACGGAGCCCAGGTTTCAGCGCACTTTAGTAAAAGGGTTCCTTAATTCTCTCTTTATAAATGATATTGAAGTTTGGTTCAGTATTATTGATTTTACTTTTACCTTTTTTGCCAAGTATATTTTTTTCTGTTTAAACTGTATGCTTGATGTAAAATTGATGTGTATAAAATAACGATCGATATAAAGGTAAGTTCACACATATGTGCCTAGATTATAAAATTCCTTGACCTCCTTAGGTAAAGTACACAATCATTCACTTACACAAGTTCATAAACATGTGTCAGTGGTCACACTTAGTTTAAGGTGTGTTCTCTGTCATATGCACTAGTATTATATAAAGGTAACTGGGCACCTAGTTGTGTTCATAAAATACTAGCATATGAGGCAGACAATGCGTCTTGAATATAGGAGGCTACCCTCAGCACCTTGTAGCAAAATTACCCTTATCAGGGGCTTAAAACCATGCTGGAGCTTTTGAGGAGTTTTTGCTTGAGAGCTGCTGTTTTTCCTGGACACTTATATTAGCATTTTGCAAATTCGCCAAAACTCTTGCGGTGGGTAATGTATGTAATCTATGCTGCCTTTCAAAGGTACAGCTAGTAAAAAGTATTATTGATCTTCTTGCAGTTAAAAATCTAAGAAGCCAGGATTCAAAGGTATGTAGCTACCTAACGAGTTAACTGTGTCACTCAAGATGAAACTTTTCCCGAGTCACTGATTCCAGCTGCTTAGTTTCACTAGATTTAAGTAGATTTAGCCACTGAAATTGTGGGTGTTTTATGAGCAGAGTCAGGTTGGAGAATTACATTAATCTGAGTGCAGAGATAGTTGGCTTAAATCTATCTGGCTATGTTAGTTATAGATTTAAGCCTAA
Source organism: Microcaecilia unicolor (assembly GCF_901765095.1). Lineage (NCBI taxonomy): Eukaryota > Metazoa > Chordata > Amphibia > Gymnophiona > Siphonopidae > Microcaecilia > Microcaecilia unicolor. The sequence goes on from NC_044032.1 coordinate 193,556,563, forward strand.
TTTTAGCTGCCACCGAAATCATGGTCACTTTTTTGGTTCTGGTATAGTGTATATAACACTAACACACACCTACCACACATCTCACACCTCAGGAAACAAAAGCAGGCTGACTAATCCAGAACTAAATAAATAGTGAAAGAATGGCTCATAAAATTCTTTCCAAACCCCTCTCCCCATTTATCTTTAGTTTCATTTCATTTGATGATATGCCCTTCCATAAAACATTCAAGATGAGGTACTACACAAGTCATTATATACATACATTTCATGAGTGATCTAACCACTGCCTACTTCCCAAAAATCTCAACCAAATGTGCTTACTGACATTTCCACGTCCATTATCCTAGTTACTCTGAAGCCTTTTATATACTGACCTCTAAGGAGTAATTTGAAAATCCTGCTTTTTATAGTTCCCCTGAATGGGAAGTAGACTTATTTAGAACAATGAAAGATTATTTCACCTCAAACATAACCCATGACTGGCAAATAGAAAAACATAACAGAAATCCATCGGAGTGCATACATTTCTGTTGAAAAAGTATTTAAATAAAGAGGCATCATTTGTGGTAGATGCTTTTTTATTTAAAAAAAAAATGACACACTGGTATGCCCTGGTTGTTTTCAGATATTCTCATGTTGCATAGGGTCTGAATGAGTTCGTGTTGTTTGCATGATTTCTTTTGTAAAATTCTAACCAATTTCTGTGAGAGGGAGGTATTTGTGACTTTTGCTGACATGACTTATTCAAAACCTGTAGGAAAATTCCTGAAAGAATGTAAAAAAAAAAAAATAACTTATTAACCAACCTGCATCGGTTCAGAATTTGACTTTTTCTCCTGAAATACTACCTAGGGTACTGTGTTTTTGAAGTAGTGATGGCTGGTTGCAAAGGGCATTTCCTTTTCATTAATGCCCTTTGTGGGAAGTTGAAGCCCCCATGCCCTTAACTCAACAAGACATTAATGAACAGGAAATGCTTGACCTTAAAGGTCAGTATTACCATTGCAAACCACCAATAGGAAGAGGAAAAAAAAGCTGTAGTGCAGCTTTTTAATGCCTGTCCTTCTCCCAGCATCAAATTTCCATTTGCTAGTGGTAATGCACATTTACCAATTATTAAGACCTTGAACATTATTCCAATGAGAACAAGAGATTCCTGTTCCAATATTTTGATTTTACCCTTTTGGATTGTTCTAAAAAAAAAATAATCTTGCATCCATGGGACCCTTAGAGTTGACAAAGCATGGTTTTATTTGTTCAAATGAGGTTTTGGGGGGACAAAGGTGTCCATGCTTCAGATTAGCCTTTTTAGTGGTCTACTTAATTCATACACACACTTCTGTTTTAGCCCTTTGTCAGTGAAGGCTTTTTCTCTACTGGAAGTCTGTCATCTAGATCAATATCAGTATTGGGTTAAAATAAAATATAAAATTTAAAAAAGTAAATTCAGTGTGTGAAGTACAGAACAAAGTTACTGCTCGAATTTATCATGTTACATTTAAATTCAGATTTTACATGAGCCTATTATATTACCAGTATTTTGGATATCTATAACTTTGAGGTGTTGTTTCCTTTAAACAATTAGGGCCCTGTTTACTAAGCCACATTATAGTCGTGTTAACATTTTTAACGCGCGTTAACTGTGTACACTCGTACAATATCCCTATAGTCACCTACACGGGTTAGTGCGCACTAATTGTAGGCATGTTAAAAATGCTAACTCGCCTTAGTAAACAGGTTCCTTAGTCTGCCTTTGCAAAAACCCTAAAACTCTTGTCGTATTTTATTTATTCTTGTTTACACTTGATGGGTCGCCTTACCTGCCCAGCACCAAAGAGATTGATTGAAAAAGAAAAACACAAAAAAATCTTAATAATAACAATAAAACAGCATAACAGCCCAGTTTAGCCAAAGGCACAACCAAAGAAAAATAACTTCAAAAGTTCTGTGAAATTTTAAATGATGGCTTTCAATCCTATCCACCTGTGGGCAGGTGAAGGTGTGGGATCTTTTGTCTTAGCAAGCCTACTGCTCCTCACTGATGGAAGTGAGAGTAAGTCCTCAATACTTGACTTGGGCTGACACTTTGAGACATACCAGGATAATCTGTTACTCAAATAACTAGGGCATGATTTCTTCAGTGCTTTAGAGAAATGGGAAAGGGAAATGGGACTTGATATACCGCCTTTTTTTTTTTTTTTTTTTGCAACTACATTCAAAGCAGTTTACATATATTCAGGTACTTATTTTGTACCAGGGGCAATGGAGGGTTAAGTGATTTGCCCAGAAGCAGAAGGAGCTGCAGTGGGAATCGAACTCAGTTCCCCAGGATCAAAGTCCACTGCACTAACCACTAGGCCACCTTGACCACACTAGAAATGCTTAATTACAAATCAGAAGCTAAACAGAGGATCTTAAATTTTGCCCTAAAATTAGCTGATAGCCAATGAAGCTTATGCATACCTGAGCAAATATGTGCATTAGTAGGCAACCTTTTGAGCAGATTGGCAGGTACAGTTTGGATAATCTGAAGGGGAGGTGCAGAGTCTTCTGAGAGAGCCCCATGAAGAATTACTATTATCAATACGAGATGACAGAGTGCAGCGAGGCTAAAGATAACGTGACATCTGTAATTTAAACCAAGCCACCTTGACCACACTAGAAATACTTAATTACAAATCAAGTAAAACATCAAGGATTACTCTAAAGCCCTTTACAAAAGGCTTTGGCAAGAAAGCAATATTGCCCATCCTTAGTTGATGGAAAGTGTACAAGGAAGCTTGAAACCCAGTAATTTGTAGCCACAGTGCACACTGACAAGTTGAAGATTAAAGGCACAAACTAAAAGTATTGGGGTCAGTATTTTAGATTATTTAATTGGGCAGGAGAGGCTCCTGTCTTGTTAAATCTAGAACTGATCTATTCAGAGACACGTAACTGGATAGTGCCACTTATCTGCTGTGACTGCAGTGGCACTAGCCACTTAGTGCCAGGATGGTCTGGGGTGGAATTGGAAGTTATCTGGGCATCACAGATATTCAGTGCCAGTGTCTGGATAGCTAACAGGACGTAGCACAGCATTATTCTCCCTGATTCTTTATAATAGCATGACTGAAATTGTGCTTGCAAATCCAGTCATATTCTGGATTTGCAGGCCCAATTTAACAAGCCAATCAGCACTGACAATTGCCACTTAACAAGCAATTATTGATACTAATTGGCATTAATAATAATTTACATGCACAACTTTATAGGCGTATTCTGTAAAGTGGTGCACGTAAATTCTAATGCACGCTGCCAGAAAGAGGGCGTGGAATGGGCGGACTGTGGGTGTTCTGAAAATCTATGTACACGGTTAAAGATTTCACCTGACCCGCTCCTAACTTAAGCGCTGTTATTTACACCAAGTTTTACTTGGTGTAAATGGACGCGCCTAGAGTTAGGCCCAGACATGGCCGCTAGGCGTATTCTAAAAACGGCGCCTAAATCTAGACACGGTTTACAGAATACCCGTAGGCGGAAATATTTTCGGCCTTGATTTTTCAGGTACCATATATAGAGTAGTCCTATATGTGGTCCAGCATGCTCAGTTAGCTATCTGAGTACAGCACCACCAAACACCCAGATCGGGCTGCCACTGAATATTTATTTTTGTTACATTTGTACCCTGCGCTTTCCCACTCATGGCAGGCTCAATGCGGCTTACATGGGGCAATGGAGGATTAAGTGACTTGCCCAGAGTCACAAGGAGCTGCCTGTGCCTGAAGTGGGAATCGAACTCAGTTCCTCAGTTCCCCAGGACCAAAGTCCACCACCCTAATCCACTGAATATCCAATTAATCTAGCCAGCGGTGGTCAGTGTTTGTTCAAATGCTGAACACCATCGGCTGAGTATTGACGCTATTGCTTTTTCATTTACTGTGTTTTAGTCAAGTCAAGCTACACACAAAGCTAACGTATAATAATTGTATAATGTGTGGTATTGGTGAAGAGGAGTTAATCCACCTGACTGCACAGAAAAGTTAATAAATAAAAGCAAAATGCAAGGTAATACTTTTTATATTGGTCTAACAATACATTTTCATTAGCTTTTGGAAGGTAATTCTCCTGGTGTGAATTGAGAAAAGAGGTTTTAGCTCCGAACAGCTAATCAAGAAGTTGAGTAATATAGTCCAATAAAAATATCATCATTTTCCATATATTATTAACCTTTTACTTCTAACATTGGCTTGAAAAGCCTCTGCTAAGCCTGCAATGCATCTAATTTTCCGGGTCATAAAATGCTGATGGCTGGGAAAATATTTTCATGTCCTGGGTGTTGCATTACAGCCTGGATTAACTGTTCTTGAATGAATCTTAAATTGAAGATGAAATGGGTACTTGTAACAGATTTTGGGTATGCTTGGAACTTCCACTTCGTGTAGCTGATAATTTTGATCTTTATCTACCATCACTTAACTATATTGCATTCAAGAAATTATCTGTTTCGGAGGAGAACATTTTATTCTGAAGAGCCATGAGGATAGCCCAGTGGCGTGCGGAGACATTTATAGCAGGGGATTCAGTAGGGGGCCCTTTTACTAAGCCACATAGGCGCCTACACGCACCCAACGCGTGTCAATTTTGAGTTACCACCCGGGTACCACGTGGCCCTTACAGTAATTTCATTTTTGACATGCGTCCGCTAAGCACACCAGAAAATATTTTTATTTTCTGGTGCATGGGCGGTAATCGGCATTTTATTTATTTATTTGTGACATTTATATCCCACATTATCCCAAACAAGTTTCAGTTAAATGTAGGTTACAATAAACAATATAGGATACATAACAAAGAATAATGCATAAGAAAGTAATTTGTTGTAAAAATCTAATTTTACCACCTGGTTATTGCGTGAGACTTTACCGCTGGGTCAGTGGCTGGCAGTAAGGTCTTGGACCCAAAATGGACGCATGGCAATTTTCATTTTGCTGCACGTCCATTTCCGGCAAAAAGTTTTAAAAGGCATTTTTTTACAGGTGCGCTGAAAAATGATTCTGCGCGCACCCAAAACACTCATCTACACTACTGCAGGCCATTTTTCAGCGTATCTTTGTAAACGGGCCCCTTAATGTGCTAAACATTCGTGCAGTGCATACCCTTAACTAAGATTAATATACTCGCTGTGCTGAACAATATCATATTTTGATCTCTTTACTAGAGTTGCCTATAACATCTGCCACTTCTCCTTTTGACTTTTGTGTTGATTTGAAGAAACTTAAATTCTGTATCACCATCACCTTTCCAAAATCTATCCTTCAGAGTTATACACAGATAGATGACTAGAACTGTTCCCATTCCTCACAAAAATTAAAAATATTATTATCCCATTATATCCCACAGGAGGTAGAAATGGTGGAGGCACTGTATGAGCCTAAAGAACTAGCACAGCAGCAGCAGGAAGAGATGGCAAGAGACCATTGACAAACTTGGAGGGAGTGGTGGAGAAGGGACAAAGAGAGGCATATTTTGAATGCACTTAGCCTTACAAAGTTCTATATACCTGCTGCGGGAAAAATGGCTCCCACTTCTAGCATGGGGCCCTTTTTCACGCAGCTTGGTAAAAGGACCCCTTAGCCATCCTTCTGACTCTGAGACTGGTAATATACCAATTTTTAGAATCCTGGAAAAAAAACATCTGGAAAGTTGGCAATCTTACTCTGAATCCTGACCGCATCTGACAGGATCCCCCTAAACCTTTGGAGATTCATTGTATCCACTGAAGCCCTTGTGAGGTGGGATTACCCCTTTGCACCAATGGTGCTGTCTGCTCTATTGCTGACAAAGAAAGAGACCAACTGAATCAAATAATATATTAATAAGGCAGAGCTGGGCTGGGCAGGGAATTCAGAGAATCCCTTGAGTGCCCTGACTGTACACCACTGGGATAGCCTGTAGAACCTACCTAAAGACAAAAAAATAATCATATTTCTTGGAATTATTAATATCTGATTTGCAAATGTTTTTAAAAATACTCAGGGTAGGATGAATGTACATATTTAGATAAAAGTGCATTTATAGGTTTATTGGATACTTTTTTTTTCTGTATGCGATAGGGATGAAGCAGCCTGCTTCGCTATTCAGAAAGGATTACAGGCATCTCGCAGTAACATTAAGTACTTTAAACATAATGATATGGATGACCTTGAGCGGTTATTGAAGGAGCAAGAAGTTGAGGATCAGAAGGTAAGTTGCTTTTGGCATAATGCATGTTGTTCATGCTCCTGGAATTCTTCTAAACCTGTCAACCCCATTAAGGATAGGCTTTGGTGCATATTTGCTGAATCTGAAATATCCGTGTCACTGCAAATACATTATATATATTAGGGCTGCAGAATTAACGGGTTAATAATGCGATTAACACATTAAAGGCCCAGTTTACTAAGTTGCGCTATAAGCGCACTAGCGTTATTAACATACACTAATGCTAGAGACACCCATTTATTCCTATGGGTGTCTCTAGCTTTAGCACGCACTAAAAACGCTAGCACACCTTAGTAAACAGGGCCTTAATTGTTTAACTAGCGTTTATAAAATTAATGCCGGAGGTTCATCAGGATTCCTTCCATTGGCTGCCTCTGTATATTCCAAGCCTCATTTTGGTGCTTCAGTAGCCTCTCTTCATGTTCCAAGCTTTACTCTGGCTCAAGGAACTTGGATAAAACAGGAGATGAAGTGACGTCAAAATGTTGCAGCTAATTAGGAAATCTCCGTTTCCCCTTCGCTGCGTAGCCATACATGCAAAACAAAGCAAGCAAAATTATGAGCTGCGGGATCCACGTTGTAGCATTTTTATTTAATCTCACTTATATTTTCAAACATACCGGCTTGTACAGTATACTGTTGTACACAGAGGAAGTGTAATAACGAAACAACTTTTCATAGGGTAGTCATTTTTTATAAGTTGTAATCGATGTGTCATTTGCAGGGGCTGGTTATAGGGACCCCTTAGCACTGTTATAGTCAGAGATTTTTTTGCTTCTGGTAAAGGGCCACTAAAACAGACATCATGTTGTACTAATCAGGTGCTCAACATTCAGAGTTTCTGTTTATCGATTTATGTATTTACTTATTTATGACATTTATATCCCACATTAAAAATGAATTACGTTGAAACCTGGGAGCATTTAAAATCTTCCCCCCCCCCCCCCCCACCTTTTCTTGTGGGAACTTACTCCTTTTGTTTTGTGGATTACAGTGGTATATTATAAAAATGTACTTAATATTTTTTTATTGCTACTATTTAAAAGACAGATATTGACTAATGAGGGCAGAGCTGCCTTCGTGCAGAAGTCCAGAGTCAGTCTAAATGTGCCAGCATGTCCAGTTCAGCACACTATTAGCAGCCAAGTTCATACAAAGTTAATTATGTTTAATGGAAAATAAATCTGTTGGCTCAGGTTGCTTGCTATTTTCCATCACTGTTTCATTATTGCTACCAAGTATTACATATTAAGGGCATTCGCTTTAAACTTCGTTTTAATTCATTTATCTAGTCCTTACATGCACATGGTTTTGCTTTTTAAACCCAAAGGTGAATCCTAAGGGTGGTGGAACAATTAGGTACTTTACTTGTTTTGGACTGCTTTAGGTCCTGCTGATCTGTACATCTGCTGTCTGGAATTTTGGAGGTGGAAATGAGAAAATTAAAAGTTGCAATGTGTGTATGGATACTTGTTCTGGTGTATGTATGTGATAATATTTGAATAACTGTTTGTTTTTATGGCTATGATTTCTGAACATGTGGCATCATTAAAGGATGGACTTTTAAATGCCCACCAGTTGGGTAATTATGCTAATCTCAACTTTGTTAAATGTTTCAGAAATATCCATCTATTTGCTCCCATGATGTAACTGAATTCTGCCATTCTGTCTCACTGTGTTTTCAAATGTAAGCTACATTGAACCCGACTTTGCTTAGGATAATGTGTGATATAAATGTAAAAAAATTCTTTATCTTCCACCTTTTAAGGCACTGCCTACCCGCTGGACAGTGATGGCACAAGGAAAGCAAATTTGGTCCAGTGAAGACTAACTCTGTTTGTTAGCTGGGCCCTAGTATTACCATATTGAAAATGTGACAATACCATGCCTCTGTGGTTATTGTTCTACTAATAAGTTAAACAATTAACTGGATTTCTTGAAAGGATTATATAAACTGTGGATGCATAACTAGGGACACAAGCATACACTTATTTATTCAATATCACAATTCCTCAGCCACAAAACAACCTTTTAGTGTAGATAGTGTTCACAATAAGCTCCTTTTATTATCGACCAGATAGATGAGTTTTCAGTTTTGGCACAGTATAAGTCATTACAAGAACAAAATATAAGAAAACCAATGGGCTACATTAGCGGCTTATAGCCCATTTAGTTATGTTTAAACAAAAGAGATCTGCATGAAACAAAATATTTATTTTTATTTTGAGTTATAAAATCACTTGCTCCTGAAATATGTTCAAAACAGAATAATCCTTACGTGTATCTAAAAGATAAACTTCTACAAAACAGATGAAGATGTGATTCCATGTGATCCAATGAAGGGAGAGTTTAATTCTTCCATTTAATTTCAATATTTCATCATCTTTATAACACCAGGCTTCCCAAGGCAGACTACAACAACAGTTAAGAAGGGAGATGATGCCCCTGGAGAGGAGGGCAAGGGAAGAGAGGAAAGACTGCATGGGATGGTGCCTCTGGAGAGGAGGAGGGCAAGGGGCGAGAAGAGATGAAAACTAGATTGATTTGAGGAGAAAGAAAATTAGAAGTTGGATGGAAAGATGAAAGCAAATAGAATGTTAGGAATTATTAAGAAAGGAATGGAAAACACAAAGGCATTACAACATTCTCATTTTTATTGTTCCATGGTGCAAGTGCACCTCAAATACTGTGTGCAGTTCTGGTCACCACACCTTAAAAAGATATAGCAGAATTAGAAAAGCTACAGAGATTGACGAAAATGATAAAGGGAATGACTTCCCTAACAGGAAAGGTTAAAGCGCGTAGGACTCTTCAGCTTGGAGTAGAGACGGCTGAGGGAAGATATGATAAAATACTGAGTGGAGTAGAACTGGTAGTCATGAATCACTTGTTTACTGTTTCCAAAAATACTAGGACTGGGGGACGTGCAATGAAACTACTATGTAGTAAATTGTAAAACAAACTGGAGAAAATATTTCTTCACTCAATGTGTAATTAAACTCTGGAATTCGTTGCCAGAGGATGTAGTAAAAGCAGTTACCTTAACAGGGTTTTTAAAAGGTTTGGCTAAGATGGCGCCAGCCGAAGCCACTGGGACCCTTTCCTTTCCCCGACGCAATTATAACAGATCACAGTGGTCATGGGGCAGGCATTGGAACCTCACCTAGGTAAACTGTCAGATCAGCTCATCAAACTGGAGTCATTACTAGCCGACACTAATAAACGGAAAACCACCCTAGAGGAGAGTGTCTCAATGGTGGAGGATATGGGGATCACATTGGCTAAGAAGTTGGAGCTGCTGGAGAAATAAGTGATGGGCCTGTCACCTCAGATAGACTATCAAGAAAATAGATCCTGGAAGGACAACCTCCGGATTGCAGGACTACCTGAATCTCTGCCAGACCGCTCGCTGACTGCATTATTAGAATGTTGGTTAAGCTTGGAGTTTGCCCTATCGGATAGTGCCAGCCCCCTCTGCCTGGAGAGAGAACACTGCGTGGGCCGCATTCAGTACGGCAGAAACCAACCCCGGGTTGTGCTGGTGAAGGTGCACAATTACATATGTAAGCTGGAGATTCTTCAAGGGTTTTGTTAATAACGTGACTCCCTGAATTACAAAAGAACCCCGGTGCAGATCTATCAGAACTATTCAGCTGCTTTGCAGGACTGCAGACACCGTTTTTCACCACTTTGCACAGAATTACGGAAGCTTAAAACAAGATTAATGTTCCTATACCCTTCCTTGCTAAAAATATTTCATCACAGTTAGTGGAAATCTTTTAACTCTCCTCAAGTAGCCCAAGAGTGTGTACGTGAATTGAAGGAGGCTGCAAAAACACCTGCCTGAACTAACTGTCAGGTCTACTGAACGAAGAGGTTATCTACACTTATAAGGGACATTATAAGGGGCATTTTCGAAAGGGAAGTCCAAGTTGCAATTTGGACTTCCTTGCAAAACCTCCAAATCCAGGGGCAGGGAAACCCGTATTTTCAAAACAAGATGGACGTCCATCTTTTGTTTCAAAAATACTGTTCAAATCCTTAAATTTTGCCGTCCCTAGACATGGACGTTTCTGATTTTTGGCGATTTTCGAAACCAAAGACGTCCATGTCAAAAACGACCAAATGCAAGCCATTTGGTCATGGGAGGATCCAACATTTGTAGTGCACTGGTCCCCCTGACATTCCAGGACACCAACCGTGCACCTTAGGGGGCACTGCAGTGGACTTCATAAATTGCTCCCAGGTACATAGCTTCTTTACCTTGTGTGCTGAGCCCCCCAAAACCCACTACCCAGAACTGTGTACACCACTACCATAGCCCTAAGGGGTGAAGGGGGGCACCTAGATGTGGGTACAGTGGGTTTGTGGTGGGTTTTGGAGGACTCGCTGTTTCCTCCACAAATGCAACAGGTGGGGGGTGGGGTGGGGCTGGGTCCGCCTGTCTGAAGTGCACTGCAGTATTTATTTATTTATTTATTTATAGCATTTATACCCCGCTCTTTCCCGCTCGATAGGTTCAATGCGGCTTACAAGGTATGGTACAAAGTATCACGGAGATCACATAAAGTATGGTACAAAGTATCACCGAGATAACACAAAGTATGGTACAAAGTATCACAGTGATGGAACAAAGTATCACAGAGATGACCCAGTTATAGAGAGTAGGACAATGGGAAGAGATGTGGGGGAGAGGATTGGAGTATGGGTAGTGCTAGTGGTGTGGATTAAGTTCAAGAATTAAGTTGGGTTGTTTGGGTAGGCTTGTTTGAAGAGGTAAGTTTTCAGCAGTTTTCGGAAGGGTAGGTGTTCATAGGTTGATCGGATGTGTTGAGGTATTGCGTTCCAGAGTTGGCTGCCTATAACGGAGACGTTGGATGCATAGTAGGTTTTGTATTTGAGGCCTTTGCAATTGGGAAGATGAAGATTGAGGTATGTACGAGAAGATTTTGACCCATTCCTGGCTGGAAGATCGATCAAGTTGGTCATGTAGCTTGGAGTACCCACTAAAACTGCTCCAGGGGCCTGCATACTGCTGTCATGGACCTGAGTATGACATCTGAGGCTGGCATAGAGACTGGCACAAAATATTTTTAAAGATGTTTTTTGAGGGTGGGAGGGGGTTGGTGACCACTGGGGGAGTAAGGGGAGGGTCATCTGGTCATTTCGGGCACATTTTTGTGCCTTAGTCATAATAAAAACAGGTCCGAGTGAAAATGTCCAAGTGCTCATCAGGGACGTCCTTGTTTTTTTCGATTATGGGTCAAGGTCGTGCAAGTGTTAGGCACGCCCAAGTCCCGCCTTCACTACGCCTCCAATACGCCCCCTTGAACTTTGGCCATCCTTGCGACAGAGTGCAGTTGAAGACATCCTAAATCGAGCTTCGATTATACCGATTTGAACGTCCCTGGGAGAAGGACGTCTGATTTATGTCAAAAGATGGACGGCCTCTTTCGAAAATGTGCCCAAATGTGATGTTTAATGGCTACTGTGATTATGTGTTGGGTGTGCGGGACTCCAATCATCAATAGTGATCTCTCTAATTTTCACTGCATAGAAATGTAGTGGGAATTGTGTGGGATGTGTATTGGGGAAGGGATTGGGGGGGGGGGGAAATATAGATTGGGTGGGAGTTAAAGTGTTTCTAAGGATGTATGATGCTGCATGGGAGAGAGGGGATCCATTATACTATGCTGGGGGTGTGTGTGGAAGTGTGAATGTGTGGCTTGATGCATGTTTGGGGGGGGGGGGGGGCAAGTTCTTACTGCTGGGCACCTGGCTGTGTGTTATCAGCAGCTACTTTGCAGGCTTTTGTTGAGACTGTCTCTGAGGGATGACTATTCAGACTCAAGGGCATGTAAGATTTGTCTCTTGGAATGTTTGTAACATCTGCTCCCCAATAAAACGTACTAAAATTCTGGGGAACCTAAAACGCCATGAGGCCCATATTGTATGTTTGCAGGAAACTATATTATCCACAGTAGAGCATCAAAAGTTACAGCATCAGTGGGTGGGACAAGTCTTTTGATCCCCCTCTGTGGGACGCAGAGGGGGAGTAGCTATACGACTGCACAGATCCCTGCAATGCACAGCTAAACAACTCTTTCAAGATGACAGGGGTTGCTTTGTAGGGGTAATGTTGAATCTGCAAGGCAGAGAGATTTTGCTAGTTGGGGTGTACGGTCCAGTCCCTAGAGATCTGTCTTTCTGCAGTCTGCTATTAAAAGACTGCCCCAGATATGCAACGTTCCCTCTGGTTGTGGCGAGTGACATGAATATGGTTTATGACCCCCAGCTAGAACACTCTGTAGGCGTGACTATGTGAGTTGGGCTTGGAGAGAGTGAATAGCAGTCTTTTTGCAGAGTTCTTGATTTGGTATACCCTTGGTGCCTTCTCCACCCAGAGGAACGGGATTATACACACACTTCTCAAGCCCATCATTCCCTCTGTCGTCTTGACTATCTTTTTGTGTGTAGTGGGCTGTTTTCTCAAGTCGTGTCGACGGTTATTGGCGCTGTAGAGATATCAGACCACACTATAATATGGGTAGACATGGAAACTAACCTATATTTCAAGCAGAGGTCAGGGTAGCATTTTGCCTCATATTTGTATAATTCCAAAGATGTCCTCGCTTACTTACAGAAGCAATGGGAGGATTTTGCATAGAACAATACTCAGCCTGTGAATGGCCCTACACTCTTCTGGTCTACTGGAAAGGTGGTGATGAGGGAATACATCATCGTGTTTGTCTGTGCTCGCAAAAAACACTTAGTGCAAGGAATTATAACTCTAGAACGGAAATTGCGGATGGTGAAAAAGTCTTACAACTGTCCCCTCCCCAGGTGCTTCCGACACCATACAGACCACTAGGGTGGCTCTGAACTCCTACATACATGAGCATACCTCCCAAATAATCTCCCGCAGAAAACACAAATTCTTTCAATTCGGTAATAAGGCGGGAGCGACGAGGGAATGGGGGGGGACCCCATTGTATGCCTGCTGTTCGGACACCCTCGGGTTATCTGATCTCGAAGATGAATGAGATTGAAGAGGTTTTTGTAGCCCATTTTCGGGAACTTTACACGCATCCTGATGCATCCCTTGTCACTTCGTCACACATGCAAGCCTACTTGGAGAGGTCGGGTATGCATAGGTTTTTAGAAAGATTTCAAATTGCTCTTAATGCCCCTGCCACAGCAAAAGAAGTGCAAAAAGTGATTAAAGATCTCAAACTGAACATAGCCCCAGGTCCAGATGGTTTTACAGGAGAGTATTATAAATTGATGCATCACCTGATATTAGGCCCAATGCTGGAGTATTTTGGGGAGGTGGTTGAGTCACAACAGTTTCCTCCACAAGGAAACACTGCATTTGTCTGTGTGTTGCCCAAACCGGACCATGTTCGGGATCAAGCTGGGAATTACCGCTCAATTATCTCTTATAAATATTAAAATTTTATCTAAGATATTGGCTACCCAGTTGGCGGAGGGCATTCCAGAGATTATTCACTCGGATCAGGTTGGCTTTGTCAAAGGGCGTCAATCTGTCCTTAATGTCTGAAAGTTACTTATGGCCCTTGCATATTGTCAATGGATAGAGATCCCCCTTGTGATGACTTGTTTAGACACGGAACGCACATTTGACAGGGTCCACTGGCAATTTTTATTTGAGACCCTCAACTATGTAGGAATTTCAGGTTGGTTTCTTAGGGCAGTGACAGTGCTGTACACAGAACCCAGGGGTGCTCTGTTGGTCAGTGGGATCTGCACTGAGAAATTCCCTATTTTCCAAGGCACGAGACAGGAGTGCCCCTTGTCTCCTCCATTGTTCATCCTCACGCTTGAGCCCCTATTGTATATGTTACGTAGTGCTGAAGAACTGATAGGAGTAACGATACAACATCAAGTTTTTAAAGTTATGGCATTTGCTGATGACTTACTTTTAACGCTCACAGAACCCCAACATTCAGTGCCTCAGTTATTGCATCTGCTTTCGTCCTGTGGTGCTCTGTCAGACTTTAGACTCAACTTGACCAAATCTGTGGCTCTCTCATCCTCTCCTACAATCCCAGATTCTTGGTGTGGGGCTTTTACTTTCAGTTGGGCAGAGGGTTGGATCCAATACCTTGGGGTTATTATACCAGCCAACCTAATAGAGCTATATGCCCGTAATGTCCAACCGCTGATGTTCTCGCTACATAGGGCCCTTGACCTGTGGCGCGCTTGTTCTGCTTCTCTCATGGGACGCATAGTGCTATTTAACATGGTCTGTGCCCTGAAGTGGTTATATATTTTTCAGATGCTCCCTTTATACTTACAATCTAGAGATGAGCACACTTTACACAGGATGTTGCATGTGTATCTGTGGCAAGGAAAAAGGGCCCGCTTACCCATCTCCGTTACACAAAAACCTAAATCTCACGGGGGCTGGGCTTTGCCAAATATTTGTTATCTTACAGTGGCCTACGAGGCATATTAATGATTGGTTTCAGGGAGTGAATGATTTTTCTTTGTTGAGGTTGGAAACTAATGTTTTTGCAGGTTTCACTTTAGCTGGCAACTTCACACCAAACCGAGGTGCTCCCCACCGCATCTATGACTCAACCTGTTGTACGATTGGCCAGGGCTACATGAAGATGGCTATGCAAACGTCATCAGTTCTCAGCAGCAGTAACACCTTTCTTGTCAATTCGGCGTAACTCGGATTTTCCAAAAGGTATTGACTCCCTGGTCTTTTCTTGCTGGGAAGCTCTTGGGATTCATTATCTAGTACAGTTACTTCCCACCCCTAGCGCGCCGTCATTTCTAGCGCTACAAAAGTTTATTTATTTTTGTAGCACCATAGTGTACCCGGCGGTAATCGGGCAGTGCGGCACACTGCCCAGTTACCACCGTATTAGAGCGGGAGCTCTTAGCACCACCTCAGTGGGTGGTGGTAAGAGCTTCCCCCCCCCACCCTCGGAAATGGACGTGTGGCAAGTGCTTCCCCCCCTCGGAAATGGACGTGCGGCAAGTGCTTTACTTGCCGCATGGCCATTTCCTGTAGGAAAGTGAGACTTCCCTTTTACCAGCTGTGGTAAAAGGGGGCCTCGGTGCATGTGAAAAACATGCGCCAACACCAGCATAGGCCCCTCTTTGCTGCAGCTTGGTAAAGGGGGCCCTTACTGTGATAATCAGGACTAGTTTAAAAAAACTTATGTGGTGAATACTTCGGTTACAGTAAAGGGTTATGCTGTTGTGCCTTGGGAACTGGGATCGTCATAGTGGTAATTCTGCAGTAATCAGGACAAGCCAGACCAGCGTGCACAGATTACATCAGTTACAACTTTTGCTTCATCCCACTTTTTACCTTGCGCCCTCCTATCTGACTTTCATCTATGTACTTAGGCACGTCTTTCTCTTCCTCTATCTTTCTGATTTGGCTAGAGGTGTTAGTGCACCCAAGTAAGCTGCTCTGGGATTTGTGGCAGCGAGCAGAGCACTGGAGAATATTTGGGGTTTTGTGGAGGCAGGAGATGCTGGAGGAAGGTAGGCGGGGGCCTTCAGGTAGGCAGTGAGAATGAGGAGAACAGCAGAAGCAAGGTTCCAGCAATTTGTGGCTGCGGGTGCGCTCATGCTAGAGAGTAGCACGAGGGAAGAAGTGAGGATGGGCATGAGGGTGCTCTGCTCCCAGAGCTTCCCACCAAGCAACTGACGGCCAGCGCCTCCTCTGACTGCACTGGCAGGGCTGGGCCCAGCGGGGAGCTCATAACCAAGCACTGCTGATCCTGGGAAGAGGAGCACAAACCTGCTGGACTGTTTTGACTGGCGGAGAGGAAGACATGCAGAGGTAGGGATGCAGCTCTCTCTCCCTTTCAGTTACTCTGTGCAAAGGGTTGCCTGCCTGTTCCCCCACATCCTCATTTCTCTCTCATACTATGCTAGGTGAAATTGCTCAAAAGTCAATCATAAGTTACGGTTAAGATTTACCCACTGGCATATTAATTGTTATTGCAATTATGTTGTAAACCTCTCTTGAGGTTGGCAGAAATATAAGTTTCAGAGTGGACAGAGTAAGTAAAATCAGAGCTTACATTTTTTTATGTACTGCTGATTGCTAGCTCCACATAATTACAAGAGTAAGCTTATATAAATTAAAAAGCACCCACCCCACCCCCACACAATCCTTTTTTAACTCTAAATGAAACAAGGCTGTTTTTATAATATAGATTTAAATTTCTATCTTGGTATTTAAATTCATGGTAATACATTGCATGATTTTTTTTTTAACAGACCCTGACGCATACGATGAAATTTTTGGAAAAATGCAATGTCAAAAAAAACTACTAAATTCAAAAAGCGAACACGTCTCATTTATGAAATGCGAAGGCCAAAGCAATGTGTGGCCTCATCATGAAAAGATCAACATTGACAGTGGATTTTACTGTCGTGTCTATGTGCAGTTCCATGGTGGGCTGAAGTGGATGTCACATGATGGCATGAGTGATCTGAAAGCTCATCTGAAGTCATGTTGTGTACAAAAGAGCAAGATCGAAGGGACACAGTCCATAACTTCAATTCCAGGCTTTCAAAATAGGCTGGATAGACCAAAGCCTACAATTTTGGATAAGAACACTATTGTCGATGCCCGTGATAAAATTTGCACCAAAAATATTAGGCTGTTCACTGTTATCAAAGGCACAGGTTTTAAAGCTTTGGTGTCAAAAGTTGATTTTGTTGGAGGTAAAATATGGAAAGGTGACAATTGATGATGTTCTTCCCACTACTCGAACTGTCTCATTTTTTTATCCATCTTGGCCGACACTGAGAAAATAAAGCTAAAGGAGCAATTGTCTGGACTTTGCAGATTGGCAGTGACAACTGATATGTAGACCCATGAACCAACTAACACTAGCTACATTACTGTTAACTGTACATTCGAACTGGGACTTTCGGCAAACATCTTGGCTACAAAATACAGGGAGGAAGCGAAGACGGCTGACAGCATCAGGCCAGTCATACATAGAATTTTGATTGATTTTGATGCAGACCATCAAAACAATTTTTACTTTACAGATGATGGAGCAAATATAAATGCTGCATTTCACATCCAAGTCTGGCTCCCATGTACTGGGTATAATATCAGTTTGGTTGTGTCTCATGCATTGGACCCTAATCACATTGTGGTTTGTTCACCATTTTGACCAGTCATTGAGCTGACTTCAACTTGCAAAGAAACTATCACTAGGGTTAAGTGCACCTGTCTACAATACAGTTTGGAAACAACATTAAAGCAGGTTGTTTCTACTAGATGGAACAGCACACTGACAATGCTCAAATGTGTCTCGGAAAATCTCGACCACTTGAAGTTACTCACTGACAGTGCGAAAGGCCCCATATTTACTAAGCATCTCATGGATGTTAATGAGGACCTTCTTTCAGATGTAATTAAGGCACTTGCACCGTTTTATGTATCAAGTCTCTCTTCATCTAATCAGACACCAATACTGCATCTAGTAGTCATCGTTATTGTGAAGCTGGCAAAAAAGTCATTGGTGATGAGGATGAACATATTCAGCATCTCAAACTGAAACTGCATCATTTTCTTGACAGCCATTGCCCTTTGCATGGACTTCATAGCATGGCTGTCCTTATGCATCCCCGCCTAAAGCGTAATACTAACCTCATGGAGTCTGTGAATTGACAGGCTGCTATTGAGGGCATCCGTAAGATGGTCTCAGATATTCCTGATCGCCCTGTGACTGATTTGATGGACAACTCCTCAACTGTTGATGAAGCCAAACCACCTCCTTCCAAAAAAACTAAGCTAAATGCTGATAATTTTCTTTGCGCCTTGTTTGCTACTTCTATGGATCCAGAGTCTGATGAGTTGGATTTGTATTTGGGTTCCACAGATTCATCAGATGACTTGTTAAGCTTTTGGTGTCTGAAATCTGATGTCTGGCCAAAGCTTTCATCTATTGCTAAAATTATCTTGGCAATTTCAGCTACAGAAACATCTTCTTAACATGTTTTCTCATTAGCTGGTCATACAATTGAAGATCAGTGGACTCAGTTAAACGCAGAGACAGTGGATGATTTACTGTTTCTTCATGGATTGAAAAACTGAACTTTTATTATTATTAGTGTTTCATTATGTGTATTAAATATTATTTCACTTTCAGTATTATTTGTCTTTTAAATCATAGGCCTAAGTTGTTTATTTACAATACCTGTTAGGCCCATAAAATTGTATAAAATCTTCCTTTCAGCTTTGAGTAGAGAGATACAAGGAAGAAAATTAAGACTGTGGGGATGGTGAAGCGACAGGAATGGAGAAAGTGGGGACGATGAGGGGATGGGGTTACAAAGTCTACTTCACTGAGGGGATGGAGAGAGGACAGGAAAAATTTTTGGTTGCGGGGAAAGAATGAGGATGAATCTTCGTCCCCATGTCACTCTCTACCTGCAATAGAAAACATTGGGAGTGCTCCCAGTAGGCGCCATGTTAAATTTGTAACTTCCATATGGTAAAGTTCCATAGTAAGCAATTTTTATTGTGGTTTAGTAAAAGGGCCCCTTAATCTTTAAAATAACACAAAACGAAACAAATTTACTGTTTAGTTCTTATCTGTGCCTTACTTATGGTGGTGATGTAGTTTCTATTACTTTGCCCTCTTCTATTAAATCATACTTTTTTTTCTCTGTATTTCTATAAGCTATGCTCAGAGCCTATAGTCTGCCACTCTTCTATGTCTGTGGCAAGTGCCAAAGAATCCCTTGTTCTGCCCAGAACATAAGGAGGCCAAGCATCCTCACCATGTCTACTTTTTGTTCTTGCTGGCCAGCAGCTTTCCACCAGGAGGTGAAAGACTAGAAGAGGTGCTAGGGGAGAGATGGAAGACAGATGAAAGGAGCAAGGGGAAAAGAGGAGAAATGGGTAACCGAGAGAGTCTTGAAAGCAAAGGTATTTGAAAGAAAAACAGCATCTTGGCATTGAGAAGGTTATATTGATTAAGAATGGGGCAGTGTAAATGAAGGAATAGAAATGGAAGAGAGAAAAATCTATGAAGGTTTTGTGTGTGTGTGTGGGGGGGGGGGGGGGGGGGTTCTTTATTTTGTTAAGTAAGAGAACAAAATGGAAAAACGAAAATGAATTAGCCACACAAAGCAGGTGGGAGAAACATAGCACTTGATAAAAGTCAAAAAGGAAATTGTTAAATTATATAAATTCCATGCACACTTATACAAACCTAGCACAGAATTGTCCAGAATCTCAAAATCTCTACTGTAGAATGTTCCAGCCCTTGCCACGGAATCCATATCAGTGCTGGCACAGGAGACTTGGGAGCTTGAATATCTAAGAACATAAAAGATGCGCACCCATACTAGGACAGACCAAAGATCTGGCATCCTGTCTGTCATAGTGGTCAGTCCAGATCCCAAGGAAATTTTAAGTTTGTCAAATTTTGGACATTGGCCTAAAAATGTATGCTCCAGGTGACTTAAACATACAGTAGTAAATCACAAGATAAATAACAAATCAAAAATATGAATTAGACATAACAAGATAGCAAAATATTTAAAATACAGAGATTAAAATAATACATGACTATTTAGATTTCATTTATGATAAAACTTAACAGAAGCTAAGAAATTAAAACAGCTCCCCAACATCACATTAAAAAGAAAAATCAAGAGGAACATATAGCATGTTATTGATTTAACAACTGCTACAAAGAGCCAAGTTTTACGAGCCTTCCTAAAGGCTAAGTGTTTAGTACAGAGCCTAATTTCCTTTTTGGATCATATTTCACAGCTCAGGGATAAAACAAGCAAAAAGCCTTTTTCCAGATCTGCAGAATACCAGATCTTCAAAACAACCACAGTTTTCGAAAAAGTGTCTTGTGAGGCTGTCTGATCTTTTGGGGTTCATGCAGGGGCAGCTTATCTTTTAAAAACTCAGGCCTCTCCTTAAAAATTACTTGGAAACTAAAATTGAGTACCTTGAATATCAGTATAAATACTATAGGTCACCAATTATATGGTATCTAGAACACAGTGATGTGGTCAGAAAGCCTTTAGCCCATTTATGGTCTTGGAACTGTATCCTGTACGTGTTGCAATTTACTCAGCTGCTTTATCTGCACTAATAATACAGTCAGCTGAAAACCAGTGTATGTTTTTTCTCTTGGCAAATAAGGCCAAAGATTAGAAGCACGCCTTAATGGGAAGCACCAAGATTTCACAACAGTGTTAATAAGGGGCTGTATAGTTAGCTTAGACTCAAGAACAATGTCTGGAGCTTTGCATTCAAACTAAACAGGCTAAGTCTAAGTTTTGGTTAATTATTTATTTCAAAATTAAATAATACACAATAACATGAAGGGTAAACTGCACAGGGAAATGAGAAATAATTGCAAACCAGAATATTGAGAAAATACTGTGAAAAACCACTTCATTCACAATGAACAAGGACCAACATCCCCTTATAAGAGCAGGAGGCATAGTGTCAGCATGTGAAGAAGAACAGTGAACTGTTTTTAATAACATTTGTAATGTTGTTGGAGTTGTTAAACTGCGTCAGGGAACTCACAGACACTGTGATACTTCTGATTTAGAAAAATCTTAAGAAAGGTAGAGGATCGAACAATCACACTGGTGCTTCCACAAGACCATGTAAATTTTAGGATCTTATCCTCAAGGAATCCAATGAATTTGTCAGCTGAAATCTCCCTAAATAAAGGTTCTCCGACGACAAGCAGGCTGCTTGTACTCACTGATGGGTGACGTCCACGGCAGCCCCCTCCAACCGGAAACTTCACTAGCAAAGGCCTTTGCTAGTCCTTGCGCGCCGATGCGCACCGCGCATGCGCGGCCGTCTTCCCGCCCGAACCGGCTCGTGTTCGTCAGTCTTCTTTTGTCCGCGCTCGGGACGGTCGTGTTTTGCCGCCGTTTCGTGCCCCTCAAGTTGACCTCGCGTGTCTTCGCGATTTTCGCTAAAAAAAAAAAAAAAGAGAGACCTTTCTGGTCTTTACCCTTTCTCGTGTTTCCAGCTTTTTCCCCGCGTAAGTTTCCTTCTGCTTTCGGGACCGGCCTTTTTGGCCTCAGTACGGGTTTTCTCTCCCTTATTTTTGGTGCCTTTCGTCATCATCGCGAATTTTGATTTCGCCGGCGTGATTTTTCCGTGCATGTCATCGAAGTCTTCCAGCGGCTTCAAGAAGTGCACCCAGTGCGCCCGGGTAATCTTGCTCACTGATAGGCACGCTTCGTGTCTTCAGTGTCTGGGGGCTGGGCACCGCCCGCAGGCCTGCAGTCTTTGTGCTCTTTTGAAAAAGAGGACTCAGGTAGCGAGATTGGCCCAGTGGAACGCGTTGTTCTCGGGCTCTTTGACGACAACAGCACGGGCATCGAGTGCATCGACGTCGACAGCATCGAAGTCATCGGCATCAACTGCATCGAGGCCTCTACCTCCTGCATCGTCAGTACCAAGGTATCGAAAGGCTGTGTCGACGTCGGTGGTACCGGGACCTCCGCTATTGCTGATGTCGTTGGACGGTGGTGCTTCGTCTGGAGTGCAGGTGAGGGCTGTCCATTCCCCTGCTGGTGGTGGTGAGCCTTCGGGTGGGTCTCCCCCTGCCCTGAGGGCTCCTGCGGTACAGCCCCCCCGAGATCGACCTTCTTCGGCCTCGGCCCTGAGGAAGCGACGGTTGGATTCTACGTCCTCCTCGTCGGTACCAGGAAGCTCCGGTGACATGCTTCGCTTGAAGAAGTCAAAGAAGCATCGTCACCGGTCTCCTTCCCGTCTCGGTACCGAGAGCTCTGGGTCGCCGAGGCAGTCGGCACCCAGTAGGCATCGGCACCGGGAGGACCGCTCACCCTCCGTTCAGGAGGTGTCGATGTGCTCCCCATTGGACAGCCCGGAACCGCCTCCACGCCCGGAACAGACTCTGACATCGACGCCTGCATCGGCTTCTCAGTCTTTCTCCACAGCCGCTCTGCACGAGAGTCTCCGGGCCGTTCTTCCAGAGATTCTGAGAGAGCTGTTGCGCCCTTCCCCTCCGGTACCGGGGGTGCTTGCGCCACCGGTACCGTCGAGTGAGGCGCCGGCTGGCCCCATGTCCGAGGTGAGGTCTCCAGTATCGGTACCGCTTGCGGTACAGGCTACGGCCGCCTCCCAGGCAGACTCCTCGACGACGTCGGCGGAGGGAGCTTCGCCGATGCTGGCGAGGGAGTCCACCTCTCGACGCTCCTACCGTGGCCGTGTTTCCACGGAGTCGAGTCGGGCACGGCTTCAGACGCAGGTTCGTGAACTTGTGTCTGATACCGATGGTGAGGCCTCGTGGGAGGAGGACATCAGATATTTCTCTGACGAGGAGTCTGATGGCCTTACTTCTGATCCCACTCCCTCCCCTGAAAGGCAGCTTTCTCCTCCCGAGAGTCTGTCTTTCGCAGCCTTTGTCCGGGAGATGTCTACGGCCATCCCCTTCCCGGTGGTTGTGGAGGATGAGCCCAGGGCTGAAATGTTTGAGCTCTTGGACTATCCTTCTCCACCTAAGGAAGCATCCACAGTACCCATGCATCATGTCCTAAAAAAGACATTGCTGGCGAACTGGACCAAGCCACTATCTAATCCCCACATTCCCAAGAAGATCGAATCCCAGTATTGGATCCATGGGGACCCAGAGCTGATGCGTACTCAGTTGCCTCACGACTCTGGTGTGGTGGATCTGGCCCTGAAGAAGGCTAAGAGTTCTAGAGAGCATGCTTCGGCGCCCCCGGGCAAAGACTCCAGAACCTTAGATTCCTTTGGGAGGAAGGTCTATCATTCCTCTATGCTCGTGGCCAAGATTCAGTCCTACCAGCTGTACACGAGCATCCACATGCGGAACAATGTGCGACAGTTGGCGGGCTTGGTGGACAAGCTCCCTCCTGAGCAAGCCAAGCCGTTTCAGGAGGTGGTCAGGCAGCTGAAGGCGTGCAGAAAATTCCTGGCCAGAGGGGTATATGATACCTTTGATGTTGCGTCCAGGGCCGCTGCTCAAGGTGTGGTGATGCGCAGACTCTCATGGCTGCGTGCCTCTGACCTGGAGAATAGGATCCAGCAGCGGATTGCGGACAACATTTTTGGAGAAAAAGTCGAACAGGTGGTAGAACAGCTCCACCAGCGGGATAACGCTTTCGACAAATTCTCCCGCCGGCAGCCTTCAGCATCTACCTCCTCAGGTAGACGTTTTTATGGGGGAAGGAGGGCTGTTCCCTACTCTTCTGGTAAGCGTAGGTACAATCCTCCCTCTCGCCAGCCTGCGGCCTAGGCTAAGCCCCAGCGCGCTCGCTCTCAGCAGCGTGCGCCTCAGCAAGGCCCCACGGCTCCCCAGCAAAACCAGGGGACGAGCTTTTGACTGGCTCCAGCAGAGCATAGCCGACATCAAAGTATCCGTGCCGGGCGATCTACCGGTCGGGGGGGAGGTTGAAAGTTTTTCACCAAAGGTGGCCTCTTATAACCTCCGACCGTTGGGTTCTTCAAATAGTCCGGCAAGGATACACCCTCAATTTGGCCTCGAAGCCTCCAAATTGCCCACCAGGAGCTCAGTCTTACAGCTTCCAGCACAAGCAGGTACTTGCAGAGGAACTCTCCGCCCTTCTCAGCGCCAATGCGGTCGAGCCCGTGCCATCCAGGCAAGAAGGGCTGGGATTCTATTCCAGGTACTTCCTTGTGGAAAAGAAAACAGGGGGGATGCATCCCATCCTAGACCTAAGGGCCCTGAACAAATATCTGGTCAAGGAAAAGTTCAGGATGCTTTCCCTGGGCACCCTTCTTTCCATGATTCAGGAAAACGATTGGCTATGCTCTCTGGACTTGAAGGACGCCTACACACAAATCCCGATATTGCCAGCTCACAGGCAGTATCTGCGATTTCAGCTGGGCACACGTCGCTTTCAGTACTGTGTGCTACCCTTTGGGCTCGCCTGTTCGCCCAGGGTGTTCACGAAGTGCCTCGCTATAGTAGCAGCAGCGCTTCGCAGGCTGGGAGTGCACGTGTTCCCTTATCTCGACAATTGGCTGGTGAAGAACACATCCGAGGCAGGAGCTCTACAGTCCATGCAGATGACTATTCGACTCCTGGAGCTACTGGGGTTTGTGATAAATTATCCAAAGTCCCATCTTCTCCCAGTGCAGAGACTCGAATTCATAGGAGCTCTGCTGGATTCTCGGACGGCTCGTGCCTATCTTCCGGAGACCAGGGCCAACAATCTGTTGTCCCTCGTCTCCCGGGTACGAGTGTCCCAGCAGATCACAGCTCGGCAGATGTTGAGATTGCTTGGCCACATGGCCTCCACAGTTCATGTGACTCCCATGGCTCGTCTTCACATGCGATCTGCTCAATGGACCCTAGCTTCCCAGTGGTTTCAGGCTGCTGGGGATCTAGAGGACATGATCCACCTGTCCACGAGTTTTCTCAAATCCCTGCATTGGTGGACGATTTGGTCCAATTTGACTCTGGGACGCCCTTTCCAAATTCCTCAGCCACAAAAAGTGCTGACTACGGATGCGTCTCTCCTGGGGTGGGGAGCTCATGTCGATGGGTTTCACACCCAGGGAAGCTGGTCCCTCCAGGAACGCGATCTGCAGATCAATCTCCTGGAGTTACGAGCGGTCTGGAACGCTCTGAAGGCTTTCAGAGATCGGCTGTCCCACCAAATTATCCAAATTCAGACAGACAAACAGGTTGCCATGTATTACATCAACAAGCAGGGGAGCACCGGATCTCGCCCCCTGTGTCAGGAAGCCGTCAGCATGTGGCTGTGGGCTCGCCGTTACGGCATGTTGCTCCAAGCCACATATCTGGCAGGCGTAAACAACAGTCTGGCCGACAGGTTGAGCAGGATCATGCAACCTCACGAGTGGTCGCTCAACTCCAGAGTAGAGCGCCGGATCTTCCAAGTGTGGGGCACCCCCTTGGTAGCTCTCTTTGCATCTCGAGCCAACCACAAGGTCCCTCAGTTCTGTTCCAGACTTCAGGCCCACGGTCAACTGGCATCGGATGCCTTCCTCCTGGATTGGGGGGAAGGCCTGCTGTATGCTTATCCTCCCATACCTCTGGTGGGGAAGACTTTGTTGAAACTCAAGCAAGACCGAGGCACCATGATTCTGATTGCTCCTTTTTGGCCGCATCAGATCTGGTTCCCTCTTCTTCTGGAGTTGTCCTCCGAAGAACCGTGGAGATTGGAGTGTTTTCTGATCCTCATCACACAGGACGAAGGGGCGCTTCTGCATCCCAACCTCCAGTCTCTGGCTCTCACGGCCTGGATGTTGAGAGCGTAGACTTTGCCTCTTTGGGTCTGTCGGAGGGTGTCTCCCGTGTCTTGCTTGCTTCCAGAAAAGATTCCACTAAGAGGAGTTACTTCTTTTTATGGAGGAGGTTTGCCGTCTGGTGTGACAGCAAGGCCTTAGATCCTCGCTCCTGTCCTACACAGACCCTGCTTGAATACCTTCTGCACTTGTCTGAGTCTGGTCTCAAGACCAACTCTGTAAGGGTTCACCTTAGCGCAATCAGTGCATACCATTACCGTGTGGAAGGTAAGCCGATCTCACGACAGCCTTTAGTTGTTCGCTTCATGAGAGGTTTGCTTTTGTCAAAGCCCCCGTCAAACCTCCTACAGTGTCATGGGATCTCAATGACGTTCTCACCCAGCTGATGAAACCTCCTTTTGAGCCACTGAATTCCTGCCATCTGAAGTACTTGACCTGGAAGGTCATTTTCTTGGTGGCAGTTACTTCAGCTCGTAGAGTCAGTGAGCTTCAGGTCCTGGTAGCCCAGGCCCCTTACACCAAATTTCATCATAATAGAGTAGTCCTCCGCACTCACCCTAAGTTCTTGCCAAAGGTGGTGTCAGAGTTCCATCTGAACCAGTCAATTGTCTTGCCAACATTCTTTCCCCGTCCTCATTCCTGCCCTGCTGAACGTCAGCTGCACACATTGGACTGCAAAAGAGCATTGGCCTTCTATCTGGAGCGGACACAGCCCAACAGACAGTCCGCCCAAATGTTTGTTTCTTTTGATCCCAACAGGAGGGGAGTGGCTGTGGGGAAACGCACCATATCCAATTGGCTAGCAGATTGCATTTCCTTCACTTACACCCAGGCTGGGCTGGCTCTTGAGGGTCATGTCACGGCTCACAATGTTAGAGCCATGGCAGCGTCAGTGGCCCACTTGAAGTCAGCCACTATTGAAGAGATTTGCAAAGCTGCGACGTGGTCATCTGTCCACACATTCACATCTCATTACTGCAGCAGGATACCCGACGCGACAGTCGGTTCGGGCAGTCAGTGCTTCAGAATCTGTTCGGGGTTTAGAATCCAACTCCACCCCCCCTAGGCCCATGTTTATTCTGTTCCAGGCTACACTCTCCGTTAGTTGGATAAGTTCTTAGGTCAATCTCAGTTATGTCCTCGCCGTTGCGAGGCACAATTGACCATGGTTGTTGTTTTGAGTGAGCCTGGGGGCTAGGGATACCCCATCAGTGAGAACAAGCAGCCTGCTTGTCCTCGGAGAAAGCGAATGCTACATACCTGTAGAAGGTATTCTCCGAGGACAGCAGGCTGATTGTTCTCATAAACCCGCCCGCCTCCCCTTTGGAGTTGTCTTCCCTTGTCTTTGTCTTGCTAGATACGGGACTGACGAACACGAGCCGGTTCGGGCGGGAAGACGGCCGCGCATGCGCGGTGCGCATCGGCACGCGAGGACTAGCAAAGGCCTTCTTTGCTAGTGAAGTTTCCGGTTGGAGGGGGCTGCCGTGGACGTCACCCATCAGTGAGAACAATCAGCCTGCTGTCCTCGGAGAATACCTTCTACAGGTATGTAGCATTCGCTTTGAGCATTATCTGGTGCAAAAAAGTGAACACTTCTAAATAGTTCCTGAGAGAAATTAACCTGGACGCACATATTCGTTGCGATACATAAACTTTTTAATCTGTTTAATTCTTGATCTGTCATCATTCAGCAGTGTCTTATAACTTTCTCGTGAAATGGCTCAAGGAAATCTCCAAAATGAACTACCGAGAGGAAATTGCATCACCTCTAGTGCTAAATCACAATCGATGCAAGATAACAATCTGTGAATATATAAGAACTTGCTCAATAAATATGAATGAGGTGGAGGAAAACCCTCAGACATTAATTGGCTAAGCAAAATTTCTATCCCAGTTTTAGGGAACTAACATTATACCACCACTATTAGGTGGAGGTTTTTTTAGCCAGTGATTATAATGGCGGCATTATATTATATTTAAAACATAATAAATAATGTAAAACCAAATAGTGTAAAGACGAACAGTATATACATTGTTCTCCGAGGACAAGCAGGCTGCTTGTTCTCACTGATGGGTGACGTCCACGGCAGCCCCTCCAATCGGAAACTTCACTAGCAAAGTCCTTTGCTAGCCCTCGCGCGCCCGCGCGCACCGCGCATGCGCGGCCGTCTTCCCGCCCGAAACCGGCTCGAGCCGGCCAGTCTTCTTTTGTCCGCACTCGGTACGGTCGTGTTTTCGCCGTGTCGAGCCCCGGAAAGTCTACCTCGCGCGTCCAATTTGTTTTGAACGTGTTTTTTTCCTTCGGGAAAGCTTTGTCCTAGTCGGGAAGTGCTCCGGAAACCCCCCGCCGGGTTTCGTGTAAATCCTCCCCGTACTTCCAGCTTTTTTGCCCCGGTAAGTTTTCTTTCGTCGTCGGGGTAGGCCTCTTTTCGGCCTCGGTCGAGATTTTTTCTCCCTCTAAATTTGGTGCTTCAAATTTCGCCATTTCGGCTTTTGATTTCGCCGGCGTGATTTTTCCGCCCATGACATCGAAGCCTTCCAGCGGCTTCAAGAAGTGCACCCAGTGCGCCCGGGTTATCTCGCTCACTGATCGACACTCGTCGTGTCTTCAGTGTCTGGGGGCCGAGCACCGCCCTCAGAACTGCAGTCTGTGTTCCCTGCTTCAAAGGCGGACTCAGGTAGCGAGACTAGCCCAGTGGAACGTGTTGTTCTCGGGCTCTTCGTCGGCATCGGCACCGGGATCTTCGAGTGCATCGACGTCGTCAGCGTCCAGACCATCTTCCTCGGCCGCCCCTGCATCGAGTGCATCGAGGCATCGGGCCTCTGCATCGGCGCCGAGACATCGGATAGCTGCATCGACGTCGGTGGTACCAGGACCTCGTCTGCTGATGTCGTCGGACGGTGGTGCATCGGGTGGAGTGCAGGTGAGGGCTGTCCATTCCCCTGCTGGTGGCGGTGAGCCCTCGGGTGGGTCTCCGCCTACCCTGAGGGCTCCTGCGGTACAGCCCCCCCGAGATCGACCTTCTTCAGTCTCGGCCCCGAGGAAGCGACGAGTGGATTCGACGTCCTCCTCGTCGGTGCCGGGGAGCTCCGGTGACATGCTTCGGAAGAAATCGAAGAAGCATCGACACCGGTCTCCTCCCCGTGTCGGCACCGAGAGCTCTGGGTCGCCGAGGGATTCGGCACCCAGCAGGCATCGGCACCGAGAGGACCGCTCACCCTCTGTTCAGGAGGTGTCGATGCGCTCCGCTCTGGACAGCCCGGAACAGCCTCCACGCCCGGAACAGGTACTGACGTCGACGCCTGCATCGACCTCTCAGCCTTTCTCTGCAGCCGCTCTAAACGAGAGCCTCCGGGCCGTTCTCCCAGAGATTCTGGGAGAGCTGTTGCGCCCTACCCCTCCGGTACCGGCGGTGCTTGCGCCACCGGTACCGTCGAGCGTGGCGCCGGCTGGCCCATCGCCCAGGTTGAGGTCCCCGACGTCGGTACCGCGTGCGGTACCGACCGCGGCCACCTCCCAGGAAGGCTCCCCGACTACGTCGGCGGAGGGAGCTTCGCCGATGCGGGCGAGGGAGTCTACCTCTCGACGCCCCCATCGTGGACGGGGTTCCACGGAGTCGAGCAGGGCGAGGTTGCAGACACAGGTCCGTGAACTTGTGTCTGACACCGAGGGTGAGGCCTCGTGGGAGGAAGAGGAAGATCCCAGATATTTCTCTGACGAGGAGTCTGGGGGTCTTCCGTCTGATCCCACTCCCTCTCCTGAGAGACAGCTTTCTCCTCCCGAGAGTCTGTCTTTTGCCTCCTTTGTCCGGGAGATGTCTACGGCCATCCCCTTCCCGGTGGTTGTGGAGGACGAGCCCAGGGCTGAAATGTTTGAGCTCCTGGACTATCCTTCTCCACCTAAGGAAGCGTCCACTGTTCCCTTGCACCATGTCCTGAAGAAGACATTGCTTGCGAACTGGACCAAACCATTAACTAATCCCCACATTCCCAAGAAGATCGAGTCCCAGTACCGGATCCATGGGGACCCAGAGCTGATGCGCACTCAGTTGCCTCATGACTCTGGAGTTGTGGATTTGGCCCTAAAGAAGGCTAAGAGTTCTAGGGAACATGCTTCGGCGCCCCCGGGCAAGGACGCTAGAACCTTAGACTCCTTTGGGAGGAAGGCCTACCATTCCTCTATGCTCGTGTCCAAGATCCAGTCTTACCAGCTCTACACGAGCATACACATGCGGAATAATGTGCGGCAGTTGGCGGGCTTGGTTGATGCTCTTCCCCCTGAGCAAGCCAAGCCTTTTCAGGAGGTGGTCAGGCAGCTGAAGGCGTGCAGAAAATTCCTGGCCAGAGGAGTTTATGACACTTTTGATGTTGCGTCCAGGGCCGCTGCTCAAGGTGTGGTGATGCGCAGGCTCTCATGGCTGCGTGCCGCCGACCTGGAGAATAGAATCCAGCAGCGGATTACGGACTTGCCTTGCCGTGCGGATAACATTTTTGGCGAAAAAGTCGAGCAGGTGGTAGAGTCTCTCCACCAGCGGGACACCGCATTCGACAAGTTCGCCCGCCGGCAGCCTTCAGCTTCTACCTCTACAGGTAGACGATTTTTCGGGGGAAGGAAGACTGTTCCCTATACTTCTGGCAAGCGTAGGTACAATCCTCCTTCCCGACAGCCTGCGGCCCAGGCTAAGCCCCAGCGCGCTCGCTCTCGTCAGCAGCGTGCGAATCAGCAAGGCCCCGCGGCTCCCCAGCAAAAGCAAGGGGCGAGCTTTTGACTGGCTCCAGCAGAGCATAGCCGACATCCAAGTGTCAGTGCCGGGCGACCTGCCTGTCGGAGGGAGGTTGAAAGCTTTTCACCAAAGGTGGCCTCTTATAACCTCCGATCAGTGGGTTCTCCAAATAGTCCGGCAAGGATACACCCTCAATTTGGCCTCTCAACCTCCAAATTGTCCACCGGGAGCTCAGTCCTACAGCTTCCAGCACAAGCAGGTACTTGCAGAGGAACTCTCCGCCCTTCTCAGCGCCAATGCGGTCGAGCCCGTGCCATCCGGGCAAGAAGGGCTGGGGTTCTATTCCAGGTACTTCCTTGTGGAAAAGAAAACAGGGGGGATGCGTCCCATCCTAGACCTAAGGGCCCTGAACAAATATCTCGTAAAAGAAAAGTTCAGGATGCTTTCCCTGGGCACCCTTCTCCCCATGATTCAGCAAAACGATTGGCTATGCTCTCTGGACTTGAAGGATGCCTACACACACATCCCGATACTGCCAGCTCACAGACAGTATCTGCGATTTCAGCTGGGCGCACGCCACTTCCAGTACTGTGTGCTACCCTTTGGGCTCGCCTCTGCGCCCAGGGTGTTCACAAAGTGCCTAGCTGTGGTAGCAGCGGCGCTTCGCAGACTGGGGGTGCACGTGTTCCCATATCTCGACGATTGGCTGGTGAAGAACACATCCGAGGCAGGAGCCCTGCAGTCCATGCAGATGACTATTCGCCTCCTGGAGCTACTGGGGTTTGTGATAAATTACCCAAAGTCCCATCTTCTCCCAGTGCAGAAACTCGAATTCATCGGAGCCCTGCTGGATTCTCGGACGGCTCGCGCCTATCTCCCCGAGGCGAGGGCCAACAACTTGTTGTCCCTCGTCTCGCGGGTGCGAGCGTCCCAGCAGATCACAGCTCGGCAGATGTTGAGATTGCTGGGCCACATGGCCTCCACAGTTCATGTGACTCCCATGGCCCGCCTTCACATGAGATCTGCTCAATGGACCCTAGCCTCCCAGTGGTATCAGGCCGCCGGGGGTCTAGAGGACGTGATCCACCTGTCCACGAGTTTTCTCGAATCCCTGTATTGGTGGACGATTTGCTCCAATTTGACTCTGGGACGTCCCTTCCAAATTCCTCAGCCACAAAAAGTGCTGACCACGGATGCGTCTCTCCTGGGATGGGGAGCTCATGTCGATGGGCTTCACACCCAAGGAAGGTGGTCCCTCCAAGAAAGCGATCTACAGATCAATCTTCTGGAGTTGCGAGCGATCTGGAACGCTCTGAAGGCTTTCAGAGATCGGCTGTCCCACCAAATTATCCAAATTCAGACAGACAATCAGGTTGCCATGTACTATGTCAACAAGCAGGGGGGCACCGGATCTCGCCCCCTGTGTCAGGAAGCCGTCAGCATGTGGCTCTGGGCTCGCCGTCAAGGCATGGTGCTCCAAGCCACATATCTGGCAGGCGTAAACAACAGTCTGGCCGACAGGTTGAGCAGGATTATGCAACCTCACGAGTGGTCGCTCAATTCCCGTGTGGTGCGACAGATCTTCCAGGCGTGGGGCACCCCCCTGGTGGATCTCTTCGCATCTCAAGTGAACCACAAGGTCCCTCAGTTCTGTTCCAGGCTTCAGGCCCACGGCAGACTGGCGTCGGATGCCTTCCTCCTGGATTGGGGGGAAGGTCTGCTGTATGCTTATCCTCCCATTCCTCTGGTGGGGAAGACTTTGTTGAAACTCAAGCAAGACCGAGGCACCATGATTCTGATTGCTCCCTTTTGGCCGCGTCAGATCTGGTTCCCTCTTCTTCTGGAGTTATCCTCCGAAGAACCGTGGAGATTGGAGTGTTTTCCGACCCTCATCACGCAGGACGAAGGGGCTCTGCTGCATCCCAACCTCCAGTCCCTGGCTCTCACGGCCTGGATGTTGAGGGCGTAGACTTTGCCTCTTTGGGTCTGCCAGAGGGTGTCTCCCGCATCTTGCTTGCTTCCAGGAAAGACTCCACTAAGAGAAGTTACTTCTTTCATTGGAGGAGGTTTGCCGTCTGGTGTGACAGCAAGGCCCTAGATCCTCGCTCTTGTCCTACACAGACCCTGCTTGAATACCTTCTCCACTTGTCTGAGTCTGGTCTGAAGACCAACTCCGTAAGGGTTCACCTTAGTGCAATCAGTGCATACCATTACCAAGTGGAAGGTAAGCCGATCTCAGGACAGCCTTTAGTTGTTCGCTTCATGAGAGGTTTGCTTTTGTCAAAGCCCCCTGTCAAGCCTCCTACAGTGTCATGGGATCTCAATGTCGTTCTCACCCAGCTGATGAAACCTCCTTTCGAGCCACTGAATTCCTGCCATCCGAAGTACTTGACCTGGAAGGTCATTTTCTTGGTGGCAGTTACCTCGGCTCGTAGAGTCAGTGAGCTTCAGGCCCTGGTAGCCCAGGCCCCTTACACCAAATTTCATCACAACAGAGTAGTCCTCCGCACTCACCCTAAGTTTCTGCCAAAGGTTGTGTCGGAGTTCCATCTGAACCAGTCAATTGTCTTGCCAACATTCTTTCCCCGTCCTCATTCCTGCCCTGCTGAACGTCAGCTGCACACATTGGACTGCAAGAGAGCATTGGCCTTCTATCTGGAGCGGACACAGCCCCACAGACAGTCCGCCCAATTGTTTGTTTCTTTTGATCCCAACAAGAGGGGAGTGGCTGTAGGGAAACGCACCATATCCAATTGGCTAGCAGATTGCATTTCCTTCACTTACGCCCAGGCTGGGCTGGCTCTTGAGGGTCATGTCACGGCTCATAATGTTAGAGCCATGGCAGCGTCGGTAGCCCACTTGAAGTCAGCCACCATGGAGGAAATTTGCAAAGCTGCGACGTGGTCATCTGTCCACACATTCACATCTCATTACTGCCTGCAGCAGGATACCCGACGTGACAGTCGGTTCGGGCAGTCAGTTCTTCAGAACCTGTTTGGGCTTTAGGATCCAACTCCACCCCCCGAGGGCCCTGTTTGTTCTGTTCCAGGCTACACTCTCAGTTAGTTGGTAAATTTTTTAGGTCAATCTCAGTTATGTCCTCGCCGTTGCGAGGCCCAATTGACCAATGTTGTTGTTTTGAGTGAGCCTGGGGGCTAGGGATACCCCATCAGTGAGAACAAGCAGCCTGCTTGTCCTCGGAGAAAGCGAATGCTACATACCTGTAGAAGGTATTCTCCGAGGACAGCAGGCTGATTGTTCTCACAAACCCGCCCGCCTCCCCTTTGGAGTTGTGTCTTCCCTTGAAGTGTATTGTCTTGCTACATACTGGACTGGCCGGCTCGAGCCGGTTTCGGGCGGGAAGACGGCCGCGCATGCGCGGTGCGCGCGAGGGCTAGCAAAGGACTTTGCTAGTGAAGTTTCCGATTGGAGGGGCTGCCGTGGACGTCACCCATCAGTGAGAACAATCAGCCTGCTGTCCTCGGAGAATACCTTCTACAGGTATGTAGCATTCGCTAAAAATGCAAATAGACTTAACGCATACAATATGGCATACTACATATAAAATGTGTGGGAACCAAGGCCGAACATATACCTTTAATGGTGTTATAAAAGCACTTCACCATTAGACATTACTGCAAAAATTAGTGAAAGTTGGTCAGAACTATATATCAAATAAAAATGATTTTAAAATATTAAGAATCCAAAGTGAATTATCAAAAGCAAAATCAATTACTTAGCAGTACCTCCAAGCACTAGTGGAGTCACAGCCAAAGGAGCATAAAGTCTTAGACCGTTTTCTCCTGGTGTTTTTTCCCTTTTGGAACTAGCGGACCGTTAGCCCATTTGGTGTTTTTTTTTTCTGGGATCTTCCGTTCTTTTGTAGGAATACACCTACAAAAGAGATTAGTTATGAAGGACTTAAGATTCTGTAAGCTATCTAATGCATAGCTTTGTTCTGTGTATGGAAAATTGGGTCAAATTGTGTTCTTAATATGGTTTTTTAAATGTCTGTGCTTGTTTGCTATGTAGTCTGCCTTTATTTTAAACTATTTCTTATATTACTTTGTTGATCATCCTGAGAAGTAGGAATAATAAATCTGTTTGAGATGGAATGACAAGAACTGCATACTTTTCTCAAGTATGCGGTCATAGTGTGGTTAAATATAGAGATATAACGATCCATTTTATTCTCTGTTTATTTTAAATAATTCCTATCATTCTGTTTGCTTTCTTGACTACTGCCAAATATTCAAGCTGAGGATTTCCACATATTTTCCACAGTTACTCAAATACTGTTCCTGGGTAATGATTCTTAATATATAACCATTACTGTGTACATATAGGGGTCATTGTATAACAGACCATCTATAAAAATGTTTTTATTGATGCTTATTTTATAAAAGAAATAGAATTATGTGCCTTTTATAAGATAGGCTCCCAGAGCTATTCTCAATAAAGCACAAATTCTCTCATACAAATTTGCATCCGCGCTAAGAGGCAACAGCAAGTAATAGGCAGGCGTGGGGACATTGCCCTTTGGTTGCTGCTGCTGACTGTGCCAGTCCTAGAAACAAGAAAGTTATGTCAGAGTTTGATGTACCTTTCTATTTCTGGGATCAGCAACGGCATTCACAGGGCAGTGTCCGTATACCTGCCTACTACGTTCTGCTGCTGCTGCAGCAGCCACCCTGCAAACACAGAGAAGCAACAAGCCCCGGCAGAAGAGCAGCAGACCCAAGTGGGGTGAGTAAGAGAGCTGGAGGAGGAGAGGAAAGGGAGATAGACGAGAGACAATGCACGATATGTTGGGGGAGGAATGGAGAGAGGGCATTGCTGGATGGTTGGGCAAGTAAGAGAGAGAAAGAAGGGAGAATGCTGAATGTTCGTGGTGGGGGGAGGGGAGAAATGGGACAATGCTGAATGGGGGGAGAGAATCAGAGACAGGTTAGCATGAAATTGCTGATCTGCTGTTAGTGATCTTTAACCTGATGTTAAAATCGTCTGTAATGCCTGAAGATTGGAAGGTGGCCAATGTAACACCTATTTTTAATAAGGGTTCCAGGGGTGATCCAGGAAATTACAGACCAGTAAGCCTGATTTCAGTGCTGCGCAAAAGAGTGGAAACTATTTATTATAATGAATAAAATTTTAGGACACATAGGTAAAGATAGTTTAATGGGACAGTTAATATGGGTTCAGCCAAGGGAAATCCTGCCTCACTAATCTGATTTATTTCTTTGAAGATGTGAATAAACATGTAGATATAGGTGAGCCAGTTGATGTAGTATATCTAGATTTTCAAAAAGCTTTTGACAGAGTTCCTCAGGAGAGACTTCTGAGGAAATTAAAAAGTCATGGGATAGGAGGCAATGTCGTCCTGTGGATTAGGAATTGGTTAATGGACAGAATGCAGAGGGTAGAGATAAATGGCCATTTTTCTCAATGGAGGAGGGTGAATAGTGAAGTGCCACAGGGATCTTACTGGGACCGGTGTTATTTAACATATTTATAAATGATATGGAAGTCATAACGACGAGTGAGGTGATTAAATTTGCAGATGACAGAAAACTGTTCAAAGTTGTCAAAACACATTTGGATTGTGAAAAATTGCAGTAAGATCTTAGGAAACTGGAAAACTGGACATCTGAATGGCAGATGAAATTTAATGTGGACAAAAACAAAGTGATTCACATTGGGAAGAATATTCTGAATCAGAGTTACCTGATGCTAGGGTCCACCTTAGAAGTCAGCACTCAAGAAAAGGTTCTGGGTGTCATTGCAGACAATATACTGAAATTTGTTCAGTGTGCGGCGGCAGCCAAAAATGCAAAAAGGATGCTAGGAATTATTAGGAAAGGGTTTCAAAATAAGACCAAGAATATTATAATGCCTCTGTATCGCTCCAAGGTGCGACCTCACCTTGAGTATTGCGTTCAGTTCTGGTAGCTGTATCTCAAAAAAGATATAGCAGAAAAGGTTGAAAGAAGAGTGACCAAAATGATAAATGGGATGGAACTCCTCCCTTATGAGGAAAGGCTAAAGAGGTTAGGGCTCTTCAGCTTGGAAAAGAGATGGCTGAGGGGGAGATATGATTGAGGTCTACAAAATCCTGACTGGTGTAGAATGTGTAAAAGTGAATCAGTCTTGCACTCTTTCAAAAAGTACAAAGACCAGGGGACATTCAATAAAATTACAAGCAAATACTTTAAAAACAAATAGGAGGAAATACCTTTACCCTCAAAGAATGGGTAAGCTGTGGAACTTGCTACCAGAGGATGTGGTAACAGCAGTTAGCATATCTGGATTTAAAAAATGTTTGAACAAGTTCCTGGAGGAAAAGTCCATAGTCTGTTATTGAAATGGACATGAGGGAAGCCTTCTTGCTCTGGGATTGGTAGCATGGAATGCTCCTACTAATTGGGTTTCTGCCAGGTACTTGTGACTTGATTGGCCACTGTTAGAAGCAGGATAGTGGGCTAGATAGAGCATTGGTCTGACCCAGTGTTGCTGTTCTTATTTTCTTATGAAGGTTGATGCTTTATGATATAGAAGAGTGATGTTGGATGGGGGGTGAGAGAGAAGAGAGATAGAATGCTGCATATCAAGGGGGAGGAGAGTTAACCTGTCACATGGTCAGGATAACTGTAGCAGTGTACCAGAACATGTCTGTTGGTCAGTTTATGTGATTAATCTTGTGATTAAGAATTGTAATTGCAATTAAGCAATTACATTTTCAATTGATGTGCAGGCCTAATTAACAGTCCTAAACCAAAGCAGTGAATATCAAAGTTCTTGAAAAAGGCCTCATAAACTGTCGATGTTCACTGTTGCCCACAGTTAAAGTCTCCTTAAAGTGAAAAAAGTGTCCAAAAATAATGTCTTCAAACGTGTCACTCACATAATCTCAAAAGTATTTTCAGTAATAACAAATGCAGCACTTATCTTATGGCCCAACACTGTAATGTTCACAATCAGGAACAAAATGGTTGCATGCAATAATGCAATTTTCCACAGTCTCGAGCACAGGAAAAGAACAGTGCAGGTCTTGATGGGGACCCGTTTCGCTTCAGGCTTCTTCTGGAGACCTCGCTGCATAATTATTTTTCAGACTTTTTAATAGTATTGGTGTATGTCACGTGTTTATCTGTTTTATGATTTGTTTTATGATGCACTCTGCCTTGAGCTTTGTAGTGGTTGGGATGCATAAAGCAATGCTTTACCTGCAGAAACACTTTTGAAAATTACTCTCCTTATTACTTAGCAAGCAGAGTAAGTGTATTGAATAGCGTACTGATTTAAAGGTATTACTTCAGGAGCACAGCAAGTTGAAAACTTAGGGCCTCTTATCAAGCCGCGCTAGGGGTTCCTGCACAGCAATGCCGACAGAGCCCATTCAGAGTGAATGGGCTTTGTTGGCATTAATGCACCGGGAGCAGCTAAGTGAGGCTTGATAAAAGAAGCCCTTACTGTGGTGCAGTTCTGCACATTGTACTTAGGGGTCCTTTTACTAAGATGCACTGAAAAAAGGCTTGTGGTAGTTTAGGCGTAGGTTTTGGGCATTCGCTGTTCCATTTTTCAGCGTACCTGTAAAAAAGGCCTTTTTAATTTTTGCCAAAAATTGATGTGCAGCAAAATCAAAATTGGCGCACATCCATTTTGGGTCTGAGACCTTACTGCCAGCCATTGACCTAGCGATGAAGTCTCACGTGGTAACTGGGCGGTAATGACCTATGCGCGTCAAATGCCACTTGGTGCGCGTCCTATACACGTGTCCAAATTGTTCAGACGCGCGTATCAGGCGTGCACAAAAAATGAAATTACTGCCATGCGGTAGCCCGGTGGTAACTCCATTTTGGCGCGCGTTGATGTTTACACAGCTTAGTAAAAGGGCCCCTTAATGCTATGGTTTAAAAAAAAAAGCCTAGCTAATGTCTATGACTGATAGGAATATTGTAATAATTCTGCATTTATTTCCCTGGGGTGCAAATATATTTCTTTGACACCAAGTTATCCTACTACTTTAAATAATGAAGTATACTTTTACAGTTGGTTTGCATGTCCCATCCAGAGAAAAGGATCAAAATTCTGGGAAATATTGAATTGTCAGTTAAGTGTGTCAGATTCTGAGTGTTTCAGCAACACATTATGACCCCCCCCCCCCCCCCCCCCCTTACTTGAGACATGACAATTAAAATGGTTTCTTTGTGTATCTACGTTTTCTAATTTAAAAATGTATTAATGTGGGGAGAAATCGCGCAACACATGCTGTTTTCTCTCTTCCCCTCTCCTGACTTGAAGAATCCTCGTAAGGCACGTGTAACACGAAGGTTTATCTTGGTGGAAGGGTTGTACATAAATACTGGAGCTATCTGTCCTCTCCCGGAATTGGTAAGTGGCTACAAGATTTTTTTTGTTTATGATCTTTGAATTCAAGGTTTGTATGTGACAGGGCTGGATTCTGTAAATGGGCACCGAAAAAAAATGGCACTAACCCCCGGATTCTATATAGCACGCCTAGAGTTCCGCACCAAAATCCAAGTGTATTCTATAACAACATGCATAACTTAATTGGCTTAACAAGCTAATCAGCGTTGTTAACAGCACTTAACAAGCGATAATTAGGAATAAGTAGAATGCATGCGCACAGGTCCCTAAGTGTATTCTGTAAAGCACTGTGCCTAAGTTCTAATGCGTTCAGGCAAAAGTGGGCATGGTTATAGGTGGGGAAATGGGCGTTTCGTGGGCATTCCAAAATTTACGCGCACTGTTAAAGAATATGGCCTAGTCTATGTAAATCTACGCCACATTCTTGTTGGTGTAAATGGATGCGCTTAGTTTTAGGAGCTGTGAATTCCACCTAGGCACATTCTATATACCGTGCCTAAATTTAGGCACAAATTATAGAATACGCCTAGGCGAAAATATTTACTGCACAAATTGTTTAGGCGCCATATATAGAATGGGGCACTAAGTGGTATTTTATAAAGGTTATTAAACTTCTTCACATGCCAACGCTATCCCTTCTGCTGTTATAAGGGAATGTTGGTCCTCGTTCATTGTGAATGAAGTGTTTTTTCACAATTTTCTCATTGTTCTGATTTGTAATTATTTCTCATCTCCCTGTGTGGTTTTATCCTTCATGTTATTGTGCATTATTATTTGTGTACCCTTTATGGAATTACGCTTAGTGTGGATTCCCACGCCCTAACTTTGGGCATCAGATTTATGCCTGCTGAAACCTGGTGTAAGTGCTGGCATCCAAGTTGGGCAAACTGACCCGGTATTCTAGAACTACACACGTAAATTTTGGAACGCCCCTGACAAGCCCATGCCCCTTTTCAGATATGTACTATGGAGACTGGTCATCATACTGCCAGATGCATGCACAGATTTTAATGGATGCCAGTTAACATCAATAATTGGTTGTTAGTACCCAGTTATTGGTTCAGAGCTTGTTATTCTACTAATTGATGTGCAGGCCTAATTAGCAGTCCTAAACCATAGCAGTGAATATCAAAGTTCTTGAAAAAAAAATTTTTTAAAGGAGGAAAAGGCCTCATAAACTGCGGCAACCAACAGGGCGCACGCACAAATCTGGGTGTCATATATAGAATCCAAGGATAAGTGTTATGATAGGGGTGACACTAGTTAGTTGCACAAATAACCTCTGCCAGATGGGCAGCAAGGTGAGGAAGAGAAATGCTGGTATCACAGGTAGATGAATTGCAGCCTACAAGGAGAGGGGAGTCATAAGAGCACAAGTGTTGCCATACTGGGACAGATCAAAGATCCATCAAGCCCAGTTTCATGTTTCCAACAGTGGCCAGTCCAGGTCACAAGTACCTGGTAAGATCCCAGAACAGTAAAACTGATTTTTTTTTTGTTACATTTGTACCCCGCACTTTCCAACTCATGGCAGGCTCAATGTGGCTTACATGGGGCAATGGAGGGTTAAGTGACTTGCCCAGAGTCACAAGGAGCTGCCTGTGCCTGAAGTGGGACTCAAACTCAGTCCCCCAGGACCAAAGTCCACCACCCTAACCACTAGGCCACTCCTCCACTATGCTGCTTACCCTAGAAATAAGCAGTGGATTTTCCCAAGTCTAAATAATGGCACATGGACTTTTCTTTTAGGAAATTATCCAAACCTTTTTAAAACCCTGCTAAGGTAGCTGCTTTTACCACGTTCTCTGGCAACAAAGGTAATAAATAATAAATGTTAGTATGCCTTCTGTTCTGCTCTGCCCCGCTATAAGATCACAAGGATATGGTAACATCGGTTAACATTCTGGGTTTTAAAAAAAGGTTTGCACAAGTTCCTGGAGGAAAAGTCCATAGTCTGCTATTGAGATGGATATGGGGAAGCCACTGCTTGCCCCGGGATTGGTAGCATGGAATGTTGCTACTATTTGGGTTTCTGCCAGGTATTTGTGACCTTAATTGACCACTGTTGGAAGCAGGCTACTGGGCTAGATGGACTATCAATCTGACCCAGTATGGCTATTCTTATAGGCTTCTGTGACAAATTTATAGCACAGGGAGAAATGTGCACCTTCCTGCATTTCTTCTCTACTCAGCTTTCTCCTGACCCTAGTTATGACTGATTGGTGATAGCTCTGCACAAAAATATTTTTTTCTCTGTCAGATTGAAAGTGCCTATACATGGGCTGTATCCTGCATCGCAAAACAAATAGGAGGAATAGAACCCCGTTCCTTAATTAGAAGCAGGAGTCTTCTGTGATTATTAGCAATTCCTACCTCATAAGAAGTGATGAGGAAGAAATTTCAGGTTTAAGGCGATTTTGGTAACGTACTGAATAGTATGCCCTCAATTAAAGGAGAGAGAATTACTATCTGCCATGCTTTAAGACATTTAGACATAGAGGAGATTGGGGAGGTGAATGGAAGAAGTACTGATAGACAGTGAAAGTGAGTGGGCAAAAGGTGAGTCTCTAAAATGGTAGTCTGGGTAAGGTGTGCTCTGCTGTCTGATTTTATTGTTACGTTATTCTTTCAACGTTATTGTAAACTGTACTGGGCAATACTTGCACTGGAGAAGCAGTATAGAAGAAATACGTGAAAAGAAAATTACCATACTGGCATGTGCCTATTAAAACTTCCTCTCTACACAGCACAAATGCTTATTTTTTGTAAAGAATTCAATGGAAATAAGCATGACAGAGTTTATAGTTACAATAAAATCCTATGGGAAGGAGGTACATGATGCTGAGATAACAACCTTGGCAGAGTTCTGTGTTTATCTTGGGTATGTGTTTACCGTCCACCTGGTGCATTCTTGCCCTGTTGAGCTTTACTGCTTAAGTACAAAGTGAGTGCCGAGGTGACCAAGCTTAGGGATTTAGGTTGAATACTGCAGCTGGATATTTTGCACAATTAAAGGAGAACGTTGCTTTCTAGATTGATATCACTTAGTTCTCTTTCCTGGAAACTGGAAGAAGTCCGCATATAAGTCTAGCAAAATGTTGTGAAAGCATCTGATAGCCTCTGAGACCTTTTTAAACCCACCATAAAAGACTGAAAATAACGGTGGAATTAAGTGCATTTTGCAGCCCTTAAATAGTTCATGGATCTTTCCTGTAATTTTAAGATTATCGTTTCTAAAATTGAACACACATATTCACATAATTTCTTTCATATAGCCAATGCTGTGCCGTCTTTGTTGCTAAACATATCTTCTACAGGTAAAATTAAAGTATAAATACAAAGTAAGGATTTTCTTGGAGGAAAGTCTTTCTTTTGGTGTACTGGGAGAACACGGGAGAGGGATCACGGAGCACTTTGGAATAAAAGTAAGTGAATGATTTTTATTCTCCATTTTCACCATTTTAAGTAGAATTTATGCTCTAGTGAAAGCCAATCTGGCCATCTTATTGATTGATTTGACTTCTCTAGTAAGTCCCCTCTGTCAAGGGTTTGAGGTGGAGAGGCGAATGCATGTTAACATGTAGATAATTGACGTTGTGACAAGGTATAAGAACATAAGAATTTCCATATTGAAAGTTAAATGCTGATTCAGTAGATATCCTCAGTGTCTTCACTCCAGCTATTAACTCATCATGTTATGATCACTGTTGAATAGAACCAAAGTAGGGCAAGACTATAAAGCCATTTCCAAAGATCTAAAATGGAGCTTTTCAAACCCTAAACATGGTCTTTTTAGATGAAATATCCAGCCCTGGCTGACCCCTTGCATCCGATACCTTCGTTCCTGCGCCCAATCTGCTGAACGCCTCTGGAGGAAATCTCGCACCCATAGTGATAGTGAGTTCTGTCATTACAAATTCATGGTATCCTCCTTCCAGTCCTCCCTATTCCTTGCAAAACAGGAATATTACACCCAACTGACTAATTCTCTCGGCTCCAACCCTCATCGTCTCTTCGCCATCCTTAACGCCCTCCTTAAAGTGCCCTCTGCTCCCCCCCCCACCCCTCACTCTCTCCTCAATCACTGGCCGACTACCGCGACAAGGTGCAAAAGATCAACCTCGAATTCGCTACCAAGCCACCTCCTCCT
Organism: Microcaecilia unicolor; assembly: GCF_901765095.1. Taxonomy (NCBI): domain Eukaryota; kingdom Metazoa; phylum Chordata; class Amphibia; order Gymnophiona; family Siphonopidae; genus Microcaecilia; species Microcaecilia unicolor. Next base: position 193,599,362 of record NC_044032.1, read on the forward strand.
CTTCACCCTTTAACCCACTCCCTCAACCAACCTACCCAAGTCTCCTTCTCCTCTTTTCCTGATATCACCGAAGAGGAAACAGCCCAACTTCTCTCCTCCTTGCAATGCACCACTTGTTCCTCTGATCCCATCCCCACCAACTTACTAAACACCATCTCTCCTACTGTCACCTCCCCCATCTGCCACATCCTCAACCTCTCTCTCTCCACTGCAACTGTCCCTGACTCCTTCAAGTATGCTGTTGTCACACCACTCCTCAAAAAACCTTCACTAGACCCTACCTGTCCTTCCAACTACCGCCCCATCTCCCTCCTACCCTTCCTCTCCAAGATACTTGAACGCGCCATTCACAGCCGCTGCCTTGATTTTCTCTCCTCTCGTTCCATCCTCGACCAACTTCAATCCGGTTTTCGCCCTCTACACTCGACAGAAACGGCACTCACTAAAGTCTGTAATGACCTGTTCCTTGTTAAATCCAAAGGTCACTACTCCATCCTCATCCTCCTTGACCTATCCGCCACTTTTGATACTGTTAATCATAATCTACTTCTTGATACACTATCCTCATTTGGGTTCCAATGGCTCTGTCCTCTCCTGGTTCTCCTCTTATCTCTCCCACCGTACCTTCAGAGTACACTCTCATGGATCTTCCTCCACCCCCATCCCGCTCTCTGTTGGGGTTCCTCAAGGATCTGTCCTTGGACCCCTTCTTTTCTCAATCTACACCTCCTCCCTAGGCTCACTGATCCTCATGGTTTCCAATATCATCTTTTTGCCGACGACACTCAGCTTTATCTCTCCACACCAGACATCACTGCGGAAACCCAGGCCAAAGTATCGGCCTGCTTAGCCGACATTGCTGCCTGGATGTCCAACTGCCACCTGAAACGGAACATGGCCAAGACTGAGCTCATTGTCTTTCCACCCAAACCCACTTCTCCTCTCCCTCCACTTTCTATCTCATTCGATGACACCCTCATCCTCCCCGTCTCATCTGCCCACAACCTTGGAGTCATCTTCGACTCCTCCCTCTCCTTCTCTGCCCATATCCAGCAGACAGCCAAGACCTGTCGCTTCTTTCTCTACAACATCAGCAAAATTTGCCCTTTCCTTTCTGAACACACCACCCAAACTCTCATCCACGCTCTCATTACCTCTCGCCTTGACTACTGCAACCTACTCCTCACTGGCCTCCCACTTAACCATCTATCCCCCCTTCAATTCGTTCAGAACTCGGCTGCGCGGCTTATCTTCCGCCTAAACCGATATGCTCATATCACCCCTCTCCTCAAGTCACTTCACTGGCTTCCGATCAGGTACCGCATACAATTCAAGCTTCTCCTACTAACCTACAAATGCTCTCAATCTGCAGCCCCTCACTACCTCTCTACACTCATCTCCCCTTACGCCCCTACCCGTAACCTCCGATCACAGGGCAAATCCCTCCTCTCAGTACCCTTCTCCACCACCGCCAACTCCAGGCTCCGCCCTTTCTGCCTCGCCTCACCCTATGCCTGGAGTAAACTCCCCGAGCCCATACGCCAAGCACCCTCCCTATCCATCTTCAAATCCTTAAAGCCCACCTCTTCAATGTCGCTTTTGGAACCTAACCATTGTACCTCTACCCAGGTAATCTAGACTGTTCCAATTTTTGATTGTCTACACTCCCTTGTCCTATTGTCCTTGTCCTTTAGATTGTAAGCTCCTTTGAGCAGGGACTGTCCTTCTTTGTTTATTGTACAGCGCTGCGTAACCCTGGTAGCGCTCTAGAAATGTTAAATAGTAGTAGTAGTTGTAGTAGTCAGGGCTTGGTTTGGACCACATGAAACTTGTTCCCTTTTTAGAGGCATTCCAAGGTCCCACAGAACCTATCAAGAGGAGCCATGCTAGAGGCAACCTGTGCACAGTGCCAAAATATAAGGCTGAAAACTGCAGAAATTTGTTACCTCTGTCCCTTGGGGTGTGTATAATGCTATACATTTGGACAATAGTTAAACCTAGCTAGCTTTTCCCTTGAAAAGGGGAAAATGTATCTGGCAGTTTCCTTTTCATCTAGGATTTCTAGTCTGTCTGTCTTTCTTATTTATTTAGGGGTCCTTTTACAAAGGCGCTGAAAAATGACTTGTGGTAGTGTAGGCACGGGTTTTGGGCGCACGCCGATCCATTTTTTAGCGCGCCTGTAAAAAAGGCCTTTTTTTTTTGCCGAAAATGGAAGTGCGGCAAAATGAAAATTGACGCGCATCCATTTTGGGTCTTACCACCAGCCATTGACCTGGCGATAAAGACTCATGCAGCAACTGGGCAGTAATGACCTACGTGTGCCAAATGCCACTTGGCTCACGTCCATTACGCGTGCCAAAAAATAAAAAATATTTTTCAGATGTGCATATCGGACTTGTGCCAAAAATGAAATTACCACAAGAGCCACGCGGTAGTCTGGCGGTAACTCCATTTTGCCTCACGTATGCGTCTTAGTAAAAGGGCCCCTAAATTTTTATTCATTCATTCATCCATCCATTTCAAGGTGAGTTACATTCAGATACTGTAGGTATTTCTCTGACCCGAGAGGGCTTACAATCTAAGTTTGTACCTGAGACAGTGGAGAGTTAAGTGACTTGCCCAAGGCCAAAATGAATGTGAGTGGGGTTGAAACTTTGATCTTTGTGGTTCCAGCCTGCTCCTCTAACCATAAGACTACTCTAAGCCTTCATTTATAATTACCTAAGAATTTGTTTTGCTTATTTCATATCCTTTTCCAACTCACTGTTGACTAGCTATTAAAGCCATCTAGGTATCAGAATGGGGTAGGCCACGTGGACCCTAGCCTGTCCAAACTTTTAAATTCCTTCTCTTCCTCTCTCCTCCTCCCTGATTTCAGCACTGATCCTTAGCCAAGAACCACAAAGTAGGGCTCTTTCTGCAAGCATGCAGTCATGGACCCTAAATCTAGCCACTAGATATTACCATTGTGCAATGACTATGAATTCCAGGGGATCTGAGCACCAGTATAGTAATATTGGGGTCGGTACAGTAAGCTTGCATTCCTGAACACATGCCTAATGTAAAAATTTAGCTCCCCAATGCAATAGCCAAAAATTATGCAAATAGGTCCGGTGCAAAAATCTATGTTGACAGTGCAGAGCGCACCAGACATGTTCACGTACGTATCTGCACTAATGTTAATGAGAGGTCTTGTGCAAAATCTCTATTTGACGCAAGTACAGATGTGACTCCCCAGCTTGCACCCCCCCCCCCCCCCCCCCCCCCCACACACACACACACACACACCCTCGCAGCTTCTGGCACTCGTGTAACCCATGAGCTCATCTGACCCACCCCAATCTCTGGTTGCCCAAGTGGGCTACCAGAACCCATCCCCTCTGACCCCAGAAATGTTGCCCGCCTACTCCTGTCTCTGCACTGCCATCTTGAAAAATGATGGTGCTTGACACCACATGGTGCATTACAGGATGCACCATTCTGAGTCAGAGCACCACATAATGTGATTATTACCTTATTTGGCAGACTTTACCTTGCATAGTGTGTCCAAGTATGTACCGTGCAGAGTTGAGCATCACCATTTTTCAAGATTATGGCACCAAGAGCATTGCTCAGGTCTCCCAAATTAAAGGTGAGGGGGAGAGGGTCCAGTGTGTCCAGGAGGGGCGGGGGCTCACTTGGACCACAAGAGTCATTGAGGAGTCAGGGGTGGGAGGTAAAGGGCTGTCTTGGACCACCAGCAATGTTTGGGGGGGGGGGGGGGGCTAGAGGGAACCACTTAGGGTACTATGGGTGCTTTTGAGCTTTGGGGTAGTCAGTGGTCCAGGGGGCACGAGAGAAATACCAGGCATATTTGAAGTATTTTAACTTTCATGTCTGTTCCTGTGAGGGAGTTTATAGGAAATCACCATTCCCCTTAAACAGCACTCCCTCACAGTCACAGAGCCACCTTAAAAGGTGGGCCACAGAACAAGGAAGAGATGAGTCAGGGAGGGTGTGGTCAAGATAGAATACAAACTCTCTGCATAGATCAGTCAGGGAGGCCCAGAGGAGAGAAGAGACAAGAAGTTCTCCACCCTGTGCCTCCAGTGCAGAAACTTTACTCAGGTAGGCCAAGTTTATCTTGGAACCCTGCTAAAATTGTGGGGTCCTTTTACTAAGCCTGCGGTAGTGTAGGTGCATGTATTGGGCGCATGCTGGGCCAGTTTTTACTGTGTCTGCAAAAAAAAGGACTTTTTTTTTTAATGGGACAGGAAAAGGGCATGCTGTAAAACTGAAACCTCCAGTTTCACGGTATCCAAAATATTTTATAGGAGGGGGTTCTTTATATATTATTTTACTTCAAATTACCCAACTCCATGTATATCTTCAACAATCACACGCTACATGCACAGTGACCGGTCGGAGCACACCAACTGCCGATTACCACTGGAAACAACGTGCATAGGAGGAAATAAGTCATTCAGGTGTTACGGGCGTTTGCCAAATCTAAAATTACCACCAGGGAGTAGCGGTAGCTTGGTGGTAGTCTCATTTAGGTGCACACAGCACACATAACACCTAACACACCTTTGTAAAAGGGCCCCTGAAACTTTTAAACTGAGAGCCAAGCCTGGCCAATTGTGCTGCCTTTTGAAAGACAGATCAATGCATGCCATGACCCTCAGGAGCTGGCCACATCAGAGTACTTTTTGAACAAAAGAACTAGATTTTAGTGTTTATTTCCTCCTGACCTGTAAGAGGAGCAGGTCACCCATTTTTCTGTTACCAAATAAATTGGTTTATTTCACTTTTAATCCTGTCTGTGGCTGTATTATTCAAGGCTCCAGGCTTGCCCTCTCTAACACGACTTCAGTTCCCTTGAGAATTATTTCTATACAGTTATTCTCATGTGGCAGTCTGATGCTGTGAAGATTAAAGTTCTTTTGGAATTTGATTTAAAACTGTCATTAATGTTTTAAAAAGGAAACAGGATGTTAGTAAACTCAACGTTCTTTGAGAATGGCAGTTCTGCACACTACTGTTCAGAAGAGTTAGGGTAAGGGTAATGCATTTTGAATACTGTCTTTCTGTAGTACTCTAGTGGGCTCACAATCAAGTTGGCACAATCCTCCTCGGATCAGCCAGTGCCTAGAATAGTGTGGAGTTGACATTCACATCCTCAAGAAGAGAGTCGTTGCCATCACACAGTTGAAATTATTAGTGACAAGACTGGAGTATGCTTACCAGGTGCCCAGAAGAAGCCATAGTCTGTGGCCCCTAGCCAAGGACTTTGTTGCAATGACTGAACTAGATGGAGATGGTGCAGAAAGATAAGGAGCAAATTCCAGGTAGTAGTTAAGGAAGGCTCCATGATGCTGGAGCCCAGTAGGAGAAGGCTTATTCTGAATGAGCTGGAAGCCCCTCCCAAAAAAATATTAAAAGGAAACAAACAAGGTTGTTAACTATAGATAATGTTGTTAGTCAAAATTCTTTCAAAATGCCAACTTTTGGAACTACTGAATACTGGCCAATGAGATTTCAGTACACTAAAAAAAAGCTTGCTTCTTAAAATATTTGTAAAGTTAATAAAATCAGTCGTCCTCCAGACTACATTTTATTATAAGAAACTTGATACCATGAACATATTTCTTAATTATATGTTTCTGTAGAATTAATAATTTCATAGAGTTTAATTTTAGAAGAAAACGAAAAACTTTTTTACCAAAATGTTTCTGGTGCTGCAAAGATTTGCTTCTCTCATGTAGCTCTTTATTTTGAGCTAAGGTTATAAACACAGTGGAGAAACGTCACCTAGTTCCATTCCTTCCGTGGTGCTGGATTTTCTCTTTTATTGGATTGCAGATTGATGATATTGACTTGATCAGTGCGAACATGGAGAACGCTCTGGCATCCATTGGAGGATTCTGTTGTGGGAGATCTTTTGTAATTGACCACCAGGTATGAAAATCTTTTTTTACAGTGTGTAAAATCAATTTCTTCTCAGCACCCTGGCTCAAACTGTAGCACATTGGTGTGGGAAAATCTGTGTTTGGATCCTCCATCTATCAGGGTTGGTTAAGCATTAATTTATGCAGATTATTTCTCCATAAGACTAGAGAGGGTCCTGCATCCAGTCAAGCAAAATTGTTTTGTTTTTGTTTGTTTTTTTGCCATCACGGTAGCCTGAATGTATAGTAGTTGATAGGATTCTGGTAGTCCTCAACGTCTCTAAATTAAGATTGATTAGATGTTTAGAAGACAATTTGACTCCTATAACCTTTAGGACTATAATTCACAGTATTGTATTCCCCACTCTGATTACTGCAACAGCTTACTTTTCGGATTGCCTAAGAAAATGTTGAAATCCTTACAAATTGCGCAACATGCAGTATCATGTGTACTTTCCGGATTGTTGAGATTTGATCATATCGCCACCACTTTAATTCATTTGAACTTCGAAGTCGTTATAAAATTTTATTGGTTTTTAAAGTGTTGGCTGATAGATTATCTGCAGTCATCTCCTCAAGCTTGCGCGTGCACTAACCATCTCAATCTCTATGCTTAGGTACAGCAAATTTATTAGATGTGCCATCTTTTCATTTAATCTGACTGAAAAGCTATAGAGCATCTTTTATGTTGTGAGTCCAAAACTTTGGAACACTTGCTATCTTGTGTAAGATTATTGAGAGATCTAGGAACGTTTAAAAAAGCTTTGAAAACCATTTTAGTTCAACAGGCTTTTGATGATAGTCTTGCTGACGTTTAATAGTTTACAAGATTTGCTATACCACTCTTCAACAAGGCCAGAGTGGTTTTCAATTCAAAATAAAAACAGAAAAGAACACCATATAATGAAAGATGATCACATACAGACCATTCGATCAGGAAGCTTATCTTGTTGAAATAACAAGAGAAAAGCACATAGGCTGCAAGAATTGGTGTAAAGAAACAACTTTTATTCAAAGACCCAATACTGGCCATGATTTGTCAAAATGCCAGCTTCAGGCATCAGCTGTAGTTATTGTGGATATCAATAATTTTGTGATCCAATGTGTTCAATCAAGAGAATGTTGGATTATGTGGATGACTGTGTGTATGTTGCGTAAAAACTCTCAATGATGATGTGCCTAGCTAATAGCACAGAATATAGCTTTTATAAATTAATTAATTAATTTAAATAAAGAAATGAGAAGAGGGAAGGAGCTGGCACCATGTCCATGTAGTCAAGATATGCATTAGTTTATTCCAAAAGTCTTTGAACTGTGGACACTGCTGTTTACATTTAAGACCAAGTATCTTCCCTTACTAGGCCTGCCATAAAGCCTATCACTGGTCGATGTAGCTTCACCAATGAAACTTAAACTGCAGTTCCCAAAAGGACAGGCCCTCCTAGAGTTTTTAGCGACCTGGTTCCCAGAGTAGACTGCTACTAACTGACATTCCTTCAGCTACTGTACACAAAAATGTTTCCAAATGCAAAATAAAAAGTATGGGGGTACAAAGGACTCCCTTGCCTAGTGCTGGCCATTTACACATACCTCTACATATGGAGATGTTTATTATATTTGTATCTAGTCAATCGTTGTCCCCCAAATTTAGAAGGCATAGCAAATAAATGAGCCAGGCCACTATATCAAGCCTTCTCAGCATTGAGACTAGCCAACATCAATGACTGATGCTAAGAGTCATCCATAAACAGAAATACTTTACAAATGACGTGGGTTGCTACCCACCTGAGTACAAACACCAGCTCCTCCTCCAAAATAAGGTTTGGAAAGACTTACTGTAGTCCAAGACAAATATTTTGGTGAACAACTTGGAATTCAACAAAGAAATAGGATGGTAAGATACTAGCTCCATTGGATTCTTCCCCAAGTTGCAAATGACTATTGTGAGGGCGATCCTGGCATCTCTAGGCAAAATACCTACTTTCAAAAACCTCAGCCTACATCTCAGTCAAGGGAGGCCCTAACGGTGGAGCCAGCTTCTTGTAATAATCTGAACTAAACCTATCTAGATCCATTTTAATCTAATGCTAAATTTCCAAATATGTGATAGGCACATTTATTTTGTCTGATTGCTCTGCAGTTACTGTTGTGAAGGCCACTTTTCTCTTATTTAAAAACTCCTTTGAAATGGACATGGTGTTGCAAAAACACAGTTGTGTTGGGGGCATGATGTGGTGTTCCTTTAAATAAGATTTGCCCAAATTCAGTCCTTGAGGGCTGCAGATTTGCCAAATTTTCACACACAGTACCTCAACAGTTTGCAAATCTTTCATATTCATTAGGGAAATCCTGAAAATCTAGCCAGTTTTGTAGCCCTTGAAGACTGAACTTGGACAAGTCTGATTTAAATAATACAGTGTTGGTGTTAAATGCTGTTTGGTGTGGTAACCACTAATAATGACTTAATGGCTTTTTTTGCTAAAGAGGGTTGCAGCATAAGTTTTTACTCATTTTCTCTAATATATTCTATATTTTCCTCCCCCGGTGGTGTGGTAATAGAAAGAAGTATTAGGTGGTTTGTTTTTCCTTGCGTCATCTGTATTTCCCTAAATAATTACTAGTTCCATGTCAAAATCTTCTGTAGTACTATTGATTTATTCAGAATGTTTGTAACAGTTTTTTCAATTTTCATTCAGCGGCTCTCAGGTCAAGGTTACTGCTTCTCAGCTTCATTGCCTCCTTTGCTAGCCTCAGCTGCTATTGAGGCCCTCAACATCATGGAAGAAGATCCAGGTATTTTTCTGTAGCCACATTTCAATATGAAAAGCAGCCTAGCCTTGGTAGCATTGTAATAGTGTTCTCTGAGGTGCTGCGGGAAATCTGAATTAACGGTAAACCTGGGAATGTTGATTCCCCCCTTTCTAACATAGGTCTTTTCACAAATATGGCAGGTTTAGGGGTCCTTTTACTAAGACTTGCTAAATGCCACACAGCCCATTGTATGCCTGTGGGCTGCATGACACTTAACGCACCCTAATTCATTAGCGCTCCTAGTAAAAGGACCCTTTAGTGAATATGGAGATGTATTTTCAAAGCTCTTACAATTACAAACCTATGGAACTTTTTAAGTCTAAGTGCTTTGAAAATTAGCCCCCCAAAGTGATTACAAGAGAAGAGTGCTGGTCATGACACTGTTCACCACTTCTAGCTCAGCCAGCATTATTAGTATGTTTATTAAAATTTGATGTACCGCTTGGCTTGTAGAGATCATGGTGGTTTACATAGTTAAAACCCAATAATAAAAGAAAGGAACTCGATAACATGATAAAGTATCTAACAATCATTGCCAAGTATATTAAAAAACACACACACACAGTGTAATGCTACGAAACCCTCCTACTTTCCTCAAGAAAGAAATAAGTTTTGAGAAGTCTCTTAAACTTCTTCAGATTAGATTCCACATGAATAGAGTTAGGAGTTTATTCCATGACAGGATAGACTGTATTCCTTTACGGGTCCTTTAACTACGTAGTGGTAGAGCTAATGCATGGGTAGCATGTGCCAAATCAGCACTACCTCAGGGGTAGCACAGGTGCCCTGCTGTAGTTTTGAAGTTGGCATGCGCTGCTTCCTGCTGTGGAAAATATTTTTCTATTTATTTATTGGGATATATTAACTGCCTTTATGAAGAGATTCACTCAAGACGGAGTACATTAGGTACAGTTTAACATACAATTTTGTTAACAGCATAACAATAATAAAATAACCAAGAATAGACATAAATACAATAAATGAGGTAAATTTGAAAACAGTAAATTGAAACCTAATAATAGAACTACTGTGAAACAGTGTCAAAAAATATACACATTTAACAGCACTGGAATTCAAATACCAGAGATATAATACAATGTTAACATAATACTAATGATACACCTAATAAGCACGCATTAGAACATGTGCCCCTAATGTAGATATGATGTTCTACAATACAATTTTCTACCGTGGGGGGAGGGGGGGCGTTCCTGGCAGTAATTGGCATTGTGGTCACATTGGTGCTCTGCATGATTTCCACACATGTAGAGCGTGAGCCCTTACCACTAGGTCAACGGGAGGCGGTAAAGGCTCAGGCAGTAAATAGCCAAGAGCTGCTCTTAATTTTACCACATTGCCATTTTACTGCCCCATTGAAAAATACGTTTTTCCCAGCCGAGGTAAAAATGGCCCAGTGTACACCAAAAACACGCGCCCACACTACCGCAGGCCACTTTTTACCACAGCTTAGTAAAATGACCCCTTAATTACTAGGGACCCTGTTTACTAAGCCACACTGTAGGCACGCTAAATGTTTTAGTGCACGTGCTAATGATAGAGACACCCGTTATATTCGTATGGGTGTCTCTAGCGTTAGCGCATGCTAAAAAGTTTGCACGCTTACAGCACGGCTTAGTACAGGGCCCTAGATCTCGGTAGTCTGTAGCATTAGTGAGTTGGATTGCAGAAGAGAAAAGTACACGTGCTTTATTAGCATAGGAGAATTAAAAGAACTGGGGAAAGTGTTCTAGGAAACTGGCAGGCCCTATGACAAGAGCAAGTATGACAAGAGCAAGTTATATTTAGATTAGAAAGCCAGATTAGTTTGTAATTGTGTGTGTGTGTGTGTGTGTGTATATATATATTAATTCTCCTATGATATATATATATTACACACACACACATACACATGAACAATAATATGGCCAAGGAGGGAATGTACCTTTTGTGGTTGTGTTCTTCCCAAGCAATGTCTGTATAATATCATAATTTTCATGTTTTGTGAGTTTCTAGAAATCAAAAAAAATTTTTTTTTACATTTGTATAAATAAGGTCTTTTTTTCTGACAGAGATTTTTCAAGTTTTGAAGAAAAAGTGCAATAGGATACACAGAAATTTGCAGGGGTAAGTAGTGAGTTTATTCTAGTAAAGGTGACTGGAAAGGGCCAGGTCGGTGGTTATTGTTGTATGTGTATTGGAGATGATCTTTGAAGGGAAATCAGCATCCCTTTGAACAGTGGCTTAGCAAGGACTGAATGGGCCTTAGGCATAAAAATTAAGATGGGTTCCCCCCCCCCCCCCCCCCCCCCCCCCCCCCACACACACACACACTTTAATGCCATTTCTCCAAAGGTAGTGGGGACTGGTGGGGGTGGGTTTGGAGGAGAAGAAACACCTTCAAACATGCAATAAGCAAACCCTGCAAATAAACAAGCACATTCGAGACCTATACAGAAATCGTGTCAGTGTAATTGAAATAGAAACTGAAAGGCAAGATATCAGGGATGTGCATTTCCTAAAGCTGACACATTACAATTAACAAAATCAGAAAAAAATACTTTTGTCTACCTTTGATTCTCTTTTCTGCTTTTTATGTTTTTCTTAAATCTTTCCAGGGTCTCCTGTTGTAATATTTCTTCTTTGTCAACTATCCATATTTCATTCCTATCCCTATTCTTCCCTCATATTTAGCACCTGTCCTTTGTGTTCTATCCCTCCCTTGTGTCCAGCATCTCTTCTCTGTGTCCCTGTCCCTCTGCTTATTTAGCTTGTCACCTCTCTTCCCCTCCTTCCACATTATCCACCCTCTCTCACACTCTCCAAGCGCCAGCATCTCTGCCTTCTGCCCCCCCCCCCCCCCTTTTCCAGTCAGTCTCTTTTTTTTTTTCAACAAATTGGGTTAATAGAATTTACAACACTGAATTAGAATATATAACCTTGCTATATTTGTCATGCAAGATTTGGCTGAAATGTGTACTTCACTGTCCAAGTCATTTAATTCAAATCAAGTTATTAGATGAGGTTTGTTTCATTGTGATGGCCGAAAATCTGGATCATTTTCACTGCGTTGTCATCATCACTTTTCTAGTGGCTTCAGCCTAGGGAGACTGTCATCGTATGGCACTGGTCGCAAAACCGATGGCAGATTATTTTTTTTTTATTTGTACCCCGCGCTGTCCCACTCATGGCAGGCTCAATGCGGCTTAGGTGCTTATTTGTACCTGGGGCAATGGAGGGTTTAGTGACTTGCCCAGAGTCACAAGGAGCTGCCTGTGCCTGCAGTGGGAATCAAACCCAGTTCCCCAGGACCAAAGTCCACCACTCTAACCACTAGGCCACTCCTCCACTCCACTGACTTTTTGTTTTTTTAAGAAAAGCCTGAAACACATGTCAAACAGAAATAAGTCTGTAACGTAATCTTTCTGCACTCTGCATATCTTTGGGACAGCAAATGGCATGCTTGGCCATGAAGCTTTGATCCAAACTCTCAGGTTGACTGCACATTGATGCACAACAAACATGAAGAGTCCAACCTTTGTCTTGATCACCAACTTAACATATAAATACGGTTCATAGGCTGCCTTCACCAGTGGAGCCATGGTTCTTCTTTGCACCTAAATGTAGCAGAAAGCGTCAACATGATTAATATATTTCTTCAACATTTTCAGTTGAATTAACCATCAGGTCATGCAATAACTAGCTATATATCAATTTATCTTAGAAGCAATATATAAAAATAGGGCTAAACGTCATCATAATATAATTAAACTGAACAGCATTCTTTTAATAGTGATGTGTTGTTGACACACGTGTCGTAATATTGTGAAAAACAATACGTTGTAGAAAAAGTTTGATGTTGTTTCTGTCATCATCATCCAAAAATCTATAAGAAACATCCAGTCTCATTATGGAAACAAATCATGTTCAGTGTTAGTCCTTTTCCTTTGCTTCCCCGAATATGAAAAAAATCATCTGTTTTTCAGTACGATATTTCCATTGTTCTGCTCCTAGGTCAAATAAGCATCCCACTGGGTGGCTAAGATCTCATCATGAAAGCTCTCTGTTCTGAGAGACCTTTGACAAGAGGCCTCACATCTTTGTAGCAGAAATTCCACGTTATCAAAAAAAAAAAAATCTGCTTCTCATTGTGTGAATGCTTAGAAAAAAGCATTATGGCACATTGGATGAAGCTTAGTTCCAAAACATTTTCCTCCTCCTAGAGCTGGAGTTTTATTTATATATATATATATATATATATATATATATATATATAGTCCCCTTCAGATTCTGTTGAGAAAAAACAGAGTGGTTTCATGTAAAGAAGGTCATGCTTCTGTGAATTTGAAACTTTGAAGTTATTGATTCTGTGTGAATGACAGAGATGATGCTTATTATCAAAAGAGATTTTTCAGAAGGGAAACGTGGAAAAAATCCTTTTGAAAAAATGTGGTGAGTCCATACTTGATATGTGAATTACCCACAAGCTTGGGCAATATATAATAATATATAAGAAATATACAAGGGGAGCTTGATTTTAATCAGCACTGTATTCATATGGGCTTAATGATTTCAGATTATGTTAAAAAGTGAAGTAGAGTGCACAGAATGCCTTTGATTTTTCATCAGTTCATTTTTGGATTTTTTTTTCAGTACAGCTCTTAAAACAAACATTATAGTTCAAGGAAATACAATTTTTGGCAAAGATGTCAAAGTCTAACCACAAGCAGGTGTGGTTTTCAGGATTTTTACTTTGAATATTCTTATTTGTGTAACTAGTTACAACTAGTCGTCTTCAGTGATCTGGCCATAAGCAAATATAAAGTTAATGGTACAGAAGTTGTAAAGGTGATACTGTGAGGGAAATGTTTTGGCAGAAACGAAGTTCATTGTTATAATTTCTGATATAGTCTGATTTAAACACCAACTCTTGAGGGTCAAAATAACCAAATATATAAGTTAGGTTGTGATTGTCCAAATCCTGCTTTCACCTCAGAAGAGCTCTACTACTACTACTTAACATTTCTAGAGCACTACTAGGGTTACGCAGCGCTGTACAGTTTAACAAAAAGGACAGTCCCTGCTCAAAAGAGCTTACAATTTAATGGGCGAAGTGTCAAGTGGGGACAGTCTAGATTTTCTGAATAGAGGTATGGTGGTTATGTGCCGAAGGCGACATTGAAGAGGTGGGTTTTGAGCAAGGCTTTGAAGATGGGCTCTACACACAGTTGCCTTTATTGTGCATTGGAACTTTACCACTACCCTCTGTCTCCTTCCACTTAACCAGTTTTTAACCCAGTCAGTCACTTTGGGACCCATACCGAGGGCACTCAATTTTATTTATCAGTTGCCTGTTCAGAACTGAGTCAAAGGCTTTGCTACAGTCCAAGTACACCACATCTAGCGCCCCTCTTATATCCAACTAATTTGGTAACCCAGTCAAAGAAATCAATCAAATTTGTCTGTCAAGACCTGCCTGTAGTGAAACCATGCTGCCTTGGGTCTTGCAGTCCATTCGAATCTAGAAACCTCACAATCCTCTGCTTTAGAAGCATTTCATTAGTTTACCCACCATCGAGGTCAGATTAACAGGTCTGTAATTGTTCATCATAACATTTTTTTTCTTCAGGTTCCAGGGCAAGTGAAGTTACAGTCTACATGTTCACATGCTTTCTCAGTATACAGTCCCAAACTGTAAAATCTTTTACCAACAGATTTATGTTTTGAAAGGATTTTTTTCCTCCTGTTAAGAAAAAATAACACTTGGTATTATAATAAAGCCTTTTGGCTGATCTGTAATTTTTTTTTTTTTGTTTTGTAAGTTCAGGGTGAAAGGGTGGGTTTTTATTTCAGGATGATGAGGGAGACTTTAAACTATTTGGTGGTGAGAGATGTTTTTTTTGTGTGGTGAACTGGATTAGGAACTGGTTGACGGACAGACGCCAGAGGGTGGTGGTGAATGGAATTCGCTCGGAGGAGCGAAAGGTAAGTAGTGGAGTGCCTCAAGGATCGGTGCTGGGGCCGATTCTGTTCAATATATTTGTGAGTGACATTGCCGAAGGGTTAGAAGGTAAAGTTTGCCTATTTGCGGATGATACTAAGATCTGTAACAGAGTGGACACCCCGGAGGGGGTGGAAAACATGAAAAAGGACATACGGAAGCTAGAAGAATGGTCTAAGGTTTGGCAATTAAAATTCAATGCGAAGAAATGCAAAGTGATGCACTTAGGAAGTAGAAATCCACGGGAGACGTATGTGTTAGGCGGGGAGAGTCTGATAGGTACGGGCGGAGAGAGGGATCTTGGGGTGATAGTATCTGAGGATTTGAAGGCGACGAAACAGTGTGACAAGGCGGTGGCAGTAGCTAGAAGGTTGTTAGGCTGTATAAAGAGAGGTGTGACCAGCAGAAGAAAGGGGGTGTTGATGCCCCTGTATAAGTCGTTGGTGAGGCCCCACCTGGAGTATTGTGTTCAGTTTTGGAGGCCGTATCTTGTTAAGGATGTAAAAAGAATTGAAGTGGTGCAAAGAAAAGCTACGAGAATGGTATGGGATTTGCGTTACAAGACGTATGAGGAGAGACTTGCTGAACTAAACATGTATACTCTGGAGGAAAGGAGAAACAGGGGTGATATGATACAGACGTTCAAATATTTGAAAGGTATTAATCCGCAAACAAATCTTTTCCGGAGATGGGAAGGTGGTAGAACGAGAGGACATGAAATGAGATTGAAGGGGGGCAGACTCAAGAAAAATGTCAGGAAGTATTTTTTCACGGAGAGAGTAGTGGATGCTTGGAATGCCGTCCTGCGGGAGGTGGTGGAAATGAAAACGGTAACGGAATTCAAACATGCGTGGGATAAGCATAAAGGAATCCTGTGCCAAAGGAATGGATCCTCAGGAGCTTAGTCAAGATCGGGAGGCGGGGATAGGGCTGGGCAGACTTATACGGTCTGTGCCAGAGCCGGTGGTGGGAAGCGGGACTGGTGGTTGGGAGGCGGGGATAGTGCTGGACAGACTTGTACGGTCTGTGCCAGAGCCGGGGTTGGGAGGCAGGGCTGGGGAGGTGAGGATAGTGCTGGGCAGACTTATACGGTCTGTGCCTGTGCCAGAGCCGGTGGTTGGGAGGTGGGGCTGGTGGTTGGGAGGCGGGGGGATAGTGCGGGGCAGACTTATATGGTCTGTGCCCTGAAGAGCATAGGTACAAATCAAAGTAGGGTATACACAAAAAGCAGCAAATATGAGTTATCTTGTTGGGCAGACTGGATGGACCGTGCAGGTCTTTTTCTGCCGTCATCTACTATGTTACTATATCTTTGTTCTGTTCTTATGTTTTCTGTACTACTTTCCCATCATAGGACAATCAATTCAGTTTATAACCAACACAAATACTTGCATTTTTTTTTTTTTTTAACGTTGAGGCAACCAGCCTGACTGAATGAGAGGAATTCCTGTTCCCATACTGGAAGGCACCCCCCCCCCCCCCCCCCCCCCAAGGTTGAGGGGAGAGCCACAAATGTGGCCCTGAGTAAAAAGGTTTGCCCACTCCTTTTCTAGGTAGTAGTTGTCTTTTTCAACACCGATTGGGAATGCATATACATTCCTACTTGAACCATTAACTTGTTAAGGACACATCTAGAAGAAAGAGAATCAGGTCAGTGGGGTTTAAGATATGTTATGTCCATCACCCAAATTAAAGAATTTGAAACTTTCCTACAGATCACAGCATCCTAGAATTACTGTGACCACACAGCCAGTCAGGTTTTCAGGATATCTAGGGGCAGATTTCCCAATACATAGAATAGGCAACATCTTTGAGGTAGCTGCCCCATCACCAGAGGTCCACCCCATCACATGAGTTTGGGGCTCCTGTGTGGCCTCTTATCAGTGTTTTGTGACAGGCAAGTAGCATCTATAGATATAGTTAGAGAACACTAAAATAAAGCGCTTTTTTAATGCTAACTATTGATTTAATGATTTTAAGAATTCCAGGAAATATTACATGCATTTCTTTGTCTTTAGTATTTTAACCACTGCTTAGAAGTTGGAATGCAATTGTGCAACAGACCATCTGCGGCCAGTGCAATGTGTTCTATATCAGACAGATGTTTTCATAGTGTCATTGGTCTATGACAATATAGAAACAAAATAACAGTTGCAGGAAGCTGAAGTGGCACATCATAAATTAATTTTTAAACCCTTTACATTCAGTAGAATGTATTAATATATTGTATTGGTCTTGTATGCTTGACACACACCCTTCCCTGGTCATGGGCCTGTCTATTTTACTGATATTACATCTTTAGAAGTAATTTCAATCTCACTTAAGAGTTCAAGGTGAAATTTAACAGAATGCACAAATGTGCAAGGAGGAGGAAAGGTTATCCTGCTTCTCCAGTTCATTGTGTTTAGTCTTGAAGAAATCTAGGGGGAAAAAAGAACAAAGATAGCAAAAAGATGGAAATGGATGCCAGGGAGATGAGTCACTGGGAGTTGGGCTGGGGTGAATCAGAAGGGACTGGAAGCAAGATGCTTTGGAATAGCAGGATGGGTTATGGTAAAAAGTAGGCAGATTAAAAGAGAGTGCAGAAGTGGACAAGTGGCCTAGTGGTTAGGGTGGTGGACTTTGGCAAGCTCCTTGTGACTCTGGGCAAGTCACTTAACCCTCCATTGCCCCATGTAAGCCACATTGAGCCTGCCATGAGTGGGAAAGCGCAGGGTACAAATGTAACAAAAACAAAAATAGGGTGGTCATCAAAAGGGGTTCAAAAGGATAAAACATTGGTAGGAGAAAGGAAAGGAGTGATGTGGCGGAAAGAATATATAAGGACATGAGCAATCGAGGAGGGACTGATAGGTAGCAGAGGGTGAGGAGAGAGTCTTATCATATTTTGCATTCTAGCTTTTGTCTGAATATTTGACTTTCTTCTTTTTAGAGTTGATTACTTAATTACTCGATAACACCTATTTCTTAGAAAATCATTAACCTGTTGAAATGCATTTAGTGATTTCCAATTTTTGTTCCTCCGGTTCATTACCATTGAATACCATTTCTGGCACAGGTATCTCCCTCAAATTTTCCTCAATGAAGACCAAAGCAAAGAATTCATTTAATTCCTCTACTATGGGCATGTCCTCCCTCCCTCCCTAAGTGCCCCTTCTCCTCGGTCATCTAGCGGTCCAACTCATTATTTAATATACTAAAAATAGATTTTTATCATGCATTTTTGCCTCTGAAACAATTTGTTTTCAAAGTCTCTCTGCCTTTCTTTTCAGAGCTTTGCATTTGACTTGCTTATGCTATTTCCTGTTACCTACAGTTGGATCCTTCTTCAGTTTTCTGAAGAATGTTCTTTTATCTCTAATAGCCGCCTTTACCTCACTTTTAAACCATGCCGGCTGTCATTTGGCCTTATTTAAACCTTTTTTAATTCGTAGAATATATCTGTTCTAGGCTGCCAGGATGGTATTTTTGAACATCCACATCTGATATAAATTTTTGACCTTTATAGTTGCTCTTCTAAATTTGTTTTTCTTTGGGAGGGGGTGTATTTTCCTCAATTTATTATAGTTTCCTCTTTGTAAGTTAAATGCTAACACAATGGATTTCCTGTGTTTACCTAATCCAAAGATTGTATCAAATCTGATCATGTTATGATTATCATTATCAAGTGACCCTAGCACCATTACCTCTTGCACCAGAATCATGCAGTCCATTAAGGACTAGGTCTAGAATTGTTCCACCTCTTGTTGGTTCCTTAACCAACTGCTGCATAAAGCAGTCCTTGATTTCATCAAGAAACGTTACTTCCCTAGCATGCTCTGATATTACGTTTATTCAGTCAATATTAGGATAATTGAAAGAAAAAAAATGAAATATAGGCATGTATGAAGCTCATCGGAAATTGAACCCTTGCAGGTAAGTGCTTCATTTATGCAGGCGTTTATAATTGATTCAAAGGATGCAGTTGAATTGATGTGCTTCATCTCCCTTCTCCCTTTCCTCTCCAAATTACTTGAACGTGTCTTGACTTTCTTTCTACACAACCTATTCTTGACCCACTCCAATCTGGTTTTCGCCCTCTTCACTCTACTGAAACTGCACTTACCAAAGTCTCTAATGACCTGCTGCTGGCTAAATCCAGAGGTCTCTATTCTATCCTTATCCTTCTTGACCTATCTGCTGCTTTCAACACTGTTGACCACACTGTACTTCTGGATACGCTGTCCTCGCTTGGATTCCAGGGCCCTGTTCTTTCCTGGTTCTTCTCTTACCTCTCACTTCGTTCTTTCAGTGTTCACTCTAGTGAATCCTCTTCAGCTTCCATCCTGCTTTCTAAAGCTCAACATGTCCAAAACTGAACTTCTCATTTTTCCCCCTAAACCTACCTCCCCTCTTCCCCCTTTCTCTGTTAATGGCTCTCACATCCTCCCTGTCTCCTCGGCTCGTAACCTTGGAGTCATCTTTGATTCCTCTCTCTCCTTCTCTGCGCATATTCAACAGATCGCCAAAACCTGTTGTTTCTCTATCTACAATATTAGCAAAATTTGCCCCTTCCTTTCTGAATACACTGCCAGAACCCTTATCCACACCCTTGTCACCTCTCGCTTGGACTATTGCAATTTACTTCTCACTGGTCTTCCGCTCAGCCATCTCTCTCCTCTCCAATCTGTCCAAAATTCTGCGGCACGACTTATTTTCCACCAGAATCGTTATACCCACACTAGCCCGCTCCTCAAATCACTTCACTGGCTCCCTGTCCGCTTCCGCATTCAGTTTAAACTTCTCGTACTGACCTTTAAATGTATCCACTCTGCAGCCCCCCATTACCTCTCCACTGTCATCTCTCCCTACATTCCTCCCTGTGAACTCTGCTCGCTGGACAAATCTCTGTTGTCGTCCCCCTTCTCCTCCACTGCTAACTCCAGGCTTCGCTCCTTTTCTCTCGCGGCACCTTATGCCTGGAATAGACTTCCTGGACCTATACGTCTAGTTCCATCTCTACCTGTTTTCAAATCTATGCTGAAAACCCACCTTTTCATTGCTGCTTTATAGCTCCCATTACTTCCCTCACCCGTAACTGTCTTGTCTGTCTGTATTATTTAGATTGTAAGCTCTTTTGAGCAGGGACTGTCTGTTTGTATCAGGTGTTCAGCGCTGCGTGCATCTGGTAGCGCTATACAAATGCTAATAATAATAATTTGTCTGTGCACTTGATGTTTGAATAATATTTTATGTTTTTCCTGAGCCCGCAAATAGGTGGGAAAATGTGGGATACAAATGCAATAAATAAATAAATAAATAAAAATATATGCCATATATACTCGAATATAAACCAAGATGTTTCCCCTACAAAAAAAGGGGGGCAATGTTAACTCAAATATAAACTGAAGGTTTATATTGAAGTATTCCTCCCCTTCCCCTGTGATGACTAGCATTTCTCTCCTTTCCTGTCCCCCCCCCCCCCCCTCCTCCGTTCTCCTGCAGTGACTGGCATTTCTCTCCCTTTTCCCTGCTCCTACCTCTCTGCCTCCCATGGTGACCAACACTTCTCTCTTCCCTCAGTCATTTCTCTCCCTCTCCTATCATTATTCCCACACACTCTCACACACACATTGACATTTCTCTCCTTCTTTTCTCCCCCCCCCCCCCCCCTTACTGGTACCACCTGGACCCTGCTGCTGACTCTGAAGTATCTGCAAGCAGGGCCGGTTTGGAGCATTGAGCATCTATGCATGCTTGAGGCCTACTGGCACCTGCCCTGAAGAGCTGGCAGGCCTTGAGCATGTGCAGATGCTTAAGGCCCTGGACCGTTTGCATTTACTTCAGTGTCTGCAATAGCATCAACTGCAGTGTCCAGGAGGTACCGGTAAGAAGAAAAATGCCAGTCACCGCAAGGGGATGGAGAAAGGACCGTATTGTGCCCACTCGATTATAAGCTGAGATCCCAATTTATTTGCGGACCTGAACATGTATACCCTGGAAGAAAGGAGAAACAGGGGTGATATGATACAGACGTTCAAATATCTGAAAGGTATTAATCCGCAAACAAACCTTTTCCGGAGATGGGAAGGCGGTAGAACTAGAGGGCATGATATGAGATTGAAGGGGGGGCAGACTCAAAAAAAATGTCAGGAAGTATTTTTTCACGGAGAAAGTGGTGGATGTTTGGAATGCTCTCCCACGGGAGGTGGTGGAGAGGAAAACGGTAACGGAATTCAAACATGCGTGGGATAAACATAAAGGAATCCTGTTCCGAGGGAATGGATCCCCAGAAGCTTAGCCGAAATTGGGTGGCAGAGCCAGTGGTGGGAGGGGGGGCTGGTTGGGAGGCGGGGATAGTGCTGGGCAGACTTATACGGTCTGTGTCCTGAAAATGACAGATACAAATCAAGGTAAGGTATACACAAAAAGTAGCACATATGAGTTTATCTTGTTGGGCAGACTGGATGGACCGTGCAGGCCTTTTTCTGCCGTCATCTACTATGTTACTATGTGTGTGTGTTGTGAAAATTACAGTCCTGTTGTATGTAGGTTTTTTTCTTGGGGGGGTGGGGGTTGACTTTTGATTAATTAGACCCTAATTTTCAGCACAAGTATGAAAGCAGGTTTAGAGAACCTATATTTCTGAGGTCTGTTTTTTCTCCATGCCTAGTTTTGCAGCTTTATTGGTGTAGGCAAAACTGGATAGGCTCCTTATCAAGCTAGTTTAGTGCTTGACTTTCCAGTAATTGAAATCACCTGTTATTCTGGTTACCCAGTGTATTAGCTTCCCTAATTTCTGCTAACCCTTGTTAGCCAGGCAAAAAGTAGTACACTCCTGTCACTATCCTTTTCCCCTTTGCACATGGAAGTTCTATCCATAATGATTCTAACATTTATTTTATGGCCTACAGAATTTTTAGTCTATTTGATTGAAGGCCCTCTTTAACATATAACTCCCTCCACCAATTTGATCCACCCCTATCACTGTGATATAATATATACCCTGGCATGACAGTGTCCATTGGTTGTCTTCCTCCTACCAGGTCTCACAGATGCCTATTTATTTTATTATTTAGTGTAATATATTCTACAACTCTCATCATATATTTTAGGCTTCTAGCATTTGTATACAGTCACTTCAAACAGTGTTTTTTGTTCCCGTTAACAACTTGCTCAGCAGGTGACAGTGATAATTTGCAATCATTCAAGTCAGGCTGTTCTTTATTTAAAAGCACCTGGTCTACTATGGCCTTTTATTACAACCTCACTATCAGGATGCCCTATCTTCACTGTCTTGGTGATATCCTTCCAAGATACCTTGTTCTGAACCATGTGATTTTAAGCAACTGTCAGCACTCCCCTGGTTTCTTGTTTAAAAGCTGCTCTATCTCCTTCTTAAATGTTGATGCCAGCAGCCTGGTTCCACTGTGGTTAAAATGGAGCCCATCCATTGGGAATAGTATCCCTCTTCCCCAGAATGTTGCTTAGTTCATGACAAATCTAAAAATCTCCTCCCCGCACCATCATCTTATTCATGCATTGAGACTGCAGAGCTCTACCTGTCTCCTGGGTCCTGTGTGTGCAACGGGGAACACTTCCGAAAATGCTACCATGGAGGTTCTAGATTTTAGCTTTCTACCTAAGAGTCTCAATTTGACTTTCATAACCACCACCTCACATTTTCCTACGTTATTGGTATCCACATGTACCAAGACAACTGGCTCCTCCCCGGCATTGTCTAAAATCTTATCTAGCTGACGTGTGAGGTCCACCACCTTTGCACCAGGCAGGCAAGTGATCCTCACATCCATCAGTCATCCAGCTGTATACATGCCTAATGATTGAATCTCCTACTAAAATGGCCATCCCAGCCCTTCCTTTCTGGGCAGAAGCCCCTGGAGACACATCCTTAATGCAAGGGGATATTCCATCCCTTGGAGGGGAGGTCCTGGCTACAGGATCACTTCTTACCTCTCCAAGGTGATCTCCCTTCAGGTGATCTTTGTTTTCCATGGCAGTACAGAGGTTGCCAAACTGGAGGTGGAATTTCTCTACTATGTCTCTGTAGGCCTCATTTTTATACCTCTCTGTTTCTTCAGCTCCTCCAAATCTGCTAATCTATCCTTCAGGGATTGCCCCTGAGTGCTAGAAGCTCTTTGCACCAAGTGCACCAACTGAGAGATAATCAAATATGTGACACTCAGTGCAAAAGACTGGATAGCCCCCATCTTGCTGCTAGACTGGTGATTTGTTAATTAAGTTGCTGATGAAGTAGGAGTATGTAAATTTAAGTCCCCTAACATTGCTGGTTATAGTCTTGTCTATGCTGGTATATAGTTTTTATATATAGACGTGGAAATATCCCATTTCAGCTGGAGCATTGTTATTGAAAGTGCAACAATGAATATTACAAGAGAGCAAAAGGGGAGGGGCAAAAACCAAACAACAGTATTTTCAGAGTAGCTTCTTTAAAGCTGAAATTGTTTGGGTAAGTCAGGGCCGGCTTAACCACTGGACCAGGTGAGCACTAGCTCAGGGTGCCAAATCCTCACCTTGGCCAATGGTTAAGCCTTCTCTTCTCCTTGCCCACGGTTCTGTAAATTTTTACATGGGTTGCTGGCAGCAGCAGCATGAAGACAGGCTGTTCGGCCAGCCCCTGGGTTTTCTATCTGTCATGCCACCTCCTCTGATGCAATTTCCTGTGGGCAGGACATGACAGAGAGAAATCCCAGGGACTGGCTGAAAGTAACCTGTCTTCATGCTGCTGCTGCCGGAAACCCACATAAAGTTTACAGGACTGCAAGGAAGGGAGAGATGCCAGACCATGGTGAGGGGGGTGCAGAGGGGTGAGCGAGACCAGTCTGAGGGGGGGGATGGAGGTTGAAGAAAGATAAATTGCACTCGAGCTCCTTTTATAAATACTTGAAAATCAAACCCAGGTTCACATTACCTGTGTGTATGTATCGTGAATATCACATAGAACTAGCAGCCTAAAATGCAAATAATATATAAGTGGAGAAAAAAGCTTCAGAGTCGCCGCCCAGCCTACCACCTCTCGGTGAAATTATAAGGCATGAGCTCGGCGTACCATCATTTAGCTTCAAAAAACCTCCACGATTCAATAAATCAATCTCAATTTTAAGTATTATTCTATGTGTCCACCAATCCTTCTCATCAATGTACTGTATCTAATTAGTGGAACTGATAAGACAACATAAGTTCCAGCCCGTTATTTTGAATGCAAACAAATCATACATGTGTCCAGGAGAGTCAACCCAAATCTCTTAGCTTTGTGTTTTCTTCAAAAGTCCTTCTCCGGGTGACTCCCCCTTTCCATCCAGCATCTTCCCTTTTTCTCCCCTTCCAGTGTCATCCCCTCTTTCTGTCTGCATCCTTCCATCCAGCGTCCCGTCTTTCTTTCTATACCCTTCTATCCAGCATCTTCCCTCTTTCTCTCCCCATCTTTTTAGTGTCTTCCCTCTGCATCCTCCCATCCGGCGTTGCCCCCCTTTCTGTCCCCATCCTTCTAGCTTATTCCCTCTTTCTGTCCCCATCCTTCCAGCATCTTCCCTTTTTCTCTCTCCCTCCTATCCATCATCTCTCGTTTCTCTCTCCTTCCTTCCAGCCAGGGTCTCCCCCTTTCTTCCCATCTTTCTACACAGCATCTCTGTCTCTCCAGCCCTTTTCCATCCATGTCCCCGCTTTCTGTCCCCATCTTTCCACTCATCTCTCTCTCTGCATCTCTTCCGTGCATGGTCCCCACTCTATCTTTTTCCTCCCCTCTGTCCATCATCTCCTGACTCTCTCTCCACACCCCCTCCCCTTCTCCTTCCCTTTCCTTCCCTCTTAACATGGCATCTTCTGTTTGCTGGCCACTGCTGCTTCTCCCGATGAGCAGCAGCGGCTGTGGTAAACCAACAAATAGCAAACGCGGGACTGCAACCTTCTGGCATGTGCTGTCAGCTCTGCCTGCCTGCTGCCCTAGAATGGGAAGTTGATGTCACCAGGGGTAGGAGACCAGCAGAACCAACAGCGCATGCCTGAGGGCTGTGGCCCCGTGCTTGCTGTTTTGCTATCACTGCTGCTCATCGGGAGAAGCAGCAGCGGCGGCGGTGGTGGCAGTGTCTCAGCGCTGAGCTGGAGTGCAGGAGATGACCCGCCAAAGCGGGAGTCTCCCACTCGGTGCAGGAGACTTGGCAGGTTTGTGACATATAAAGTTGTGCCGCATTTTTCAAATATAAATCTGTAGACCATCTGAAAAAAATAACTGTCAGCATTTATGGATTGTTTATCAGTTTTATTTGATTTGAGAGCTGGTTTGTGTTTTCTTTTTTTTTTACATCTTGGGCCTTGTATAATTATACAAATGCATGGTTCATAAACGGTTCAAAAGGAATATCAAATAGTCTTGAATATGTTTGTATATGTGTATAAACATCAAACATTTGGTTGTTTCAGCATTTCTGGTCTGCGTTTAGCGGGTGAATCATTTTCTCCAGCATTTCACCTACAGCTGGAAAAGAGCAGTGGATCCCGAGAAAAAGATGTGAAGTTACTGCAGGGAATTGTAGATTATGTAAGTTGTGAACATTATGTTTGGACAAATGAAATGCATGTTTTCTCTTTTAGAATAAGCTAGCTAGAATCTAACTTGTTTCAAAGAGAATGTTTTTTACGTGTCAGTTTTGCTGGTAGATAAACTAAAGTAATATCTCAAATAGAATTACTTCAGTTGTTTGTATACTGGAATAGTATTTCTCAGTAACCCTGTCTCCAGTCTGGTTTTAAGGTATTCACAATAAATATGCATGAGAAAGATTTGCATACAATGGCAGCACATGAAAATTTGATTTATGTATGTTTATTTTGGATATCCTGAGAGGTAAATCTGCTAAAAACATTACACTAGGAAAAAAATGCTCTCTAACTTGTGTGCATTCCCTAGATGCCTTTTGACAAATTCAGCATTAGTTTTATTGTAAAGAAGAAAAAAGTATTTGACAGATTGTTTAATTCAATGCAGATTTTATCAGAATAGCACTTTAACATATGGAAGGTGAATGGAAGCTATGTTGAAACACTTATTTGCAGGTGGTGTGATAAAGACTTTTGATTAAAAAAAAAGAAGTACTACTGTGTTATAGTGTATTACTTTTTATCTGATTGGAATAGCAAAGAAGTGCTGAGTGTCTAGCAGCGACAAAAGAAAAACAGAAAGCAGACACTGGAGGTCCAAACGGTTGCTTTATTCTTACAGACTGTAAGAATAAAAGAACCGTTTGGACCTCCAGTGTCTGCTTTCTGTTGTACTTTTTATCTGGACTGATCTGTACCAAGGCCGTTCTGGACAAAAGAAATTTTTCATGTAATGGAATTTCTCCTTGTTGGGCATTTCTCTTTTTCCCCTCTTGCTTTCTTCCACAGTTAGATCCAACTCTACTGAGCTTTTCTTAACCTGGCTACCATGGTCATCAAGACCCTTTCTTCTCTTTCAGGTCCCAGTCGCAGACTGGCAGTTTGGTACAGGGGGCACTCTGTAGACTTTATCTACAGTGCACCCCAGAGTACAATTAAGCTGAAAGGGAGAGCCAAGCAGGAGGAATAGCTGGATCAGTGGATTACAGAAGAGCTGGGCCACTGGACTTTTCCAGATAGTGAGAGTTAGGAATAGTGGGAATACAGATACATTTTTAGCTCGAGTTCTAGTTTATTGGTTTCTGGATGCCAACTCTTGACAGTTCCCAGAGTACAAAGTTAATCTTGTGAGTGGAAAAAAAATTCAACTTCTGAGTATCCCATCTGTTAAGAAGACAGAATAATTTACCTGTAATGATACAGAACCTCATCTGAATGGCACCATACAGCTCTAGCTCAGTATTGCGCATGACAGTGTTTTAGTTTTACATTATAGTAAGTTTCTTTAAAAAAAATAATGATACTTCAAAATAAACCCTTCTATCTCTATCTCCCTTTTCCTCCCATCTTTTTCATACACACTTTTTCCGATTCTTTTTTGGCTATAACATATATGGGTGTGTAGTTAATGATGGCTGATTTGAATCCTTTATCAAACATATAAACGGCGAGTGACCGTACTCACTCGCAAATGCGCAGTAGACTTCCCTCTGTCCCGCCCCCGCGTCAATACGTGATGACGGAGGGGCGGGACAGAGAGGGAAACTGCACGAAGGGGAGGGAACCGCCGAGGTCGCCACCGCTCCTCCTCCCCCCCAGAGTCGCCGCCACCCCACCACCCGGCCCGTCTCTTCGCTATTCAACTTACATCTCCGGAGCAGGCAGATCAGCTGAGCTGCCATTGGCCTTCCTTCCCTGCCTGTGTCCCGCCCTCGCCGACGTTACGCCACACGAGGGCGGGACACAGGCAGAGAAGGAAGGCCAACGGGAGCTCAGCTGATCTACCTGCTCCGGAGATGTAAGTTGAATAGCGAAGAGACGGGCCGGCGGCGGCGGCGAACTCGGGGGGGAGGGGCCAGCGGCGACCTCGGGGGGAGGGGGCAGTGGCGACCCAATAGCCCGTTTTAATGGGCTCAACGGCTAGTATATTAATGTTGTATTTATGATTGCAGAAGTAACTTTAACTAGTGCATTATATTTTTACTGTTATGTAAAGTGACTTTATCTGTTCTTCCAGTGCATGGACAGAAAAATTGCATTAACTCAGGCTCGCTATTTGGAAAAAGAAGAGAAAATTCTTCCTCCCCCTAGGTTGGTAGAACATTTTGTTACTGCTGTGTTGTTCTTATTGGAAAAATATTTAAATTACAGTAAAATACAGTTGAAAGTTTGTTCAGAAAAAAAAGACTACATTGAATACTTGCCTGCATCTCTCTCTCTGAATGCCTTTTACCTAGGCCAAAATGTTTCATTGTTTATCCTGTGTCATTTACAGGATTTTTTTATTTTGAGAGCAATATTGTCAATAGTAAGCACTATTTCTCAAACACTGTGCACTATTAACAATACAGAAAAAAACTTAAATTTGGGGGTATTTTTCTGCATCTTGGGTTAAAAATAACATGCAATGATATGGAAATGTTGACATTTCCTTTGTTTTCAAATGAATACACATCCCTACTATTTACTGTGCTGTGTGACATACCATTAATTGTGAAGTTCTACCGTACTTTACCTCTTGAAAAAATGTTGACTGGAATTTTTTTTTTAAACTAATAACCGTAAGCAATAATGAGGGAAAAGGGTGTTTGTAGGGATTGTCCAGAAAAGCATGTATTAAAGGTGTGTTTTAGAAATGGTTTATCAAAAAGATATTAAGACTTATGATTTTTGTGTACTTTCACAATAAAGTGCTTGGCAAATTATAAGATGAAAGGAAGAATTCAAAATAAAATGAATTAGGAAATATGAGAAAGTTAAATGTTTAATTCAGTGGCGTAGCCAGACCTCGGCGGGAGGGGAGGTCCAGAGCCCAAAATGGGGGGGGGGGGGGGCACATTTTAGCCCGCCTCCCCCAGCCACCGCCCCTCTCCCGCCACTTCTGACCCCGCCGCTATTGCCGCAAGGTACCTTTGCTCAGTTTCACTTAAAGGAACATGCAAGATGTCAGGACTCAAGAAAGCACAGATCAGCAGCGAACGCGGCACGCCGAAGACCGGTCCTAAAGAAGGCTTCGGCTGGTGGTGGTTGGTGAGCCCCGCCAGCAAAACCAGGGACCCGTACTAAATCTGTGGGTGCCCAGGCCCCCGTGGCCCCACCTAACTACACCCCTAGTTTAATTCAACAAGAAAAATATATATATTTTTTTAAATTAATAGTGCTTGGAAGATACAGCCACTACTAAAAAATCTGATTCAAGTAGAAACAAATGTACTGGACTGAAAAAAAAAATGTAAAACTTGAAGAAACAATTTGAAGAGTTTAGATAATAAAACTTGTTTAATAATACAGCGCAACACAGTGAGTTTGTTTCACCCATCACAGTTCTTACCTTTTAGGAATATATAGGTGTCTTAGCATTTAGCATGCACTAGTGTTTAGTGTGCACTTAAATCTCTAGCATTCCCTTTGTGCAATTTAGTAAACAGGGCCCCTTATTTACTGGGATTTATTAACCACCTTTATGAAGAGATTCACCCTGGGCGTTGTCCAGCAGGTAGAGTTTAACATTATGCTTACTATTTTGTTAACGGCATAACAATAGTAAAATGACCAAATATAAACATTAATACAATAAATGAGGTAAACTTGAAAACAGCAAATTGAAACCTAATAATAGGACTAACATGAAACAATATCAAAAATATATGCTTTTAACAGCACTGTAGAACATTTAACAGAAATATGATATATGTCAGTGTAATACAAACAGTATTATAATAGATAGCATGGAAGAACATTCAAATAACACAGATATGATGCTAATGCTTTTCTATAATATAGCTTGCCATGTAGCCAAGGGGCCAAGTACAGATATAAAGATGGGGACAAGATGAATAGAACAGAGTCAGTTTGGATAAATAGATGGGTGGTTAAACTCAAGGCAAGTTCTCTGAACAGTTAAACAAGATATGAGGAACTGCTGTAAGTTATAGTGTGTGTAGCAAGCTAGTCTAGGTACAGAATGAGTGTATAGACAGTCACATCCAGTCTTTCACCTGCTTCTGAAGTACAGGCAGTCTCGAGTTAGATGCAGCCCTTCTGGGAGTAAGTTCCATTTCATGGGGGCTACTTGCGAGGACTCACTAGCGGGTATCACATTGTACAATTTCTTTTAACGAGGGTACAGATAGTGATGCTCCTGGAAAAGACCTTAGAGGTCTCAAACGTGAGGAAAGGGCTAACTTATTGTTTAAGTATTCTGGCTGATTTTGTCTGAGGAACTTGAAAATCAAACAGAGTTGTAAATTTAGCCCTGTAAGGTACTGGTAGCCAGTGTAGTGTTTGCAGGAAGCGTGTGATGATGTCGCACTGCTTGCAGTCTTCTAGCAGTCGTGCTGTAGCATTCTGAATTAGTTGGAGTTAATGGTTTGGCCAGTGTACAGGGCATTACTGTAGTCTTAGTCGTGATTTTATCATAGTATGAACCACTGTGGTTAGACTTCTCTCTCCATATATTGAAAAGACATTTTGTAGCTGCCGTAGATGATAGTCAATTTTTAAAGATTGTTTGAATTTGCAGGATCAGAGTGAGTGATGAGTCTAGTAGTATCCCAAGACTGTTGACCTTTGATTTGCCCATTCCTGAGTTGAGATTAGACAGACACACTCAGAGCTGTGGGTAGATTTGGTTCACTGGGTATGAGTTGCATATCATCTGCATAGATAAGAATTTTGTGTCCCATCGACAACAGCTCAGCTAGAGGAGGTAGATATTAAGTAAAATAGGAAATGGTATGGATCCATGTGGTACCCCCCCCCCCCCCCCCCCCCCACACACACACACACACAGTTCAGTGCCCAAGGTAATGATGCGCTCCTTGTGACTCTGGGCAAGTCACTTAACCTTCCATTGCCTGCCGCATTGAGCCTGCCATGAGTGGGAAAGCGCGGGGTACAAATGTAACAAAATAAATGTGTTTTTGCTGAACAGAACTGATTGTTGTCTGACAAATAGGATTTTAACCATTTAAATACAGTACTACTGATACCTGTTTCTGCCAGCCTTGTAAGCATGATATTACGATCCACTATGTGAGGGCTGATGAGAAATCCAGCAACACTAGTATCAAGGCAGATCCCCTGTCACAGTTTCTGTGCAGATCATCAAAAAGGGACATAAGACCTTTCTGTGTTCCGTATCCAGGTCTGAAGCCAGATTGACATGGGTCTAGCCAGCCACTTTCATTTAGTCAATCGTCCAGTTGAATACAGACTGTCTCTTCTGTAAGTGTTGCCAGAGAAAGGAGTGTTAGAGAATGGTCTAGGATAAGCAGCATAAAATCTGTTTTGCTGTTCTGGGACCTTGCCAGGTACTTGTGACCTGGATTGGCCACTGTTGGAAACAGCACACTGGGCTTTGATGGACCTTTGGTCTGTCCCAATATGGCAGTGCTTATGTTAGTTTCAAGCTTGTCCTGGTCCAGTGAGCTCTTTACAGTAGTAGGCACATTGCAGCTCTTTTTAGTGTTGTTGGCAGCTGCCCTCCCACAAGAGAGGAGTAAACAATTTTAGTGGCCTCTTCAGTGAGGCCTATGCTGTGGTCCCTAGTAAAAGGACCCCTTCGTCTATGGTTGTTACTAAAGTACCTTAATTCAATGCCTGTTAAAAATTTTCCTGTTCAGAGGCAACACAGTCATCATAGATGAGGAGTGGCCTAGTGGTTAGGGTGGTGGACTTTGGTCCTGAGGAACTGAGTTCGATTCCCGGCACAGGCAGCTCCTTGTGACTTTGGCAAGTCACTTAACCCTCCATTGCCTGCCGCATTGAGCCTGCCATGAGTGGGAAAGCGCAGGGTACAAATGTAATAAAAATAAATAGTTCAAACACTGTTACTTTTAAAAATAGGTAGCCTTTAAGTTTCTAATCCCAGTCTTTTTTTTTTGTCTATATTCGCTGGATTTCAGGCAGTATACAATAGCAAATATATAATTCTGTTTCAGCACAAGTAGGATTAAGTTGTATGGAAGTGTTCATTTTCGATTTGTGTTATTCTCCACAGCTGCATCTCCTACTGATCAAATTTATTAACATCAATTAAATTCAACAGTTGATTACTTTCTTATGCTAATTGAGTTTTTCAGTAGCTTCACGACTGAAAGTACAACAGGGCAGCAGAATTCAGTTCTATGATATTCCCTTTTCATCTTGTACAAATAAACTTTAAGCCCAAGACTGGGGCCATTACTGTGCCCCAGAGGTCACAGTTTGAACTGGACAGACAGCCTAGTTAGGGTAATATCACTCTCCCACATTTCCTCTTGCATTCCTCTGCTTTGTAAATATTTTGCTTTGTATTATTAAAAAAAAAAAGAAGAAGAAAGAAGATACCAAAGGTTTTGTTTTTGTTTTAAAGTGAGAACTATTTTAATGTTGGTATGTGGAGTAGGAATGGGTCCAGAACAGAGCAGAGCAGAGCAAACAGTAGCCCAAAGGCAGTTAACTCTTTCTGTGGGAAGACAGTGCGTGGGCGATAGCTTTGTTTTGTAGTATGTCATGCATCCCTTCTTTGGAAAGTTAGGGGCCCTTTTACTAAGCTGCGGTAAAAGGGGCCCTGCAATAGCTACAGCGGCTATTTTTGTCGTATGTCAAGGCCCCTTTTACCGCAGTGGGTAAAAGGCCAAAAAAAGAAATGGCTGTATAGTAAGTTCGCACTTGCTGCAAAATAGGGCTCTCTTGCTTACCCAGTGATATGGCCTATTTCCACCGGGTAACCCCCTGCAGAAATGTTTTTTAAGTATTTCCACTGTCATCAGAAATGGCACACGCTGGGGGTGGAACTACCACCGGCACCCGCATTGGGCCCGGCGGTAGGTCAAGGTTGCCACGCGGCAACCCTTTAGTAACGGGGCCCCTTTTAGAGAGGTTGTAAGTCTTCTTCCAATTTGCTAATTTTACTAAAGTGCAGTAAGCTTTTGCACTTACTGTGCCTTAATTTGAAAAATTAAGGTAGATTGTGACGACTATGTGGTAAATGCAGAGGGCATGCCTTCCGTTTATCACACAGGCCAGTCACTTACCATACAGGCACTGTGCTACATACAGTGCAAGATAGCCCAGGAGGCTATGCTACCACTAGAGGTCAGTGGCTATCAGTGAACCTGGACCCATCAGATTCTGCTTAGCGGTATATCAAAATCATGAATAAACATAAACTAGCCCACCATTGATGGCCCCCTGGGAAAGTCCCAGGGGTTCTCAATAGGGCCTGAAGGGATGGGAGTTGGGGTGGGAGAACAGTCGAAATTAGGTGGTTGGTCTTGAACAGGGGTGCCTGCCCAGATAGGGTGTTCTTGATTTTCAAAGGTCACTTTGTTGTTGGGGGGGGGGGGGGGGTTGAGAGGAGGGTCTTGATTTTTGGAAAGGGATTGGGTGGGAGGAACTTGATCAGGGGAAGACCATTAGGTAGGAAGATGGAAGGGGGAGCCTAAAGGACAAGTGGTCCAAGGCAGCAGCACTATCAGACTGCCAATAGCTCTGCAGTACCTACTACCTCCTCTTGAAGTTGGCGGTATTTGCAGCAGCACTATGGTCAGTCAGGACAGCTAACGCATAGTCATGACCTACATGTTAACTGTCCACTTTGCCCCTGTCACACCTACTCTGTTCCTCTAGATCCACAAGTCCCCTTTGAGCCGAGTTGACTTCTGGTGATCAGAGAGAGGGATCCCTCTGTGGTTAATCTCTGCCCCTACCAGCATTAATCAACTAGCATGGGATTGTTACCATACTGGCTATTTTAATGTTTAACACATGGTAAAATGCTAGCTCCTTTAACCAAACCTAGAGGCCCTTTTACTAATATATGTTAAGTGCTTAACACACAGTTAACGCATGAAAGCAGGCTAATGAGCAACCATATTAAGCTGTTTTGCAATAGTTGCCTGGTATCACTCGGTAAACCACATGTTAATGAATTTTTCAGACTTTCTCAGGACATGGCATAGGTGGGGAATTGGCCTGGAAATATCCAGTTAGTGCATTATACTTACCATACACTAGCTGGCTAAGTGCTCCCACGTTGTGAGCTAATTAAAAAAAAATTTAGTACAAATGTCTCCACTGATTGTTGCATAAGACTTCTAGCTAGCACATGGTAAAATCCTGCATTAAGCCACATTAACTACAGATCTTAAAGGTGAAAAGTCTCTGGTTTAACGAATACAGTATTAATCAGGGCCTGTGGCTGTCGGGACCCAACCACAGTCTGAGGCTGTTGGCTGCCATGCCCCAAATATTCTCTTTCTTTGAGTTCCAGATCTGGCTCTAGCCAGACCTCAGGGCAAGGCTCACAAGTCTCAGATCAAAAGTGGCTTACCTCAGCCAAGTCACAGTCGCTAGACATAAGTTGTAGAGGCATATGGTAGGACTTCAACTCTTCCTTCCCTGGGCCTCCCTTAACCCCAGTCTGGCCCTATCTTTTATTCTTCCTCTTCCTGTACCTTCGGCTCCACCTCTCCTGTCTCACTTCCTCCATGGGCGGGACCAATGGGTTTAAGGTGGCCAGCGATCAACTGAGCCCAAATGGTGCCAACATTTGGGAAATCCTGGCACAAAACTACTGGGTAAGTTAGCCAAGCAAGACCACTACTTCCATCTGAGCTTGCCGTAAAGGTGTTTTAAGGGATACTTGAGCTGTCAGATACTGCCTAGGGCTTGGCAGGATTGCCCTTCTAATTCAGCTTGTATCACACAATTTCTGCTCCCCAGAGGGGAAACTTACATAAAATTGCATTATTGTGGGGCTACCATGTTTACATCCATGTTGTCTTTGGCTGGATCTTGGCAGTCCCGGACTATATGACCTTTTTTCCCACATTGGAAACAAGTGGGGCTTCTTGGATCCCACAACAGAGTCTTTCCTGTACCTTCGACTCCATCTCTCCTGTCTCATTTTCTCCCTGGGCAGGACTAATGGGTTTAAGATGGCTCAGGCTATCTGAGAGACTATCCTTAAGGGTGAGGGGGCAGTATTCTGTATACCCCATCATAGGCCCCTTAATAAATATTCCCCTTAGTAAATGTGTTAAGTGGTTCCACAGGCTGGCCAAAACGGTGTGCATAACTGAACCAGTGGCACAATCATTATGCACAAACCATTGGAACCATCATTTTTTTTTTATATTTTGCATGGAATGAGTAGGACAGTGGTTACCAAACTTTTTCGGTTCATGGCACCCTTTGTGTACGAGTAATAATTTGTGGCACTCCCCTGGCCACACAAGTTTCTATGGCTCCCCCCCCCCCCCCCCCCCGGCCACACATCATATCCAATATTTCTCCCTCTCTCCCATGCACCATCTCTCTTTTCCCTCCATGCCCATGTCAACATTTCCCCCTCTCCGGTCCCTCTCCCCTCTCCATGCAGCATCTCTCCCTTCCCTCCTCCCCCATTTGCAAGACTCCACCCCTTTGCTATATCTCGCCCTCCTCCTCCAGCCCATGTCCAACAATTATGCCCTTCATTCCTCCTGCAGCATCTCTCCTTCCCTCCCCCACCCACAATTCTCCTGCTTCAAAGAGTCCCCGACAGCGATTCCCACATGGTGCCTGTTGCTAACCCAGAAGCCTTCCTTTTGCCGTGTCCTGCCCCAGGTGAGCAGGAGGCAGCATGTGGGAATAGCTGCCTCAGACCCATTGAAGCAGGAGCAGCACTGTTAAGGGTGCAGTTGCAGTACCTTTTGCAGCAGGGGACAGGATTCTCTGCTCTTGCAGTCTCTTACAGGGCCTGGGATTCACTGCAGAATGCGCGTGCCCTTATCCCATCTCCTTCTGCAGTGCACAGTTTGGGAAACTCTGGAGTAGAAGGGTTTGAGAAAACTCTGTAACCAAATGTTTAAAAATAATAGTAATCAATTATAAGCCTCTCTTTAAGACAAGTCACACCAGGCAGTCAGAATAATATCACAACATTCTGGGCTGAAGACATGGCACTCTGTTTTTAGGTTACTCCTATATGTGACTTTCACCTATGCATTCTTTGAAAGAATCCTAACATAATTTCCTATTCTTTTTGTATTCCACAGTATTAGGGTAGTGGTAACAGTGGAACAAACAGATGAAGAACTAAACACAGCTGCATCGACCATCAAGCAGGCTGCACAGTTCATTCTAAGCTAACTCTGCTTTTGGACATATGTTACTTAACAATGTGAGCACATTGATCTGATTTCTTGCTTTAGCTGACTGGGCTTCTGCTCAGAGGGAACTGAAGCTCAGGTCAGCGTGCTTATCAAGCAGAGTGTGTCCCGCTGCTTACCAGAAACAGTATTGGATCTATTCCAAAGATGAGAGCTGTTCAGCAGAATGATGAGTTTTGGAATGTCCAAATTATGTTGTGTGAATTACATTAGAATTGTACTTTTTTTGATTTGTTAAAATTAAACTTTGTTTTACGTTAGTATTTTTAGATGCCTTTTTTTTTTCCTTCAACAATGTAAAGAAAAATAATCAAGGCTTGAGGTTTTCTTCTGGCCATTTCCTGGATGAGTCTGAAAACATCTGTTTTCAGTTTTTCTTCTTAGAGTCTTTGTATCAGATACGATTTTATTAAAACACTAAGAAAAACTGCATATAATTGTAAAATGTCTGGTATTAAACATGTATTTAATGTCTTCATTATTTTGACACACATGCATTCCAACCTTCTCCCCACCCCTCCGCCCCCGCTTTTACATTTTCCTTTAACCAGGCAAATGCTAAATTAAAGGATTGTAGTATTTTCTAGCCATATTCAATTATTCCAGCAGTGTGACATTAAATATTGAGAGGTGCTTTTTTATTTCTAAATAAACTTATGTTTTCATCTTTTGTAAGTGTTTCTTGAGGCTAAGACTTCTGCTCTAGGAAGATCCTTTATTAAGCAAAAAGTAAAAAAAAAAAAAACCACAATTAGATGGCACAGAGATCAGACTGTTTCAGCTGCGATACCTGCATCAAGAGTCAAAAGATCTGCAAGTACAAATAGACATGGTGATAAAACACACACATAAGTACACAGGTGAGTATGTGGACACCTAATATAACCAAATCACAAGTTTTAAAGTGATTTAAACCAAATTAAAAACCACAAAGCATATTACATACAGTAAAACTACATATAAATTAAATCAACATAACCAAGTAATTATAACCTTCAAACTTATATACACATATATATTTTCAATGTTGTAACTAGCAAGCTATTATAAAAAAAAAACCAACAGTATCTAAAATTAAAATGAAGTCTTTCAACAAACAATGAAACCTTTCAATCAGAGAGAAAGCAATAACACTTCTTATGTTGGCATTTTCTTTAATCCGTCTATGCTCTTTTCTTCCCTCCCCCTTTCCCCTTCCCTTTTCCCTCCCCTTTCCTTCTCCCACCTCTTTCCTCCTTTTTTTCTTCTATCTTGATTCCCCTACCCTTTTCCTTGTCCTATTTTCTTGCTTCCTCTTCCTATCCCATTTCTTCCTCTTTCTCCCCTTTCTCTCTCCCCTCCCTCCTCTCCTTTTTCCCCGTTTCCTTTTTGTCTTTCCCCTTTTTTCCCTCCCTCTTTCTTTCCCTACACTTTCCCTTCCCTTCCTCCTCTCTCCCTTTTGCTGTACCCGTCCCCTTTCCTTTCCCTTGTCCTATCACTTGCCCATTTCTTCAGACACGTTCCTGTCTCACATTTCTTGGTTCCTCCTTTCTCCCTTCCTTCCTTCCTTCTCGACCCTTCCCATCCCCTTTCTCTTCTTCCTCCCCCTTTTCCCTTTCTCTTCCTGCTCTCCCTTTTCCCTTTCTCCCCCTCTCTTCTAATTTTTCTCCTCTGCTTCCTCCCTTTCTCCTTGCCTTCCAACTATATGTGGGTACAATGAGCTTCTGGTGAGTTTTGGAGGGCTCATAGTATCCACAAGTGTAACGGGGAGGTATGGGCCTGGGTCCACCTGTCTACAGTGCACTGCACCCACCAGTGGACTACAACATGGACTTGCATGCTACTCTACTGGATCTGAGGCTGGTAAGTAGTTTTTAATCACATTTTTGGGGAGTGGGAGGGAGTTGGTGAGCACTGGGGGAGAAAGGAGATCATCCCCGATTCCTTCCAGTGGTCATTTTAGGGCACCTTTTTGTGCCTTATTTGTTCTAAAAACAGGTCTAGCTCAAAACATCTTAGTTTTAGTCCTGGACTCTTTTTTGTTTTGTTCCATTATGGCTGAAAAACGTCCTGCCCCCGACATGCTCCCTTGAAATTTGGACGCATTGCAGACAAAAAGCATGGAAAAAGTCTGAAAATAAGTTTAAAAAATTCCAATTTGGACATTTTTGTGAGAAAAGCATCCAAATGCTGTTTTATGCCACTTTATTTTTGGTTGTTTTTCTCTTTCAAAAATGAGCCCCATGGTCTAGCACATATAGGTTCATTTTGGTAAGCAGGCCTTTGCCAAGCTTGTAAGTGTCTGCTGTTCTATTCTTTGCATTGAAGTCATGCACATGGGTATGTATTTATAGTTTAATTGCATTCGTTCCTGAGAGACCAAAGCAACAAACAACCTGTCAGTATATTGCAAGCACATTAAAAGGCAAGCAGTCTGTCAATATATCATTTGACGCAATAGAAAAAAAAACCCATGTACTTTATAAATGGTCTATGGGTGATAAATTATAACCTAAACAAGAAATATCACTGTACAAGCATTAGCGTCGGACACAGTATATCAAGTCCCATCCTTTTTACCAACTGCTAATTGGTGCCAATTAACAGCCAATTGGCTTTAATTGATGTTAGTTCCAATTAGCTGGCCATTATTAATGCTCAGAACTCCGTACAGTGCTGGAAAAATACCACCACAACAGCGCTGCAACACAGCTTCCTAATGCTCAGTGCTAATGACATGCAAATTTAGGTGCTCTGTCAGCGCTGAGTATTAGGGAGCTATTTTAGAGTTAGGGGAAGGATGGAGCATGCCCTGAAGAGTTGTGCGTCTGAGTGCTGAGCATTGTTTGGCTCCCAGGTCTACATCCTGTTCTGTTATAGCTCTTTGGCGACTTCAGATTAGTGCACTTCTGGTTATGTGTCAGTTGAATGTCATTACTGTAGCACTGTTTTTTAAATGCATTAGTTTTTCTTCTGTATGTGGAATTTTGCTTGTACAGGTTGGATGTGTGATTCAAGGACGACTGGATGACTTGTATGCATGGACTGTGGTGGTGAATGTGGTGTTGGTTCAACTTGGGATCTGTTTGGATGATTGGGTGAGGGCTGAGCACCCTGGTCATTTGATAGTGGTTTGGATTCTTTTTGTACTCCCAGGGTTAGTGGTTCTCCCTGATGGTTAGCGCCTGCGCTCAAATAGCTACTTGGAATGTGGGCAGGATCTCCACCCCTGTGAAACGTAGTAAGATTTTGTTAGTATTGAACTGTCATGGGGTGGATATTGCCTACCTTCAGGAGACTAGGTTAATATTTAAAGCTTCAAAGGAATTGGTTTGGAGAGATGTTTTACTCTTCGGGATCCCACCGATGGGGAGTAGCAGTCCTGTTTTGGAAATTCTACCAGTAGAAGGCAGATCTAGTTGCTAGGGATGTGGGAAGGCGTTAAATCTTGCTTAATGTGGCTGCGAGGATGTCAATTGTAGTTACTAGTAATTTATGGCCCCACCCATTATGATGTCATTTTAGCACACATTTTTAGGTATCTGTGATCCATATGTGCATGAAGAGTTGATGGTAGTAGGTGATATGAACTTGGTTATGGATCTCGCCTTAGACTGCTCAACTAAACAAGGTATGGGAACCAGGAGTGCAGCGCTTTGCTTATTTTCAGAGGAGTTAGATTTGGTGGATTCCTGGCGGGCACTGCACCCAGATGAACAGGACTATACCCACCTCTCCAGGGCTCATGACATATGGTCACATTTAGATTATATGCTTCTCCATCGTTCCTTTTTTCCTTGCATTTCTATAGCAGTAATTGGCCCTGGAGAAGTGTTGGATCACTCATTGTTGTGGGTGGAGGTGGAGTATACAAGTTATTTATATTGCCTAACAAGGTTGGCGTTTCCCAGCATATTTGAATTGGGATGTAGACTTTCAGCAGTATTTGCCACTCCAGTGGGAATCTTATTTACAAAATAATGTGCAACACTTAGATCAACCTATTTTGGCAGGTGGCCAAGGCAGTCCTCCCAGAAGGACAATCTCATATGTTAGTGCGCATAAAGCAAGATTGGCGTGGGGGTGGGGTCTTGACCTTGGAGGTACAGCTAAACAAGGACAAGCAATTCTATATTTGTCACCCCAGTAAGAGCATAAAGAGGCCATGTAGCTACCCAGATCGCCCTCAATACGCTCCTGTATGAATGCATGCCTTGTATGATGATGTATAGGAAGCATAGGTTTCACCATTATGGAAATAAATCTGGCAAGTTACTAGCTCATGTAGTGAAATCCTGGGGAGAGTCGAGAGCATGGTGTCTGCCCTTAAGGATGGCACGAGGAGGGTAGTCAACAAAAGTGAAGCTATAGCTGGGATCTTTTATGACTGTTTTCAGCAGCTTTATTACTGGGGTCCCCAGGTGTCAGAGCCAGATATTGGAATTGGGACTTACGTGTCACTTTCACAGGGGACCAGTTGCAGCAGTTTGTTAGGTCCATTCTCACTGTGTCTGATAGTGTCCAACCTACTAAATTTTATATAAATTTGCTTTGTGCCTCTACATATTCCCATGATGTGCTTGTTGAGCAGGTCTTGCTCTCACTGCGGTCTGTCCAAAATGTCATTTGCCTGAGGCAGGTTTGGGCCACATGTTTTGGTTGTGTCCCCTAGTTCAAGACTTTTGGAGATGGGTCCTATATACTATTACGAATCTTTGACTTACCTTGATTGTCACTCATGCCTTTGACTCTGTTTGTTTGCTCAGCCTCTTCTGGAACGTCCCACTCCAGATGGAATGAAACTGTTTTTGTGAAATACTGTTTTACTAGCTCTTAAAACAATCTTGCAAGTGTGGTTTCAGCCAACAGCACCCTCACTGCAGCTCTGACACATGCATATGCTTCAGCTTTTGAGGATGGAACATTTGACTATTCAAGATCTCCAGTCATCTGAGGGGATTGTATTTCAAAAGACTTGAGATAGGTTTTGGGCCATGCTCACTCCACCAGCTCGTAGTAGGCTTCTCAACTTGAAATGGCATTGAACAGCAATCCATTGCTGTGCTGGGAAAGGGTTGATAGAAGGCATTTGGGAGGTTGGGGGTGGTGGGGAGTAAACTCAAAGCACTTGGGCTGTTTTCCTTGGATGTTATGTGCAGTTTGGATTATGCCCACATTGATCTAGTCTGTCCATGTTCTGCTTTGTGCTCTAAATAGATTTTAATACAAATTCAGTACAGTAGCTATTTTAGTGTTTCAGGAGGGTTCATATATTTGTACAGAAATAAGAGTTAACTTGGGAGTTACACTGGGATCCTGTTGTTCAAAGTCCACTGCACTGACCACTAGACTACTCACTTGCTGCTCTATTAAGAATGACAATACCTGAAACTGTCATAGACTGTCACTTTCACTTCTTAGGGTGGAGAGAGGGAGTCAGTAACCACTGGGCAATTAAGGAGGAGTCATGCTTTCATCCCTCCACTGGTCAGCTGCTCAATCATGGCATCTCTTTGTACCCTGGACATGAGGTCTGGCAGATTTTTTTTTGGCCATTTTGACACATCCTTTTCAAAAACAAATCAGCGTCTTAGTGAATTTAGGGTGTGCATCTCTTAAGAATTCAAGCTAGAATTATTAGAGTTAATTAAGTTGAGCTTATGTTGAATTTGTGTGGTTATAGTGAATGGTTTAATTAATATCTAGGATGGAAGCATTGTGGTTTCTCTTCTGAGAATCTTAAGATGCAACACACGCTTGAAGAGCTCCTGCTACAGTCTCTGAAGCCTAGACTACTGGATGTAAACTACTCCTCTTAACAAGCTGGTGTTAAAGACTCCACTAGAGCAGGGATTGTCAACCCAGTCCTCTTGGAACACACCAAGCCAGTTTGGCTTTAAGATATCCCCAATGAATATTCATGAGGTAAATTTGTATGCACTGCTTCCATTGTGTGCTCATGTATCTCATGCATATTTATTGTGGTTTTCCTGAAAACCTAACTGGCAGGGTGTGTTCTGAGGACTGGGTTGAGAACCCCTGAATCTCTAGACGAAAGAGTGTATAGAATAAGTCTCTGTATTAGGAATGA
The DNA here is from genome assembly GCF_901765095.1 of Microcaecilia unicolor. Classification (NCBI taxonomy): domain Eukaryota; kingdom Metazoa; phylum Chordata; class Amphibia; order Gymnophiona; family Siphonopidae; genus Microcaecilia; species Microcaecilia unicolor. Next base: position 193,640,927 of record NC_044032.1, read on the forward strand.
GCTTTCAATTCCTTTTCAGAGCTCCTCATGGCAACTCTAAGAAATCTCTTTTGGAAGCTTGGGGACTCGCGATGAGCCCTGAACAACCTCTTGGAAGAAATCTGAAAGGAAAGAACATAGAATATTCTAGGCTTTCCACTATACTGAATATACTCAACCTTTGTCGTCACCAACTGGGAAATACTGCACTCCCAGTTTGATGTCTATATTATAAGTTTGTAAATGCACATGTGATGTAAAGGACATTTTTAATACCTGCAGAGGGAGAATAAATTTGGAGTTCTAGTCTGCTTATCTTTCTAAATACTATTCAAAGCAATACCATTCATACCCAAAGCAAAGTAAGCCTGTTGGGGATGTAGAAGGATGCAGGGCATATGCAGAGAGACATTGAAGGGCCTCATTTGCTTAAGTTATTAGGAGCTGAAAAGCAGGGCCCGAGAGTGGGACCATGTACAAAAACTACAGTCATTCAATAGGAGGACTGGTCCTAGTACTGCCCCAAAGATTTTAAGTACTGGATACCTCAGCTATCTTTTCTAGCCTTATCAAAGGACTAGAGTTGTGAAGAGGTGCCCACACTCCTTAAATTTACGGAAACTGAGGCGCAGGGAAAGACTTACCCGCACACAGACACATAAATATGCACTCACCCAAATGGGATCATGTTCAGTCCATGTTTTGGCTATATATACAAACATTTCTCTTTAGTGATCTTCAAACTTCTCTGTCAGGAATCTGTCTTATGCTCTCTACTCCCTCACAGTCAGGAAAACTCATCTTTTGTTCTTCAACACAATTCAGAGTGGGGTGTGCAAAGGGGAAACATTTTTGTGTTATTTTGGATGTTTGACCTACCCTCTCACCACCAATTTCAGACTTTATTAGCACAAATGTGTGAAATGGAGGGTGGGGGGGGGGGTCATATGTGAATTAGAGCTTGTTAACTCATTCAAATTGGACTTTTATGTGTGTTGTTCACAGTCCAATGTGCATTAAAATGATTTTATATGCACTAAGGGGCTCATTCTTAAAGCACTTAGACTTACAAAGTTTCATAGGAGCTCATTTTTGAAAGAGAAAAGTGTTTTAAAAGTGACACACATTGGCATTTGGATGTGTTGCTTGGCAAAACATTCAAATCATATTTTTGAAACCCATCTTTAAAGGTTTTGGTACGCAGTTCATCAGCAGTGTGTTCAAATCACAAGGGGGTGTGTTGGAAAATTTTCAGAAATGGTCCAAAAAAAATACAGCAACATCTAGAAAAAGAAGTTTACGAAACAAAATGATACATGTTTTTTGTTTTTGAAAATCATTATATTTGCCTCTTGAATTTTAGCCATTTTGAGCAAATCAAAGATGGATTTAAAGGCCATATGGAAATTTACTACTACTACTACTACTACTATTTAGCATTTCTATAGCGCTACAAGGCGTACGCAGCGCTGCACAAACATAGAAGAAAGACAGTCCCTGCTCAAAGAGCTTACAATCTAATAGACAAAAAAATAAATAAAGTAATCAAATCAATTAATGTGAACGGGAAGGAAGAGAGGAGGGTAGGTGGAGGCGAGTGGTTACGAGTCAAAAGCAATGTTAAAGAGGTGGGCTTTCAGTCTAGATTTAAAGGTGGCCAAGGATGGGGCAAGACGTAGGGGCTCAGGAAGTTTATTCCAGGCGTAGGGTGCAGCGAGACAGAAGGCGTGAAGTCTGGAGTTGGTAGTAGTGGAGAAGGGAACAGATAAGAAGGATTTATCCATGGAGCGGAGTGCACGGGAAGGGGTGTAGAGAAGGACGAGTGTGGAGAGATACTGGGGAGCAGCAGAGTGAGTACATTTATAGGTTAGTAGAAGAAGTTTGAACAGGATGCGAAAATGGATAGGGAGCCAGTGAAGGGTCTTGAGGAGAGGGATAGTATGAGTAAAGCGACCCTGGCGGAAGACGAGACGGGCAGCAGAGTTTTGAACCGACTGGAGAGGGGAGAGGTGACTAAGTGGGAGGCCAGCAAGAAGCAGATTGCAGTAGTCTAAAAGAGAGGTGACAAGGGTGTGGATGAGGGTTTTGGTAGAGTGCTCGGAAAGAAAGGGGCGGATTTTACGGATGTTGTAAAGAAAGAAACGACAGGTCTTGGCAATCTGCTGGATATGAGCAGAGAAGGAGAGAGAAGAGTCAAAGATGACCCCAAGGTTTCGAGCTGAGGAGACAGGGAGAATGAGAGAGCCATCAACAGAAATAGAAAACGGGGGGAGCGGGGAGGTGGGTTTGGGGGGGGGGAGAAATGAGAAGCTCGGTTTTGGTCATATTTAATTTCAGGTGGCATTGAGACATCCAGACAGCAATGTCAGACAAGCACGCTGAAACTTTGGTTTGGATGCAAGGTGAGATATCAGGGGTAGAAAGGTAGATTTGGGAGTCATCAGCATAGAGATGGTAGGAAAAGCCATGGGATGAGATTAATGAACCAAGGGAAGAAGTGTAGATAGAAAAGAGGAGGGGACCAAGAACAGAACCCTGAGGTATGCCGACAGGCAGAGGGATAGAAGTAGAAGAGGATCCACCAGAGTGAACACTAAAGGTGCGGAGGGAGAGGTAGAAAGAGAACCAGGAAAGGACAGAGCCCTGGAATCCAAGTGAGGACAGGGTATCGAGAAGTATGCTGTGATCGACAGTGTCAAAAGCAGCGGAAAGATCAAGAAGAATGAGGATGGAATATTGACCTCTGGATTTAGCCAGTAATAGGTCATTGGAGACTTTAGTAAGCACAGTTTCGGTTGAGTGGAGAGGGCGAAAACCAGATTGTAGTGGGTCAAGAATAGCATGTGAGGAGAGAAAATCAAGGCAGCGGTGGTGAACAGCACGCTCAAGTAATTTGGAGAGAAAAGGAAGGAGGGAGATGGGTCGGTAATTAGAGGGACAAGTAGGGTCGAGTGAAGGCTTCTTAAGGAGAGGTGTGACCACAGCATGTTTAAAGGCAGCAGGGACAGTCGTAGTGGAAAGTGAGAGGTTGAGAATGTGACAGATAAAAGGAATAAGAGCAGGAGAGATGGCATTAAGAAGGTGACTGGGAAATGCCATCTCTCCTGCCCCTCCACGTAACTTTGTAAGTTTATGTGCTTTGAAAATTCACTATTAAATATTTTACAGCAACTAATGAATCAAATTTGTGCTAACAAATGCACTTTTCTACTTTGTTGCCAGATTTTAAAATGTAAAGAACAAATATATGACAATCAGCAGTAGAGGCCCCCCCAGATAAGTGTTTGTTGGAATCAGTTACATAAGCGCATTGCATAGGCACCCAATATAAGAGGCTTGAGGAGGCTAAGCCAAGTACCAGGCTCTGTTTGTCAGGGCCACTCCAGGTGCTGGCATCTCTCGCTCCCTAGGTTCAGCAGCGCTCTTTCGTTCTCCATTACTTCTGATCCAGCATCTCTCTGTTTTCTCCCCCCCTCCCCCATTCAGCATCAATCCCTTTCCCTCCCCGCGGTCCCTGCCAGTAGCGGCACTGTACCAACTCAAACAGCTCACTTTGGGGCCTCGGCCTTGTGTCTTTCCACGTCTGACACAACTTCCTGCTTGTCACAAGGAAAGCCGAAGCCCCAAAATGAGCTGTTTGAGTTGGTACAGTGCTGCTACCAGTGGCGATCTAATTAAGTTAGAGGGACCACGGGGAGAGAGGGAGGGAGAGGGATAGATAGGTGAGAATGAAAGAGATGCTGGAACAGAGGTCAGAGGTAATAGAGGGAGGAAAGAGTGGTGCTGGATCCAGGGAGAGTGAAATGCAGTAGGTACTGCTCCGCTGGATCTAGGGCAGACAGGAAGAGGTGCTGAACCCAGGAGGGAGATGGAGAAGGATATGGATATGGATATAGATTGATACTGGGCCAGGAAAAAGGAAGAGAGACTGTACTGGAAGAGGGGAAGAAGAAGACACCTGACCCAGGAGGGGAGATGCTGGAACTGGGGAGAAGCAAGGAAAGGGGATAGGCACTGGCTCTGGAATGGAGGGAGGGAGCAAAAGACGGACTAGACTGGAGGTGAGGAAGACAGGAGGAAAGACACTGGACAGGGGGAGGGGAAGAGAGAGAGAGAGAATGACTGGACTAGAAGAAAGGAAGAGAGGAGGTGAGGAGAGAGAGAGAGACAGCTTGGATAAGGAAAGAGTGGGGGAAAGACACGAGACCGTGGGAAGGGGGAGCAGGAAGGAAGAGAGAAGGAGATACTGGCCCCAGGGGCAGGGAGACAAGAGATGCTGGGCATGAAGGAAGCATAGGGACAGGGACCCAGAGGGGCAATGCTGGACAGAGAGAGATAGGGACATACAGGGGCAATGTTGGACATGGGGAGGATAGAGACACAGAGGAGTAATGCTGATCACAGGGGAAGGGATATGGACACAGGGTGGAAATGCAGGACAGGTCAACCTAGAGACAGAAAAGAGATGATGAATGTAGAGGAGGATAGGGACACTGAGAGGGCAGATGCTGAACATGGAGGAAGGGATAGGAATAGGGGCAGGGACACAGAGGGAAGATGGAAAGAGAAGAAATGTCAAATGGACAGGAGATGGTACAAAGGGGGGAAAAATAGAGAACTTTTATTCTGAACTTATTAATAGGAATATGTCAGCTTTTGGAAATATCGCTGGTATTTTGCATTTGTTTCTATTTCTCTATTAGTGCTGTGGGCCGAGTCCAACTTCCTGAAGCACAGGGATTTTTTTTCCTTCATATCTCTGTTACTGATATTGTTTCACATTTGTTGAGGGTCTGTATGTCTTTTGTGTGTGTGACCAAGCTGTGATGTTCTGCTACCATGTAGAGTTTTGTTGCAGTCCTGTTTGTTTGTTTCACTAAATGGTGTTTTAGGGCATGGTGTAATATTTCCACTGCTACCTTTTCATGCATAAGGTTGTTGCTTTTTGAATCCTGGGAGTTAGTGTTGTTGAGCACTCAGAACATTACCATACTATAAGTTTGTGTATAGTGTTTTGCAGTGGAGGAATTATGTGTTGGCCTTACTGAGGTGATGTCACAACTTTAATTTTACTTTGTCATAATATCAGAGTGTGCTGGCATCTCTGGTCCAATATATTCCTTCCCTCCACTACCCCCATTTCCAGCAGTTTTCCCCCTCCCCCTTGTGCTTCCAACTGCACTGTGCAGCTATGGAGCTCTCAAAGTGAGGTTCATGAAAAACCTGTTGACCATGCAGCTCCCAATCTCATGTGACGACAAAATCAACAAGCTCTCTGAAGTTGAGAGGATAGGAGGAAGATGTGTGCGAGAGAGAGGAGCAGACTGCCTGTGATGCATGGATGGGATGGAATGGGGATTGGATTTGATATACCACCTTTCTGTGGTTACAATCAAAGTGATTTGCATATTATATGGGGAAATGGGATGTGAGAGAAAGAGGGGGGCAGATGGGGACGGCTTCCCTATGAGGAAAGACTAAAGGGGCTAGGGCTCTCAGCTTGGAGAAAAGACGGCTGAGGGGAGATATGATAGAAGTCTATAAAATAATGAGTGGAGTGGAAAGGGTAGATGTAAAGTGTCTGTTTACTCTTACCAAAAATACTAGGACTAGGGGGCATGCAATGAAGCCACAAAGTAAAATATTTAAAACAATCAGAGAAAACTTTTCTTCACTCAAGGTGTAATTAAACTCTGGAATTTGTTGCCACAGAACGTGGTAAAGGCGGTCAGCTTAGGGTTTTAAAAAAAAAGGTCTGGACGGCTTCCTAAAGAAAAAGTCCATCGACCATTATTAAAACGGACTTAGGGAAAATCCACTGCTTATTTCTGGGATAAGCAGCATAAAATGTTTTGTACTCTTTTGGGATCTTGCCAGGTGTTTGTGACCTGGATTGGCCACTGTTGGAAACAGGATGCTGGGATTGATGGACCTTTGGTCTGTCCCAGTATGGCAATACTTATGAACCTATAACTGCAGGCCTCTATAGAGGCATAAGCATCTACTACCATATTTTTTGTAATCCACTGTAATTCAATTGCCTAAGAGACCTATAGATATCTACTGACGCTTGCACTGTTTAATTTGCCACTTTATTCTCTGGCATTTGATATGTATCTTAATACCTTTTATTAAATTTAGAGACTATCTGCAACTATTTTGCTGACCTTTCTGTATGTTTTTAGACAATTAGGGACTCGGGCCTCACCCTGCCCTGGTCCCACCTATTTTAGCTTCCCCAAACAGCTGAGCCACCGACCGCCTATGATGCATTGTTTCAAAATTTGTACTAAACTGCATAAATTTATTATGAACTATTGAAGAAATCTGAAGTACTTTTAGGGTTAATAAGAAAGGATAAGAATTTTTAATTGAAAGGATCGCATGATGTCAAGACTAAATGTAGGAGCTCCATGGATAGTAGTGAGGGACATTTTTGAAAGAAAGTCTAAGTCAGAAGAGGGACATCTCTAGCATTTCACATGTGTTTTTGAACAGGATACAGTCTGTTTGAAAATACATGTGATAGATGTCCATTTTCTGGAAACATCCAACATGAACATCATTTTACAAACTGAAACATCCAAATTTTGAATGGGGATAAACAAGGGCCGTGGACTTCTGAATAGGAGCATTCCTAGAAAATAGCCACTCAGACATCCATGCAGAGCAGAGGGGCAGCCTTCTGGTTAGTGCAGTGGACTGTAAACCAAGAGACCCAGGATGAAATCCCACTAACTCTTTGTTTTTGTAATTGTGAGCCCTCCAGGAACAGGAAAAATGCATACTGTACCTGCATGTACATCACTTCAATAGCCTTCAGGCTTTCTGGTTTCTTATATATTTAGGACAGTAGGTATTTTTTTGTTTCTGGAAGGCTCATAATTAAAAAACAAAGAGATGCATGGGACTTGAACCTGAGTCTCTTGGTTTACTGTTCACTGCAGTATTCACTAGGCTACTTCTCAAACCAGGCCTGGAAATGGGAAGGACTGGAACTCGGAGAGAGGGACTGGAACTCCGAGGGAGGGGGGACAGGGGAGAGGAAGGGGCAGAGGGAGGGGAGGGAGGATGGGGGACAAAAGGAGGGGGACGGGGGAATGCACCATCTGTAAAAAAAAAAAAATTCAGCACCCCCAATCATTTTGAAAAGTTGGCACCTATGTGACCCAGTATTGCTATTCTTATGTTCTTATTGTTTTATATGTAAATATAGAAACATAGAAAATGGCAGCAGATGAAGATCACATGGCCCATCCTGTCTGCCCATCCATACCAACTACTATACCCTCCAAGGGCAGCAAATCACCTTTTTGTTTGGGAAGGGGCCCAAGCTCTGCCTCAACCCCACCTCTCTGCTCCTCCATCTATCCCTTTGCTCCTTCATCTTTCCCTACATATGCTCTTGTTTCTCCCAACCCTAGTATCTGCCCTCTTCCATCTCTCACCACAGTCCCTGCATCAGTCCCCAGTCCCCTCCTCCTATCTCCAGCCCACATCTCCCATCTGTCCCTGTGTCAGCCCTCAATCTCCTTCTTCTAGGCCCAGTATTAGATCCCTTTTTCAACTCCTGTCCCCAGTACCTGTGTTGTCTTTGAGCTCCTTTTTCCTTACCACAATAATAGACCCTTCTCCCAGACTTAGCATCAGCCCTCTTCTGCTACTTTCCCCTCACCATCAGAATTATTCTCCCTCCCTACCATTTGCCATAATAACCTTTTGCCATCACATCAGCCCCCAGCCCCTTTTTCCCATCCACAGCCTCTCCATCAAACTCATGGGCAAGCTCCAACCTCCTCTTCCTCCCACCTGCCCCCTTTTCTGCCCCTAGTGCCTACTTTTCTATTCCTATTCTCAGGATCTTTAAATTATTATTAAGATGGACTTGGGAAAAGTCCACTGCTTATTTCTAGGATAATTAGCATAAAATATATTGCACTGTTTTGGAATCTTGCCAGGTACTTATAACCTGAATTGGCCACTGTTAGAAACAGGATGCTAGGCTTGATGGACCTTCGGTCTGTCCCGTTATGGCAAAGCTTATCTATATATATAAAAGGCACCTCCAACGTTCCAATGAAGCCTCAAGCCGGAAACTTGAGGTGCCAGAGATATCCGGTTTGGCCTGCAGTCAGTGTAGCTCCGCCCTCGTGTCAGAACGCGATGATGTAGAGGGTGGGAGGGGGCTTGCAGTCACTGTACCTCCACCCTCGCGTCAAAACGCGATGATGTAGAGGGCGGGGAAGGCATAACGCATGAGTTCCACAGATTCTGTGACAGCAGCGGGGAGAACGCTGCGAACTTTAATCACAAACTCGCAAACAAGTGACTGAGGGACGGAGGGAGGGAGAGGGGGTGTGGAAATCGGAAGGGAGGGAAGGAGGGGAGTCTGGAACTCGGAAGGGAGGATGGTGGGGGGGGATTACCTTGCTAGCGCCCGTTTCATTTTTATCTGAAACGGGCATTTCTCACTAGTGTAATTATATTATGTTATATTCTTATGTTGTTAAATATCCCACAGAGCAATGGGGTCTTTCTGCTGCTCAGATATCTTTGACTCCTACCACCCTAGTCTCCAGCATCACTCTCATTAGTTTCTTATCTCCCCCTCCCCCTTCTCCAGCTTCTCTCACCTTCCCTCCTCTGTGGTCTCCTTCCCTACCTCCTTTCTCCCCACTCCTGCAGGCTCCAGCATCTCTCTTCTTCTCTACCTCCCTAACCCCCCTCCCCTATGGTCCACAGCAGCTCTCTTTTCCTCTACTTCCCTTGCACTACTTGGTCTCCCGTTGCTGCTTGGCAGGACATTGCCTCTTGCAGAAGCAATAGAAAATATGATTAATATATTCTGATCATATCTTAGCTGCTATTTGTGGTTTTCTTATACTTAGCATTTTAGGAAAATATTTTGGCAAGCCTTGCTGTTCTGCTTAGACACTTCCCTATTCCAATGTCTACCGCCCCACTCATGGAATATTACATCAGACAGGTTGTGTGCTGTACTTCCAAGGAGATTGGATTAGATGGACCATTGGTCTGACCAGTCTGGCTATTCTTATGCTCTTAATATTTCTTTGAATGCACTGCGTATTGCCTCTTCATAAACATAATCATTTTTTGTTACATTTGTAGCCTGCACTTTCCCACTCATGGCAGGCTCAAAGCGGCTTACATATTGTATACAGGTATGTATTTGTACCTGGGGCAATGGAGGGTTAAGTGACTTGCTCAGCGTCACAAGGAGCTGCCTGTGCCTGAAGTGGGAATTGAACTCAGTTCCCCAGGACCAAAGTCTACCACCCTAACCACTAGGCCACTTCTCCACTCTGCTGAAAGAATCAAACACTCCCTACAAATGGGTCAAATGCACTCCATTATATAGGGCCACCAGCCTGGGACCACTCAAAAGACTAGTTATGTACATACTTCCTCACAGAAAAATGTCAGTTCCCAAACTGGCGAACATCCCAACTCAGACTGCATTTCAAACTAAACAGCCCTTGATCAAGGGAGTGCATACAGCTGCAAAAACATGTAGCTTTGCACCTTTCGCCTAGGAGCAGTGTGTGTGCTAACAAACAAACTCTTTTCTGAAATGTTCAAATACTTTCACAGCAGACCCTCCCCTCCCCCCCCCCCCCCCAAAAAAAAAAGCTCTGCTATGTTAGAGACTTAACTTGCCATTCTTATTCCTCTCAGAAATGGTTTTGAAATTTACTTTTTGGCTGTAAGTAGTGATTATTATGTGGAGAAAAATGCATGAGGTATTTATTTAGCACTAAAAGTACGGTAGAATAGCTTTGATTTTACACTTAAGGTAATCTGATCCATTTGCAGGTCAGTGCAGAGAGGTAGACTATCTCCTTTAGATCCCTACATCTGGACTTTGTTATTCCGCCTAAAGTTCTGGGATATTGGCATCTAATAACCTACGGAGTTGTTATTTCTGAGGTTTCTCTGCACCGAGAATGCCTGGGTTAAAAAGTAGGGGGGAAGGCACCAGGCACAAATACTGAGAGATAACCCTCCCTTAAGAATGTTTTTCAGATGATAACCCAGGGATAAATTATCAGCTGGCACAGCAACTGCGTTAATTTAAGCACTAGTGCTTAAATTAATATGTAAATTCTGCTCCACTAACGATGTCGGTATTGGCACTGAATATACAGATAGTGCAGCTGCATAAATATAAATTATCCAGATAATGACTTGATATCACTATCGGGATAATATTTCCGCCTGTCCTCACTCTACTTCAAGCTGGGCCACTTCATATACTGAGAGCATCAGGCTCTTCAGATAAATTTTCAGATTTCAAAATACAGTACAGTCTCTATTATCAAACCTTTGCTATTCAGACCATCCAGCATACAGTGGTGGAAATAAGTATTTGATCCCTTGCTGATTTTGTAAGTTTGCCCACTGACAAAGACATGAGCAGCCCATAATTGAAGGGTAGGTTATTGGTAACAGTGAGAGTTAGCACATCACAAATTAAATCCGGAAAATCACATTGTGGAAAGTATATGAATTTATTTGCATTCTGCAGAGGGAAATAAGTATTTAATCCCTCTGGCAAACAAGACCTAATACTTGGTGGCAAAACCCTTGTTGGCAAGCACAGCGGTCAGACGTCTTCTGTAGTTGATGATGAGGTTTGCACACATGTCAGGAGGAATTTTGATCCACTCCTCTTTGCAGATCATCTCTAAATCATTAAGAGTTCTGGGCTGTCGCTTCGCAACTCGCAGCTTCAGCTCCCTCCATAAGTTTTCAATGGGATTAAGGTCTGGTGACTGGCTAGGCCACTCCATGACCCTAATGTGCTTCTTCCTGAGCCACTCCTTTGTTGCCTTGGCTGTATGTTTTGGGTCATTGTTGTGCTGGAAGACCCAGCCACGACCCATTTTTAAGGCCCTGGCGGAGGGAAGGAGGTTGTCACTCAGAATTGTACGGTACATGGCCCCATCCATTCTCCCATTGATGCGGTGAAGTAGTCCTGTGCCCTTAGCAGAGAAACACCCCCAAAACATAACATTTCCACCTCCATGCTTGACAGTGGGGACGGTGTTCTTTGGGTCATAGGCAGCATTTCTCTTCCTCCAAACACGGCGAGTTGAGTTCATGCCAAAGAGCTCAATTTTTGTCTCATCTGACCACAGCACCTTCTCCCAATCACTCTCGGCATCATCCAGGTGTTCACTGGCAAACTTCAGACGGGCCGTCACATGTGCCTTCCGGAGCAGGGGGACCTTGCGGGCACTGCAGGATTGCAATCCGTTATGTCGTAATGTGTTACCAATGGTTTTCGTGGTGACAGTGGTCCCAGCTGCCTTGAGATCATTGACAAGTTCCCCCCTTGTAGTTGTAGGCTGATTTCTAACCTTCCTCATGATCAAGGATACCCCACGAGGTGAGATTTTGCGTGGAGCCCCAGATCTTTGTCGATTGACAGTCATTTTGTACTTCTTCCATTTTCTTACTATGGCACCAACAGTTGTCTCCTTCTCGCCCAGCGTCTTACTGATGGTTTTGTAGCCCATTCCAGCCTTGTGCAGGTGTATGATCTTGTCCCTGACATCCTTAGACAGCTCCTTGCTCTTGGCCATTTTGTAGAGGTTAGAGTCTGACTGATTCACTGAGTCTGTGGACAGGTGTCTTTCATACAGGTGACCATTGCCGACAGCTGTCTGTCATGCAGGTAACGAGTTGATTTGGAGCATCTACCTGGTCTGTAGGGGCCAGATCTCTTACTGGTTGGTGGGGGATCAAATACTTATTTCCCTCTGCAGAATGCAAATAAATTCATATACTTTCCACAATGTGATTTTCCGGATTTAATTTGTGATGTGCTATCTCTCACTGTTACCAATAACCTACCCTTCAATTATGGGCTGCTCATGTCTTTGTCAGTGGGCAAACTTACAAAATCAGCAAGGGATCAAATACTTATTTCCACCACTGTATCTGACAGACCTCCCGGTGATGTCATTGTGTCTTTTTCCATTTTCCAGAGTAGCACAGAGGGAGTTTTCACACCTGAGACAATTTGTTTCAGACCTGGGACCCTGCTTTTATAGCAAAACAGCACCATTGTGGCCCGGGACCCTGCTTTTACAGCCTTGTTTATGTATTCTTTGAGGGGTTACCATTGTTTTCTATATTATCTGACTTTTCACTTATCCGACAATGGGTCGGTCCCATTTACGTGAGATAATTGAGACTTTACTCTATACTGAAAGCAAAATTATATGTTCACTGGCCACCAGTGGATATATTGACACACCAGTGTCTGGTGTGTACATAAGTGCATAAGTACATAAGTATTGCCATACTGGGACAGACCAAAGATCCATCAAATCCAGCATCCTGTTTCCAACAGTGGCCAATCCAGGTCACAAATACCTGGCAAGATCCCCAAAAAAGTACAAAACATTTTATGCTGCTTATCCCAGAAATATTTTCCTCAAGTCCAATTTAACAATGGTCTATGGACTTTTCCTTTATGAAGCCGTCCAAAAATTATTTTTAACTCTGCTAAGCTAACCACCTTTACTATATTTTCTGGCAACGAATTCCAGAGTTGAATTACATGTTGAGTGAAGAAAACATTTCTCTGATTCGTTTTAAATTTACTACTTTGTAGCTTCATCGCATGCCCCCTAGTCCTAGTATTTTTGGAAAGCGTAAACAGACGCTTTACGTCTACCCGTTCCACTCCACTCATTATTTTATAGACCTCTATCATATCTTCCCTCAGCCATCTTTTTCTCCAAGCTGAAGAGCCCCAGCCACTTTAGCCTTTCCTCATAGGGAAGTTGTCCCATCCCCTTCATCATTTTCATCGCCCTTCTCTGCACCTTTTCTAATTCCACTATATCTTTTTTGAGATGCGGCAACCAGAATTGAACACAATATTCGAGGTGCGGTCGCACCATGGAGCAATACAAAGGCATTATAACATCCTCATTTTTGTTTTCCATTCCTTTCCTAATACCTAACATTCTATTTGCTTTCTTAGCCGCTGCAGCACATTGAATAGAAGGTTTCAACGTATCATCAACAACGACACCTAGATCCCTTTCTTGGTCTGTGACTCCTAACGTGGAACCTTGCATCAGGTAGCTATAATTCGGGTTCCACTTTCCCACATGCATCACTTTGCACTTGCTCACATTAAACGTCATCTGCCATTTAGACGCCCAGTCTCATAAGGCCCTCTTGTAATTTTTCACAATCCTCCCGCATCAAGGGGGGGGGGGGGGGGGGTCAATGTGCAGTAAGCAGCAGGTTAGCCCTGAATTCTATAAAATTGCATGTACAGTTTAATTATATAACAAGCCAATTAATGCCAATTGACTTTTTAACAATCATTGGCACTAATTAGATATAATTAGAATTTATGCATGCCAATTTAGGCATGAGATCTATGCCTAAATTTTTCAAGTGACCCAAAAAAGAGGGCACAGAGATGAGAGGGTCTTGGACAGATCAGGGGTGTGGTTTTGAGTTACATGTGTAGTTATAGAATATGGGGGCTCCACATGTAAATTTAGGTGTGGGCATTTGCACTACATTTTCACTGGTGCAATTGGCAGCACCTAAATTCACGCATGACCCCTGGATGTAAGCGCTATTCTATAAGCCATGCCTAACTTTAAGTGTAGTTTATAGATTGTAAGCTCCTTGAGCAGGGACTGTCCTTCTATGTTAAACTGTACAGTGCTGTGTAACCCTAGTAGTGCTTTAGAAATGTCAAGTAGTAGTAGTAGTAGTAGAATAGAACTTTTCTCGGTCCTGGGTTTTGTTTTGTTTTTTTATACTCTATATAGAATCTAGAATCTAACCCTAAGAGCCTTTTGAGTCGGGGGCATGTTATGAGTAGAGAATGGACATAGAAAAACATTTTCTGATTAGCATGCTAGTGCTAATCTGAAATTTTGCAGTTATTGCAACCATTAACTGCCTACTAAAAAGCACAGAAGCACTTATTTTTATTTATTTATTAGAGTTTATTTACTGCCTTTTTGAAGGAATTCATTCAAGGCAGTGTACAGTAAGAATAAATCAAACATAAGCAACAAACAATTACAGCAGTAAAAATTTCAAATTACAATACAAAGTATGACAATAGTATACTACTTACATTATCAACACAATACGTAATAGAACATTTTAATTGACAGTGTAGGGTATAAGCAAAGATGGAACATATAGATAGGTAAGAGAGTAAGAGGAGTTAGAGAATAAGGTGACTAATTTAAAGAAACTTAGCGCCTCCTATCTCCAAGCACAGTACTGAGCAGTATCTGCACAGTTAATGTGGTGCCTATAAAGGTGTGTGTAACTCTGTAATTGCCAAAAATGCAGGATTGTGCGGAATAGAAATTTGAAATAAATAAATAAATGCCTGAATTCCCCCGGTAGTTGCTATGCTAAATTTGCAACTACCACATAGTAAAGTCCCACATTAAGCCACAGTAACTGCAAAGTTTGCCAAGGCGTAATTAAAGAGCCTCTAGGGGGTGTAGTTATGAATGTGGGCTACCATTAAGACAGGTTATTTTAGCACTAACGTGTTATTTGAGCCCAAGTCCCATTTTATGCAATGAGATCTAGTTACTAATAAATGGGATTAGCAGTAAAAAGGACTGTGGAACAACGATAACTTCTCAATCCAACCAAATTCCACTATCAATGAAGCACACTGTTACTGTTGCAATTTCCCATCAATATAGTCTATGAATATAACTTCTCAAATCTGGAAGGAAAAAGCCTCAGAACCCAGTCTGAAGTTTTATCGCTACTTGCAGACCTACAACAGAAGATTACCTTAGGTCCCACTCCTGCTTATAATCGAAAGAGAAAAACGCCTATATTGCGACCCAAATCGGGAGATAGACGTTTATCTCCCAAAAACGAATAAATAGGTATAAGCGAAAGCCGATTTTGGACGTTTTCAACTGCACTCTGTCGAGGATGCGGACAAAGTTGATGGGGGCGTGTCAGAGGTGTGGCGAAGGCGGAACTGGGGCATGGTTATCGGCCGAACAGAGATGGGCGCATTTCACCGATAATGGAAAAAAAGTATGCGTTTTTAGCTAGAATTTAGGACACTTTTCCTGGACCCTGTTTTTTCACGAATAAGGCCCCAAAAAGTGCCCTAAATGACCAGATGACCACCGGAAGGAATCGGGGATGACCTCCCCTGACTCCCCCAGTGGTCACTAACCCCCTCCCACCACAAAACATGATGTTTCACAATTTTTTATTTTCACCCTCAAAAGTCATACCCACCTCCCTGGCAGCAGTATGCAGGTCCCTGGAGCAGTTGTTAGGGGGTGCAGTGGACTTCAAGCAGGTGGACCCAGGCCCATCCCCCCCACCTGTTACAATTGTGCTGCTTAATGCTTAGTCATCCAACCCCCCCAAACCCACTGTACCTACATGTAGGTGCCCCCCTTCACCCCTTAGGGCTACAGTAATGGTGTAGACTTGTGGGCATTGGGTTTTGAGGGGGATTTGGGGGGCTCAACACACAAGGGAAGGGTGCTGTGCACCCGGGAGCTCTTTTACCTTTTTTTTTTGTTTTTGTAAAAGTGCCCCCTAGGGTGCCCGGTTGGTGTCCTGGCATGTGAGGGGGCCCAGTGCACTACAAATCCTGGCCCCTCCCACGAACAAATGCCTTGGATTTATTCGTTTTTGAGCTAGGCGCTTTCATTTTCCATTATCGCTGAAAAACAAAAACGCCCAGCTCACACATTGTTGAATAAAACATGGACGTCTATTTTTTTCGAAAATACGGTTCGGTCTGCCCCTTCACGGACCCGTTCTTGGAGATAAACGCCCATGGAGATAGACGTTTTCATTCGATTATGCCCCTCACTGTGTTCTACAACACTTTCAAACAATTGTTACAATATGTTAACAAAACTTTCAATAAACTGGTGATTTATTGATTCAAAAGGAAGCATAAAGCTGGGTCCCACTGTCGGTGGCCAGTGTTTCACAAGAATTCTGCATCAGGGTAGCTGGGACCAAACATCTAAAACTGAAAACAAAAAAATTCTCTCTTCAATGCATAATGAGTCTTTTTTTTGCACGAACAAGTTTATGATTTCTATACATTGAAGAGAGAGATTTTTTTTCCAATTTTAAATGTTTAGTCCCAGCTACCCTGATGCAGCATTCTTTCAAAACACTGGCCACCATTGGTAGGACTCAACTTTGTGCTTTCTTTTTCGATCAATAAGTGCACCAGTTTTTCAAAAGTTTCATTAACACAGAGTGACTTTATTATAACAATTGTTTGAAAGTGTTGTTAAACACAGTAGGACTTAATTGAACACAAATACAAATAGGAATGGAGAGATGGTAGTCCCTGAACTATTTTCAGAGGACTGTGTTCGTGAGGAGCTGGCTAAACTTAAGGTGGACAAAGTGATGAGGCTGGACAAAGGCATGCATCCGAGGGTACTGAAGGAACTTAGGGAAGTTCTAGTGGCTCCTCTGGCTGACCTTTTCAATGCTTCTCTTGAGTCAGGAGTGGTCCCAGAGGACCGGAGAAGAGCAGATGTGGTCCCTCTCCACAAAAGTGGATGTGAGGAACAGTTTGGGAACTACAGGCCAGTAAATCTGACTTCTGTGGTAAGTAAATTAATGGAAACACTTTTAAAACAGGCAATAGTTATTTTTTGGAATCCAATAGATTACAGGACTTGAGGCAGCATGGTCTCACTAGAGACAGGTCTTGTCAGACAAACCTGATTAATTTCTTTGACTGGGTGATTGAGGGAGAGCACTAGATGTGGTCTATTTAGATTTTAGCAAAGCTTTTGACATGGTTCCACATAGACTAATAATTTAGTGCCCTTGGTATGGGCCCTAAAGTGCCTGGCTGGGTTAGGAACTGGTTGAATAGAAGACGATAGAAGGTAGTGGTAAATGGAGCTCATTCTGAGAAAAAGGATGTTACCATTAGGGTGCCACAAGGTATGGTTCTTGGGTCAGTTATTTTTAACATTTTTGTAAGTGATATTGCTGAAGGGCTGTCCGGTAAGGTTTGCCTCTTTGTGGATGATACCAAAATCTGCAATAGGGTAGACACTCCTGATGGTGTGCATAACATGAGGAAGAACTTAGCAAAGCTAGAAGAATGTTCTGGAATTTGGTATCTAAAATTTAATGCAAAAAAAATGCAAGGCTGCAAAAACCCAGGAGAATGGTATAGTTTAGGGGGTGAAGAACATTTGTGCACAAAAAAGGAGCGGGACTTGGGTATGATCGAATGTGATGATCTTAAGGCGGCCAAACAGGTAGAAAAGGTGACGGCAAAAGCTGGAAGGAGGCTTGAGTACATAGGGAAAGGAAAGGCCAGTAGGAAAAAGGAGGTGATGGTGCCACTATAAAAGATTCTGCTGAGACCTCATTTAGAATATTGTGTGCATTTCTGGAGATTACACCTTCAAAAAAAGATATAAAGATGGAGTCGGTCCAGAAAGAGGCTACTAAAATGGTCAGTGGTCTTCGTCATAAAGTGTATGGGGACAGACTTAAAGATCTCAATATGTATATTTTGGAAGAAAGGCAGGAGAGGGGAGATATGATAGAGACATTTAAATACCTATGTGGAATAAATGCACAGGAGGCGAGTCTCTTTCAGTTGAAAGGAAGCTCTGGAACAAGGGGGCATAGGATAAAGGTGAAAGGGGGTAGACTCAGAAGAATCTGAGGTGGAAATACTTCTTCATGGAAAGGATGGTGAATTCGTGGAATGGCCTCCTGCTGGAAGTAGTGGAGAAAAGCCAGTATCTGAATTCAAAAGAGCTTAGGACAACTGCATGGGATCTCTAAGGGAATGATAGGGAGAGTATATGGCGTGGATAAGAGACTGCATAGCCCATATGGTATTTATCTGACTACATTTTTCTCTGTTTCTATGAATTAACTGGAAAGTTTTTTAAACCCTGTGAGGTAATCACCCGTTGTTGGTCTGTAAGTAGCAATAAAACTTCAGACCAGGTACTGAACCTTTTTCCTTCCAGATTAGAGCAGTTATATTCATTAACTGTTTTGATGGGAAATTGTAACAGTAACATTGTGCTTTATTAATAGCAGAATTTTATAGGATTCATAGGTCAACAGTAAAATAACCTGTCTTAACAGTAATATGATAACGCCCCCTCCCCCCTAAATATTGATCATCCACTACCAGTTAATATTTTAGTACCACATCCTCCAGCAAAGAGTTCCAGAGCTTAAATATTCATAGAGTGAAAAAATATTTCCTCCTACTTTTTAAAAAGTATTTCCATATAACTTCCTTGAGTGTCCCCTAGTCCTTTGTACTTTTGAAATGAGTAAAAATTCGATTTACTTCTACTCATTCTACATCACTCATAAGTAGAGAGGTATGGTAGCCATGTTAGTCCACTCTTAAAGGTTATCCATAGAAATCAAGCAAAATAAAACATGGGACCGAATCAAATTGAATATGAATATTTGGTACAGCCCTAGTTTATATACTATATACAGGACATTGGACTAGTCTTACAATAAGAGCTGTAAACTCTTACAGCTCATATCGTGAGACTAGTCCCACAGCAACAGGAAATGATGTTTTATTAAGGCATCTTCTGCTACCTGAGAGGGAGGTGGGCTTGTTGGTGCCAGCTGAGGTTTGTTGTGGGTGGAGTCAGGAGGTGGAGGGGGGATTGTGGTGGCTGGGTAGAGCTGGGGCAAGTCTCCCTCTCAGCGATCCTACCCCCTTAGCAGCTCTACTCTAAGACTCGTAGGGGTTGATACTCAGTACTACTAAACCGGGTAGAAGAGGCTCCAGGACCAGATTTGGGAGTTCTTCCGTGTATACTGTATGGTGCTTTGTTCACTGTTCATTCATAATTTCCTCATTATCATATAACAGACTGTGAACTTTGCCTCATATTATTGTTCAGCTGTTTGCTGTATGGTTATTTTGATCCTGAATAAAAACTGTTAAACCTTAACATATTTATAAATGATCTGGAAATGGGAACGACAAATGAGGTGATTACATTTGTAAATGAGACAAAATTATTCAAAGTTGTCAAAACACGTGCAGATTGTGAAAAATTGCAGGAAGACCTTAGGAAACTAGAAGAGTAGGCATCCAAATGGCAGATGAAATTTAATGTGGACAAATACAAAGTGATGCACATTGGGAAGAATACCTGATGCTAGGGTCCATCTTAGAAGTCATCACTCAAGAAAAGGTTCTAGGTGTCATTGCAGACAATATGCTGAAATCTGTTCAGTGTGTGACGGCAGCCAAAAAAGCAAACAGGATGCTAGGAATTATTAGGAAAGGGATGCAAAATAAGACCAAGAATATTATAATGCCTCTGTATCGCTCCATGGTGCGACCTCACCTTGAGTATTATGTTCAGTTCTGGTAGCTGTATCTCAAAAAAGATATAGTGGAATTAGAAAAGGTTCAAAGAAGAGTGACCAAAATGATAAATAGGATGGAACTCCTCCCTTATGAGGAAAGACTGAAGAGGTTAGGGCACTTCAGCTTGGAAGAGAAATGGCTGAGGGGAGATATGATTGAAGTGTATAAAATCCTGAGTGATATAGAATGGGTAAAAGTGAATCGATTTTTCACTCTTTCAAAAAGTACAAAGACCAGGGGACACTCAATGAAATTAAGTGGAAATACTTTTAAAACAAAAGAGGAGAAAATATTTTTTCACTCAAAGAATAGTTAAGCTCTGGAACTCATTGCCAGAAAATGTGGTAACAGCAGTTAGCGTTTGTTGGTTTCTAAAAGATTTGGACAAGTTCCTGGAGGAAAACTCCATAGTCTGTTATTGAGATAGACATGAGGAAAGATACTGCTTGCCCCAGGATTGGTAGCACAGAATGTTGCTATTAATTGGGTTTCTGCCAGGTACTTATGACCTGCATTGGTCACTGCTGGAAGCAGGATACTGGGCTAGATGGACCATTGGTCTGACCCTATATGGCTGTTCTTATGTTGTTATGAGTTTAGAAGGTTTCGGTGGGTAACATTGACTTGTTTAGGATTCTGGATTTGGCATGGGAACTTCATTCCAGAAGTTTAAAATATCTTTTTAAGACCTATCTCTTCCAAGAAGCTTTTGGCCAGTACCATGCCTCTTACTTTTCTTGGCTAGCTTTTCGGAAAAATGACTACTGTTATGCCAGAGTCTGTGGATGTAGCAATGGAGTGTTCTTTTGCTTTTTTCCTTCCCATTTCCTATCTGAATTGTAGTTAATTTATCTTATTTTCATTTCTCTACCTTGCTTAATAAGACTATTTTGTTTTTACTGTGAACCGCCTTGATGGTTTTATCTCTACTGTGGTATATCAAATAAAGTTAAACTTGAAACATAAAATTCCAATAAAAACATAATGGAAGAATATAATTTACAATCGTAACAGTGGATTTGGTAAATGTTACCATAATGGCATTATATGTTCACTAACGTTCTAAGCCAGGATGTTGCCCTACACAGAGTTTGCTCTGCATCCAATTGCCACATCTGCATCCATTAAGAGATTGGCAGCTAAGCAGTCAGGCTAGCTATGATATTATTGGTTCCAAATTGCTAAGCAAGGAGATCGTACTAGAAAATTGTGATTAAGTACTAGCAATGTATTGTAAAGCAATTCTAAATCCCATGGAAAGCTGCCAAATGTTCATTAAAAACCAAAGGATTAGCAAACAAGATCACACAGAATTTGTAGTGGTCAACACAGAACAATATCACCTGTTAGGCAACAGACCAATGAAGGCTCTGAACCCAACTGCTATGTAGCACCAGAACATCCTCCATCTGAAATCGGAAGGAGAAAGGGTGGTCTGGTCTTTGCCTGATATGGTCACATGTTACCAGGATGTCTTTGCAGAACATATATGTCGGGAAGATGAACTGAAGGTAGAAAGAGACCACCCACTACAGTCTATTAGACTGCCCTAGCACAAGGTCTCATTGTCCCAAATTAAGTTGCTGAAGCAACCAGCGAGTCTGACAACAGCAGGCATTACTGTGCCAGCGGATCCAGTCGACATTTCTTTTTGCTAATTAAAGCGGCTTACAATGTTACACAGTAACAATAACTACAATAATAACATATACATTGGAGACTTGCAGGGGCATTTTCGAAAGAGAAGGGTGCCCATCTTCCGACATAAATTGGGAGATGGGCGTCCTTCTCTCAGGGTCGCCCAAATCGGCATAATCAAAAGCCAATTTTGGGCGTGCTCAACTGCAGTCCATCGTGGGGATGACCAAAGTTCATGGGGGTGTGTTGGAGGCCTAGCGAACGCGGGACTGGGGCGTGCTTAAGAGATGAGTGTCCTCGGCCGATAGAAAAAAGAAGGGCGTCCCTGATGAGCATTTGGTCGACTTTACTTGGTCCATTTTTTTTCATGACCAAGCCTCAAAAAGGTGCCCAAACTGACCAGATGACCACCAGAGGGAATTGGGGATGACCTCCCCTTACTCCCCCAGTGGTCACCCACCCCCTCCCACCCTAAAAAAAAATGTTAATTTTTTTTTGCCAGCCTCAAATGTCATACCCAGCTCCATGACAGCAGTATGTAGGTCCCTGGAGCAGTTTTAGTGGGTGCAGTGCATTTCAGGCAGGCGGACCCAGGCCCATCCCCCCTACCTGTTACACTTGTGCTGGTAAATGTGAGCCCTTCAAAACCCACCTGAAACCCACTGTACCCACATGTAGGTGCCCCCTTCACCCCTTAGGGCTATGGTAGTGGTGTACTGTTGTGGGGAGTGGGTTTTTTTTGGGGGGGGTTGGGGGGCTCAGCACCTGTCACAGTCGTGCCCTGGTTTCAGGCTCTCAGTTATCTCGCCACCTGGTGGCCAGGCCTAGTGGCTGTATTGGATTGTCTGTGTGCTGTTTCCAGTTCCAGACTTCAGCCCAGTCCAGTCCGGATCTTCCGGCCTGCCAGACTTGCTTGTCTTGTTTGAGCCTGCACAGCACCCGTAGCTGCCTGGTGATTGCTGCAGCTGAAATCTCAGCTGCTGCTGGGCTTATTAGCCATTTGGAAACTCTCTGCTTTGCCTTTGCCTGAGGCCCTGGTTTGTTGGTGCTTGTTGCACTTCTGCCTAGCTTGGTTTTTATTCTAGTTCCTTGTCTAATGCTAGTTAGTCTATGTGTAGTTTAGCTTAGGGTTATTGTTTGTTTCCTAGACTTGTTCTTTGTCTGTCTTTTGTGTTTAGTTTCTGTTTGTCTGTGTTTCTTGTTCAGTGGCTGCTTGGCAGCTTTCAGTTCTGTCTTGTGTTTGTCAGTGTTTGTTCCCTGTTTTAGTGGCTGCTTGCAGCTTCCTGTTCCTACCCTGTTCTGTAAGTCCTGTCGGCCGCCTGCAGCCAGGGGCTCAACTCCTGGAGAAGGGCGGCTAGTGCAGGTGAAGTCTTGCTGTTCCTATCTGAGTCTGTCTTGTTTCTGGTGTGGGGTGGTTTTGCCTGCCACTGCCGCTCCTCGGCAGTGGCCCAAGGGCTCACTAACCTAGTTCCTGCTTTGGGAAACGTGACAGCACCCAAGGTAAGGGAGCTATGCACCTGGGAGCAATTTCTGAAGTCCACTGCAGTGTCCCCTAGGGTGTCTGGTTGGTGTCCTGCCTTGGATTTGGTTGTTTTTGAGATGGGCATCCTCGGTTTCCATTATCGCCGAAAACCGGGGATGACCATCTCTAAGGTCTCCCATCTCTAAGTTCAACCTAAATGTTGAGATTTGGGTGTCCCCAACCATATTATCAAAACGAAAGATGGACGCCCATCTTGTTTCGATAATAGCGGTTTCCCTGCCCCTTCGCCTGGACATCCTTTGAGATGGGCGCCCTTAGAGATGGTCGTCCCCGTTCAATTATGCCCCTCTTGGGTGTATACAGATTATTTTGTGATGTAGCATCTCAAGAGTTGGGCTGATTCCCATGTACAATTTAGTATAGTAGTAGTAGCCAAAATGGCACTGATAATATGGTGAGATGTGCCAATCTGCTTGCTCAGTAGCAATAGTGCACAATGCCATTTGGAAGGTCTCCAATTCAATTCCTCAATGGAGTCTTCCATACCCATCAGCTGGGGGCTGGGGATGCCAAGGGTTCCATCCAGTAACTGAATTGGAGACCCTCTACATGAAGTACTCAGGACTGTCACTGAATGACTGCTAGCCTGTCTTACCATGTTTTCAGTGCCTTTTAGTCAATACTACTGAGGTAAATTAATTATAGGACTCAGTTCAGCGCTTGAGGTGTTTCAACTCAAACTAAATTGGACCACTAATCTAGAGCTAGGTGTGTCCCAAGGACTGGGTTGAGAATCCTTGGAGTAGAGCGACTTCCACTGATCCTCAGCGGATTAGATCTTGGTTATTGGAGAAAAGTATAGCATAGAAGAGGCTATCTAATATCAGGAGACCAGATTATAACAGCCTTCAGAAGGGGAGAAAATATCAAGCTAAAACTGAGGATGGTTGAAGCTGTCTTTGTAGGACACCTTCTGACCTCTGAAAGATCCAAGAATTTCCTCCTGCTCCTTTGTACTTACAGCTCAGTTAGCGTCAGTGCTGAGGTCTGGTGTCATGAGCCTTCATTCAAAATTACTCAGGTATTTGTCTCCTATTTTCTCTCCATGCTTCCTCCACCATACCTAGTCTGGTGATTGCAGTCCCAGTTCTTGGCTAGGGGCCATGCAGCAGGGCTTCTTCCAAAACTCTGTAATCATAGGCCTTGAATCTGGCTATTAGGTGTCAAATGACCACATTTCCTCTCCCATCCCCCAGAGGCTGTGAGCACTGCCATAAAGAATGAAAGAACAGACCTGAAAATTGAACCAGGAGGACCAAGGGATATGCTCTAGATGGGTGGAGGAAAATAACTGTCATAGATTGCATTTTCAACTCTATAGAGCATACGATCTTTTAGGAAAAAGTACTCTCACAAAATGTGAGTGCAGATAGCTGAGGGTTCAAAGCTTCAAAGCAACAAGTACTTTCACTTTGAAAATAGGTGCAAAGCTTGGGGGTAAACAGTACCTACTGACTGTGCCTATATGAACAGTTTGAAAATTGCCTCCTACCTTGTTAACTGATAACAGTGGGTAAATAACGCAGATTTTCCGCAAAGAGGAGAGGTTCCTGCCAGTTAATCCATGCTGAGTAGACCAACAGTCACTTAACTGGACAGTGCCACAGAATATTGGCCTTATCTGCTGTGGCACTGTCCAGGCAGAGCTGGGGCAGTTGTGAAAGATATGCAGGCACCAGCAATATTTTGTACCAGGGCCCGCATAGTTAACCAGGCAAATAGGACCTTACAAATGGAAGTCCAAACTATGTGTGGTTAGCTATGTGGGTGTTTATATATGTATCTATGTATTAATTTACTCACTCACTCAGTTCTTTAGCATTTCCTCCTAACAACGCCCAGAATGGGTTACAGAAATTACATTCATAATAATAAAACAGTGCTTAATATTAAAAAAACAATAAAATATTCATTTCAAATTGACAGAAAGCAGTTCAATGTAACAGTTCCTCAGCATAAATTCTAACAATCTTTTTAAAGTAGATACATTTTTACAGCCTTCCAAAAACCCAATAAATCATCAACAGATCTTACAGTAGAAGGCAACCTATTCCATGACCAAATCAGAAAATTAGAGCAGGCTTGTGCCCAACCATGTTCTAATAAAAGAGCTCTAGCAGAGGGCAAAACAAAACATCTCTCACTCTGGGAGCAAAGTAGTCGCTTAGGAACATAGCTTGGCAACTTATCATAAACATATTTGGAAGCCATACCATGAAAAACCCTGAATGCCAACATCAACGTTTTAGAAACGCAGCATTTACGGACAGGTAGGCAATGCAATGCAGAAAATATAGGCATAATATGGTATTGAAAGCATACATTTTTTTAAAAGTCTAGTAGCCGCATTTTGGACCCACTGGAGTCACTTCACATTCCTTTGTACTTTTTGAAACAGTGACAAATCAATTCACTTTTACCCATTCTACACCACTCAGGATTTTATGTTTCAACATTTTTTTATTGATGATGAAATAAACATAACATAGTATGTAATGCATATCATGCAACTTCAACACTACAATTGTACGTCATTTATACGCAATAAACAGACCATTATCATGGTTTTATATTTCCCCCACCCCCTCCGTCTCTTTGTAGCTAACCGATGTTTATTCAACAAATGTCACCTGGTCATGCAATTCACGGTAAACAGTACACACCACCCCCAGTCTCTCTGACCAGCACTTTGCTATTATTCAGCATTTTTAAAATTATGGCTTGCGTTCCCTACTCCCCTCCCTAACCCCCACTCCCCCCTTCTTCCTGTTGCATGTCCTACAAAGCATTAGTTGTTGTAGTTTATATCTCCAATACCAATGAGAGGGAGGCACGTCCATTAGCCAGTGATTGAGAATACACTTTTTCCCCACTATGCTGGATTTGCTCAGAAACAAACGCTCTCCTGGCATACCCACTCCCCACTGCCCTAGAATACCAAGTAGCATTCTATCAAAGGTAATAGCAATTGGATATCCTAAAACCCCACTCAAAAATTTACCTATGCCCCACCAAAAGGATTTAATGTACCTACACTGCCATATGCAATGCGTCAGAGTTGCACCTCCCTGCTTGCATTTTAGACAGCTATCTCCCAGGGGCGTAGCTACGGGTGGGCCTGGGTGGGCCCAAGCCCACCCAATTTCAGCTCTGGCCCGCCCACCCACTCTTCCTCAAGGCCCGCGCCAGCCCCAGCCCCCATTGCCGGCCACTGCTGCTTTTCCTGATGAGCAGCAGGGCCGGCACTACAAAAAGAAGAAGCGCTCAGCTGACTGAGCTGAGCGCCAACGCTAA
This sequence comes from Microcaecilia unicolor, assembly GCF_901765095.1. Classification (NCBI taxonomy): domain Eukaryota; kingdom Metazoa; phylum Chordata; class Amphibia; order Gymnophiona; family Siphonopidae; genus Microcaecilia; species Microcaecilia unicolor. The sequence continues at coordinate 193,666,807 of NC_044032.1, forward strand.
CGCGACGAGAAAAAATGTTTTTTAAAAAATGCGGCACCGCAGGCAGCCTCCAAGCATTGGCTGCTGGCTCTGCAGGCTCCTCCCGTCTCTTACGTCACTGCCCCTGCTTCGCTTCAGGGGCAGTGACGTAAGAGACGGGAGGAGCCTGCAGAGCCAGCAGCCAATGCTTCGAGGCTGCCTGCGGTGCCGCGTTTTTTTTTAAACATTTTTTCTTGTCGCGTTAGCGTTGGCGCTCAGCTCAGTCAGCTGAGCGCTTCTTCTTTTTGTAGCGCCGGCCCTGCTGCTCATCAGGAAAAGCAGCAGTGGCCAGCAATGGGAGCTGGGGCTGGTGGGCCTGAATCTGGAGAGGGAAAACAGATGGGAGGATGGCAGAGAAAGAGGGAAAATGGAAGGATGGGGAGAGAAAGAGGGAAAACAGATGGGAGGATGGCAGAGAAAGAGGGAAAACGGAAGGATGGGGAGAAAAAGAGGGAAAACAGATTGCAGAGAAAGAGGGAAAATGGAAGGATGGGGAGAGAAAGAGGGAAAACAGATGGGAGGATGGCAGAGAAAGAGGGAAAACGGAAGGATGGGGAGAGAAAGAGGGAAAACGGAAGGATGGGAAGAGAAAGAGGGAAAACAGATGGGAGGATGGCAGAGAAAGAGGAAAAACGGAAGGATGGGGAGAGAAAGAGGGAAAACAGATGGAAGGATGGGGAGAGAAAGAGGGAAAACGGAAGGATAGGGAGAGAAAGAGGGAAAACAGATGGAAGGATGGCAGAGAAAGAGGGAAAACGGAAGGATAGGGAGAGAAAGAGGGAAAACAGACGGAAGGATGTCAGAGAAAGAGGGAACGGATTCACAATATCAATGTCTCTGGTAACATTCAACAACTTGTATACACAAACCAGGACTCATAGCCACCAACTTCAAGAAAGTGCTGTAAAACAGTTCACCCCAGTATAATGTAGTAAATATGTAATTTGTGTGTGTAGAGTACCCTCAGATATAAACCACTATAACTGCAGACAATAATGCTGCTTAAAAGTGGCATAGCACTTCTTTCATTGGGTAACTCTAGCAATTTTTTGGGAGAGCAACATATGCTCGTTTTTATATGCGTCCCAATCACCACAGTGCTATAAAATCACTTATTACTTTTAAAATTATATATACTAGGTGAAAACTGTGCACTTATCTCTTAAGTTCTTGCCTCCCAGGCAGAACTATCTTGCCTTGCTGAAACATTTGTCAGTTGCCTTCCCCTGGAACCGCCCGACTCCGCGGGGTTTCAATCACTTTCCTCAGGGACAAGGGTTAAGGCTGCATAAGTCTTTTCTTCCTCCTTCTTTTTTTCTCAAGCAATCCACAAAACAAGGCAAAGCCTGCTTGTCCCTTGTGGCTTATAAAGCATCCGCATCCATGTAAGGTCGGAAATGACGTCACAATTTACAACTAACTTTATGCAAGCTGTTCAAAAGCAGACAGAAAGACGAATAGCAAACATCTCTGTCAGCCACTCCAGATCAGATTATAGTATTCCATTCCACATTTTCATTGAGCCCCTGAGGATTCATTGTCTGTAAAGTAAAGATCCACCACTGCTCACGTCTAGCTAGTGCAGTGGTCCGATCCATGCTATTCATCCAAACGGGGACATGGTCAATGATGAACCACCGTAAATCTGCAAATGTATGTTTAAATTGTTCACAATGGGCAACCATAGGAGCTGTCATAGAGAAAGAGGGAAAGCAGATGGAAGGATGGGGAGAGAAAGAGGGAAAACGGAAGGATGGGGAGAGAAAGAGGGAAAACAGATGGAAGGATGGCAGAGAAAGAGGGAAAACAGATGGATGGGGAGAGAGACACTGGATGGAAGGATGGGGAGAGAAAGAGGGGAGATGGATGAAAGGATGCAGAGAAAAAGGGGAGAGACTGGAAGGATGTGGAGAGAGAAGGGACACTGAACAGAAAAGGGTAGAGAGATAGACACTGGTTAGAAGGAGGGAGAGAGACATTAGATGGAAGGATCAGGAGAGAGGGTAGATGAGTAGAAGGATGGGGAGAGAAAGAGGGAAGATGCTGGATGGAAGGGTAGGGAGAAAGAGGTGACACGATGGAAGGATGCAGAAAGAAAGAGGGGAGACTATTGGAAGGATGGGGAGAGAGAGGGGAGACACTGGAAGGATGGGGAGAGAAAGAGGAGAGCTGCTGCATGGAAAGGGGGAGTAGTGAAAGATTGGAGAATAAGAGGAAGGGGCATGGGGAGAACAAGGGTGAGAAAAAGATGAAAAGCCATAAGTAGATGAAGGAAATTAAAGAATGGATAGTAAGAATGAATTAAATCTGGACACAGAGAGAGGCAGAAAAATATTGAAGAAAGCAAAGAAAAAGGAGAGAAAAATGACAAATGGCCAGGAAACCCTGGCAGAAGAGTCAAGCGAAAACGAAGGAAAGCAGAATCTAGAGACTGGGAGCAACACAATGAGAAAAAGTAAATGGCCATACAACAAAGGTAAAGAAAATAATTTTATTTTTAATTTAGGATAAAGTAATATGGTGTTAATAAAGTTTCAGAGACCAATACTTCCTTCCTTAGGTCAGGAGAGGATACCGTAACAGCATTATACTGACCTGAGGCAGGAGGTTTTGGCCTCTGAAAGCTCACTGAAAAGGATTAGGCTATTAAATAAATTGTCTGAAATCGGATGCACTGAAAAGCAGCACTTTACCCTGTGTGACAAATGCATCTGAGTGTGACTAAATTTTGCTGGGGGGGTGGGGTAGAGAGAAAATTTTGTGCCCACCCACTTTGGGTTCAGGCCCACCCAAAATTGGCAGTCTGGCTACGCCACTGCTATCTCCACTCAGGATTTTAAAGACCTCAATCATATCCCCCCTCAGCCGTCTCTTTTCCAAACTGAAGTGCCCTAACCTCTTTAGCCTTTCCTCATACAGGAGGAGTTCCATCCCAGTTATCATTTTTGTCGCTCTTCTTTGAACCTTTTCTAATTCCACTATATCTTTATGCGACTCCACAAACAATATGTTGTTGCACTGAATATGAGCCATACTCACATAACTTCTGGCTATCGCCGGTCACTCATATATTCAATGGTAGTATCTGGACACAACCTGGCATTGAATATCTGGGACTAATTGACTAGCAGTGGGGAGCACTTTAAAAATGCTCACCACTGCTGGCTGAATATTAATCTCCATTTATGTACAGGAAGAGAGCCTTTTTCAATTGAAGGAGAGCTCTGGAATGAGGGGGCATATGACAACGTTAAGAGGGAATAGACTTAGGAGTAATCTAAGGAAGTACTATTTCACAGAAAGGGTGGTGGAGGCGTGGAATGGCCTCCCGGTGGAGGTTGTGGAGTCGAGGACTGTTCCAGAATTTTAAAAGGCATGGGATAAGCATGTGGGATCACTTAGGAAAAGGAAGAGTTAAGGGTTACAGAGGATGGGCAGACTGGATGGGTTATATGGCCCTTATCTGCCATCATGTTTCTATGTTTAACATATGCATGATTTACTACACCACAATTAAACCACTTGTCAAGCCAGAAGCCTTTTCAAAGTATGGGGTCCTTTTACTCAAGTGCGCTGAAAAATGGCTTGCGCTGGTATAGACACGTGTATTTGATGCACGCAGGTCCATTTTTCAGTGCACCTGCAAAAAAGGCCTCTTTTTTTTGGCCGAAAATAGGCATGCGGCAAAATAAAAATTGGCGCGTGTCCATTTTGGGCCTGAGACCTTACTGCCATCCATTTACATAGCAGTAAGGTCTCACCTGTTAACCAGGCGGTAATGGTCTGCATGCATAGAATGATGCCCAGTTTCTGCCGAGCGCTGGAAAATAAAAATTATTTTCCAGCGCGCATAGCGGACGCACGTAAAAATCAAAATTACTTACTGACCGGACCACGCAGTAGCCGGATGGTAGCTTCAAATTGACATTCCTTGGGCATGCGTAGGCGCCTACGCAGCTTAGTAAAAGGGCCCCTATGTAAATTACTTAGGGCTCTGTTTACTAAGCCGCGCTAGAGGCGTGTTAGTGGTTTTAGAGAGTTGTAGAGTGGTCAGATGTGATGTTATCACTGCATGGACCACTGTTGTCAGACTTGTCCTTTCAATATATGGAGAGATATTTCATAGTTGTGAGAGTGATAGAAACAATTTTTAAAAGGTGTTTGATGTAGGGGGATCAAATTACATAAGTTTAGCAGTATCCCAAGATTGCTCACCTGGGATTTTAGAGGGAGTTCACACCTCCCAGAAGGTATTTTGAAGCCAGGTACCTGTTCACTACTGTTAGGAACCCACAGCATCTCTGTTTTATTTGAGTTCAGGCAGAGTTTATTTTTTGCCCATTCTCGAGTTGCAGTTTGACATGCGGTCAGTTTACTGAAAGCTGTGGACAGATCAGTTAAGCGTGTATGAGTAATTGCACATCATCGGCATCAATATATAACTGTATAACCATCAACCGAAGCAGGTCAGCTGAAGACTTGAGACAGATGTTAAATAAAATGGGAAACAGTGTGGATCCATCTGGTAAACCTGCACGTCAGTGCCCAAGGTGATGATGAGCTGTTGCTGAAAAGAACCGATTGCTGCATGTAAATGGTATGCCACTAATGCCTGTTTTTCCTAGCCTTGTAAGCGTGCTGAAGGCTTCTAAGAAATCCAGAGTAGATCCCCTGTCATGGTTTCGCTGGAGATTGGAAAACATAGTAACATAGTAGATGTCGGCAGAAAAAGACCTGCACGGTCCATCCAGTATGCCCAACAAGATAATCTCAAACTTATCTCAATCTTCCCCTCCCTAATTGCAAAGGTCTCAACTACAAAACCTACTATGCATCCAACTTCTCCGTTATAGGCAGCCAACTTTGGAACGCCATACCAAGATTCATACGAACAACTAATGAACATCTTCGCTTCAGAAGGCTGCTGAAAACATACCTCTTCAAACAAGCCTATCCAAACGACCCAACCTAATTCACGATCAAAATCCACACCCTAACATTAAACATGCCTCAACCCTCCCCCCACCTCTCTTCATCTTGTCATTCTCTGTACAATTGTATTATCTTTGTGATACTTTTTACCCATACATTGCATTACCTCTATCATACTTGTACCCTTACAATATGTTATCTTTATAACACTTTGTACCCATACATTGTAAGCCGCACTGAACCTGCTATCAAGCAGGAAAGAGCGGGGTATAAATGCAATAAATAAATAAATAAACTCATATTTGCTACTTTTTGTGTATACCTTACCTTGATTTATATCTGCCATTTTCAGGGCACAGACTGTAGAAGTCTGCCCAGCACTAGCCCCACTTCCCAACCACCAGCCCCGCCTCCCACCACCAGCTCTGCCACCCAATCTCGGCTAAGCTTCTGAGGATACATTCCTTCTGAACAGGATTCCTTTATGTTTATCCCACGCATGTTTGAATTCCATTACCGTTTTCATCTCCACCACCTCCCGCGGGAGGGCATTCCAAGTATCCACCACTCTCTCCGTGAAAAAAGAAGGGATACAAGAACTATCTCCATCCCGTACCCAGCTCTGAAGCCAGATTGACATGGATCTAGCCAGTTTCTTTCATTTAGTCAGCCACTGAGTTGAATGCAGTTTTGCTGGTAAGGGCATGTTAGAAACTGGTCAGTAGTTTTCAAGTTTGTCCTGGTCAAGGAAACTCTTTTTCAGTAGGGGGCGCACCACAGACCTTTTTGTTGGGAGGAAGAAGGAGGTTTGCTGGGGATACATATAGTAACATAGTAGATGACGGCAGAAAAAGACCTGCACGGTCCATCTAGTCTGCCCACGATAAACTCATATGTGTATACCTTACCTTGATTTGTACCTGTCTTTTTCAGGGCACAGACCGTATAAGTCTGTCCAGCAGTATTTCCCGCCTCCCAACCACCAGTCCCGCCTCCCATCACCGGCTCTGGCACAGACCCCGTATAAGTCTGCCCTCCCCTATCCTAGCCTCTCAACCACCAACCCCTCTTCCCCCCGCCACCCAATTTCAGCTAAGCTTCTGTGGATCCATTCCTTCTGCACAGGATTCCTTTATGCCTATCCCACACATGTTTGAATTCTGTTACCATTTTCATGTCCACCACCTCCCGCGGGAGGGCATTCCAAGCGTTCACCACCCTCTCCGTGAAGAAATACTTCCTGACATCTTTCCTGAGTCTGCCCCCCTTCAATCTCATTTCATGTCCTCTCGTTCTACCGCCTTCCCATCTCTGGAAAAGATTCGTTTGCAGATTAATACCTTTGCTGGGGATAGAGTTATATTATTCAAATTATGCGGCTGATTAAAATATTTTTTTAACTGTTGTTAAGAGGTCAATGTTCAGCCTACCTGGACCAGTTTGTGAAAGGAAAATCCTCTTGACAGCCAGTGCCACAGGACTCTCATCCTCAGCACACCTAGTTAGAAAAGAATGAGTTACAGCAGGCCCATTCCCCAGCTCTGCCCCTTTTCCCAGAGGTAGGAGAGCAATTTTGAAAGGTTTTTCTCTATGAAAATTGCTCTGTAAAACTGTGCAGAAGAATCTTGTAAATAGTTTTGTTTTACCAATATTCATTTTTAGGTCAGAAGAAGCTGTAAAGCAGTAACCATATAAAACTAAAACCTCTCCCTCTTGACAAGATCCAAGGTGGCTGCTGCCGGTGTGGATGCGTAGGCTGTGAAGAGGAACATTTTACGTGTTTGGATTTTTCAATACTCTTTTCCTTCTTGATGGCTCCAAAGAGGAGAGGGAAGGTTAGGAGCTACCCCTCCAGCCTCCTCAGCCTTCTGCCTCGAAGCAGCCTTTAATAACCGCATTTGTTCCTCAGACCCCGAAGGTATCTCCAGCAAAAGGGCCACTTGTAGAGAAGACGCTGACTCAACATCTGCTGAAGTGCTCATTGAGCTCTGACAATGGAAGTTCTCCTCCTCCACCTAACTAGATTCTGGAGGAATCTCAGGATGTAGAGTCAACTGCAGAAGCACAGAATCAATCTTTATTGCTCAGAGCAGCGAGTGGTGTTAACTCTATCCTGCTGGATGTGAAGAAACCTCTGGGAGAACCAGCGGCTGTAGTTTGGGGTCAAGGTGGAGAAACATCTTCCACAGAGGTTAAGCAGTAAGTTATTCTGCAGGAGTGGCCTAGTGGTTAGGGTGGTGGACTTTGGTCTTGAGGAACTGAGTTCAATTCCCAGCCCAGGCAGCTCCTTGTGACTCTGGGCAAGTCACTTAACCCTCCATTGCCTGCCATGAGTAGGAAAGCATGGGGTACAAATGTAACTAAAATAAATAAATACCATCTGTAAACCCATGCTCTTTGACCCAAGGGCCTAACACTTTTGAATTAAAGCAGTGTACATGCGCTCTCCTGGTAAAAACTTCGGTGGTCGCACTGGACTCCATTTGGTCAGCTCTAATGAGATTGGAAGTTTCAGTTACTAAGAATTCCAAAGAACTTGCTGGAATATCTAATAGGCTGCAGCTGGATAAAGAGCATCAGGAGAAAAAGTTGAACTCTTTTGCAGGGAGGTTGGGTAAGACAGAGCAAACCCTGGAACAACAAGGTACCGTAATTCATACTTCAGTACAAGATAAGATGATGATACATATAAAAACTAGCAGTCATTGAAAATAAGCCAAGATTTTTGAACTTGAGGTTTGTCAACTTCTCTACGGTCCCTTTTGAACTGCCTCAGGACACGCTGAAAAAGTATTTTACAGAAATTCTCAAGATTCCATCTGATCTCCATCCACCTGTTGCAAAATATTAATTTTTTACCATTAAAACCTGGGCTAGGTAGCAACATGAGAACTGATATATCCAATGACAGTTTAGATGTTTCAACCATCCTAGAAAGATCAGTGGATGAAGAAACTAATAGGGCTACCCTGTTAGTGGCCTTTGTATTTGAGCAAGATAAACAACGTGTTTTTTCTCTGTACTGTCATTACTGTTCGGCTCTATTCCTGGGACATAAGTACATAAGTATTGCCATACTGGGACAGACCAAAGGTCCATCAAGTCCAGCATTCTGTTTCCAACAGTGGCCAATCCAGGTCACAAATACCTGGCAAGATCCCAAAAAAAGTACAAAACATTTTATGCTGCTTATCCCAGAAATAGTGGATTTTCCCCAAGTCCAATTTAATAATGGTCTATGGACTTTTCTTTTTTCAAACTCTGCTAAGCTAACCGCCTTTACCACATTTTCTGGCACGAATTCCAGAGTTGAATTACACGTTGAGACAGAAATTGTGGGGTTTTCCTGATTTATGTAAAGCAACACAGGATAGAAGGAAGAAATTCCTTGAAGCCACCCAGGAAGCTCAAACGCTTGGGATGCAAGTGTTTGTTAAATTTCCTTGTAAATTTATTGTAAGACATGATACACATAGGAGTAGTCTAGTGGTTAGTGCAACAGACTCTGATCCTGGGGAACTGGGTTCAATTCCCACTGCAGCTCCTTGTGACTCTGGGCAAGTCACTTAACCCTCCATTGTCCCAGGTACAAATAAGTACCTGTATATAATATGTAAACCGCTTTGAATGTAGTTGGAAAAACCACAGAAAGGTGGTATATAAGTCCCATTCCCCCCCCCAGTATGTTTTCTTAATATTCACAATTTCAGATTTTCTTGGAGAATAAGAAGAGATCTCTCTCAACAGTGGAGGCATAAATGGGGGTTCTAGTAGACTGCTGATATATTCCACAGAGGTATTTTAAAATGGAGCAGGACCTGCTTTTTCAGGAGCTTAGTCGAGATCGGGAGGCGGGGCTGGTGGTTGGGAGGCGGGGATAGTGCTGGGCAGACTTATACGGTCTGTGCCAGAGCAGGTGGTGGGAGGCGGGACTGGTGGTTGGGAGGCAGGGATAGTGCTGGGCAGACTTATACGGTCTGTGCCAGAGCAGATGGTGGGAGGCGGGACTGGTGGTTGGGAGGCGGGGATAGTGCTGGGCAGACTTATACGGTCTGTGCCAGAGCCGGTGGTGGGAGGCAGGGATAGTGCTGGGCAGATTTTTACGGTCTGTGCCAGAGCCGGTGGTTGGGAGGCGGGGCTGGTGGTTGGGAAGCGGGGATAGTGCTGGGCAGGCTTATACGGTCTGTGCCAGAGCCGGTGGTGGGAGGCAGGGATAGTGCTGGGCAGACTTATACGGTCTGTGACAGAGCCGGTGGTTGGGAGGCGGGACTGGTGGTTGGGAGGCAGGGATAGTGCTGGGCAGACTTATACGGTCTGTGCCCTGAAGAGCACAGGTACAAATCAAAGTAGGGTATACACAAAAAGTAGCACATATGAGTTGTCTTGTTGGGCAGACTGGATGGATCGTGCAGGTCTTTTTCTGCCATCATCTACTATGTTCTATGGAGTTTTCTTGTTTATTTGTTCTCCTCCTTTTCGTTCTTGGATCTTTTTTTAGCAAGGATTTGTTTCATTTTTAATTAGTGTCCTAAATATCTGAAATGATTGTGCGATTGCCTTGAAACATTTTCTGTTGGAACACTTATTGCTATTCAAATTTTTGATTTGATGTAATGTTTATAAAGTTATAAATAAAGAAAAGAAAAAAAAACCTCTCCCCCCTATTTCTTCATAAGCAGATTATGCCTAAAATCTCTTCATAGGCACTGTGAAATGAGACATAGCTAAGTGGCTGTGCCTGGAGCTGTCATTTCATACCATAAAGTACACATTGAGATGCAGATTTGCAAAGTTAACTGTAGTTTGATAATTTGGATAGCAGTAATTCTTCCTATCCTCTGGGCAGGTGTGACTACATTGCTTTTCCCTCAGCATTTCTCCTTTAATCATTCAGATATACAGTGTGGATCCTGAGAAATCTCCAGATGGAAGCTGAACCCATGACCTCTTTACATAAAAACATCTATGATAGCAATTATACCATCTGTTGGTCATAAAAGCACATATTCTATCTGCTCTGGGCTCTTGTGGTACACAAAGTCTGAAGGGTGATATGCAGGACTGTTCTGCTTTATCCATGCGCTTTAATGCAGAACACATTTTCACTGAAAAAGAACAAAGGACAATGGCATTAAGGCTTAATTTACATTCTCAGTCAGTGCAAGCTAAAATGAAAATAAGAAACAGTTGTAAGAGGAAAACATTTTCAGTTTCAGCTATGACATTCCATATGCCTTTTCTTCCAAGTTATGTGAGCAAGCGATCAATTAACACCAGCAAAATGGAAAGTGAAAACTCCATTGCAAGAAACGTTCATCTAAGGGATTTGAATATCTTAGGCCAGGGGTTCTTAATCTTTTTTGTTTCCCCCGTCCCCCCTCACACCCGCTTGCTAAACCACATATGTCACTGACTATTAGCTGCTAACATGTTGTTAAAAATTACAGTAGTACACAGTTGTACTACCAAATAAGTCACACTTATAGCTACAATGCTACATAAGATTGTTTTGAATAAAATGACTAGTAATTTCAGCCATTAGGTCTTTGTCATGAAGATGTGTGCAACCTGGAGAAGAGGTGTGCAAATAAAAAATAAGTCATTAGTGAGAGCATTGCTGCTGTTTACCCTTGACCAACAATTGATATGATGGTTTATTTTTGACAGCACAACACGCATATCTGAGAAGCTCTGAGAGAAGAAGACATTTCTCCGGATAAGTGAACATTTTTTGTACTCTATTCTCTGGTGATTTGAAGGTTGGGGTTTAAAAGAGGTAAGGTAGATTTATTGATAAAGACAGTTAGAATTTTAGAAAAGCAAACTTTATTAACTAGTCTACCTACCCTTTTCCATATAGTTTCTAAAACTTGAACCACAGCATACAGTGTTAACAGATAGCCTGTAGAAGGCACAGCAGGGCCTACTTCAGTCTTTCTTTCCACCCATCCCTAGTGCATTTCTTCATTTATAGTCTTAACTAATAGTCAATTATTCTAATTAGCATAGTAAGAGGGGAGTTTTCATTAGAGTTTTAATTATATTTAATTACTTCCTGAGAAGCAAAATATACCGTATAATCTTAAGGTTCTTTATATTAATCTAATATTCCTTCTACCTTAAGTTTAAACAACACAATAATACTAATATGCAAACAGCAGTCCAGCAGCAAGAGGGGTGCTATCCAATCTTTTGCACTGAGCACGATTATCTCCCAGTTGGTGAGAGGTTATATGTGTGTGTGCTCGATGCAAAGAGCTCCTAGCTCTCAGAGAATGAGACCATTCTCTTGAGGCTGAGTAGCAGACTTGGAGGAGCTGAGGGAGACAGAGAGGTACATAGAGGAGGCCTATAGGGATGATGTAAAGAAGTCCCACTTCCAATCTGGCAGCCTCTGTGCTGCCTTGAAGGAGGGAGGTCTCTTAGAAGGAGAGTACCACCCTGGAGAAGTAGAAAGTAATCTTGTAGTCAGGACATGCTCATCAGGGGATGCAATTTCCTCTCACACTAAGGTGTGTCTCCAGGAGGACAGCTGTTGTAGTTGGTGATTCGATCATTAGGCATGTAGATAGCTGGGTGGCTGGTAGATATGAGGATTGCCTGGTCACTTGCCTGCCTGGTGCAAATGTGGTAAACCTCATGTGTCACCTAGATAAGATTTTAGATAGTTCTGGGGAGGAGCCTGCTATTTTGGTACATGTGGGAACCAATGACATAGGCCAGGTGACACTCAAAGAAATTACATGGAAATACTTTTACAACAAATAGGAGGAAATTTTTTTTCACTCAAAGAATAGTTAAGTTCTGGAACTCGCTGCCAGAGGATGTGGTAACAAAGGTTAGCAAATATAGGTTTAAAAAAGGTTTGGACAAGTTCCTGGAGGAAAGGTGCGTAGTCTGTTATTGAGATGGACATGGAGAAGCCACTGCTTGCCCTGGGATTGGTAGCATGGAATGTTGCTACTATTTGGGTTTCTGCCAAGTGCTTGTAACCTGGATTAGCCACTGTTGGAAGCAGGTTACTGTGCTAAATGGACCATTAGTCTGACCCAGTATGGCTATTCTTATGTTCTTATATCATCACATGTATTCAGTCGGTATCTGATCTGGGAATATTCCTTTGAAAACTGTCCTAATAACTACCTTCACTTTGTCTAGAAAGTTTCAATAAATTGCCTCACATTTCAAGACCCTTCTCTACACCCTGTTTGACCTCTTGCCATTCCCCTAGGGAGTGCGACCACCCCAGGTTAAGAATCCTTGGATCAGGCATTTGTTCTCCAGTAGATATGCTATGCTCAGTGTTGAGAGTATGAGTTTAGTTCTTTTGTTCAATAACATGCTGGGTTTAGGAGGCATTACTATTGAGTTGGCAAAGCCAAGCAGGGAGTCACAATATGGGTGTAGGAGTAATGTGAAACCAAGGTAGTACATGAGAGCAGCTGAGGCAGAGTGTCCTATGGAACTGGTGTTCTCACCTTCTGGTTGGGGGAGGAGGAAAAACAGACGCTCACAAATTTTATTTTGCTGTAATAGTATTCCCTTGCAAGCTGACTATAAGTTATGGTGACAAGAGCTCTGGGCTGAGCACTGAGCCAGAAGATGCCTCTTACAATATGACCTCATGCTCCTTTAGGACATACTGCAGTCATAAGTCACTATAAATATACTGCACTAGGGTATTGGCATCTGGTGAGACCTCAGAAAGAATTGCTCAGCCTTTACAGAATGGCAGTGTATTATTCTTTCATTTGTGTGTTTGGAAAACTTGGTAGCCACTTCAAGGCAAATAATTTAACTTTGGGTCTAACTTTAGATGTTAACTAGATCAAATGTCTCAAAAATCAATAGAAGAGGCCTGTAAAGCCTTATGTGCTCACCAAGACACATTCATATTTGTATGCTGAGGCTCCAGCCAAGTTTCCTTTAATTTTGCTATTCCAGTGTCATTTTGTACTAGGCACTCAAATATGTTCCTTATTTAAAAACAAGGAGTCATTGTTTCCAGAATGCAGCTTCCTACAGTGCTCTGAGAGAAAAGAAAACTCACTGATTTGCACTATGATAAATTCGGTGTGCACTGTTGCTGTGAATGGCTAAGTATAACTCCTTAACAAGGCCAATACGCTCTGCAGTGTAGTACACTGCACCAAACCCTTGATAGCAAGGCTGTAACTAGCAACAGGTTACTTAGCTGACAGAATCAATGCAGAACAGAGTTTCTTTAATAACGACAGTAGTATCTAGAGCAGCTTAACATTAGTTTGTGAGCAGCCTGGTTGCAGCTGAAACTTGAAAGACATTCAAACTTAAGGTCTAAGGTTCATGCCTAAGGTCCATCCAGCTCTGCATTCTGTTTCTGACAGTGGCCAATGCAAGTCACAAGAACTCAGCAGGATCCCGAAGAGTACATCTTTTTTTTTTCCTTTAATTACATCTTCCAGGTTCATCAGATGTGCTTCAGTTCCTCAGATTCATCACCAACAAAGAATGTTTCCCAGCATGGGGTATCTCTCCAATGTCTTTTCCTGTAAAGACAGAAACAAAGAATTCATTTTAAGTTCTCTGCTATGGCCTTGTCCTCCCTGAGTGGCCTTTTACCCTTCAGTCATCTGACAGTTCAAATGGACACTTTCATTGGCTTTTGTCTTTAACAGTACTTTAAACAGTTCTTATTTTAAGCATTTGCCTTTATAGTAAGCATTTTGTTTTTCAAATTCTCTTAGGCTTTACTTCTCACTTGTCTTTCCTAATGTTCTTTCTTATTTTTGATAAGTTTTCAAAAATGTCCTTTTGGCTTTAATAGGCTCTTTACCTCACCATTTAATGAGATGCAAACTTTTCACCTTTGCAACCCCTCCTCTATCAAAGGCCTCTTTTACCAAACTGCCTCTGAGGTGCTCTTCACCAACCAATCATCGAGATAAGGGAGCACATGCACTCCCAGTCTGTGTAGCAACGCTGCGACTACTGCTAGGCACTTTGTGAACACTCTGGGTGCAGACGCCAGACCAAAGGGCAGTACACAGTACTGAAAGTGCTGAGTTCCCAGCCGAAATTGAAGATACTTCCTGTGAGCTGGGAGTATCGAAATGTATGTATGTATAAGCATCCTTTAAGTCCAGAGAGCATAGCCAATCGTTCTCTTGAATCATGGGAAGAAGGGTGCCCAGGGAAACCATCCTGAACTTTTCTCAAACCAGATATTTGTTCAGGCCCCTTAGATCTAGGATGGGACGCATTCCCCCTGTTTTCTTTTGCACAAGGAAGTACCTGGAATAGAATCCCAGCCCTGTGGAAGGGCGGAGAGTTCCTCTGCAAGTACCTGCCTGGGTTGAGAGCTGTAAGAATGAGCTCCTGGTGGGCAATTTGGAGGTTTGGATTCCAGATTGAGGGTGTATCCTAACCGGACTATTTGAAGAACCCACCAGTCGGAGGTTATGAGAGGCCACCTTTGGTGAAAAAACATCAACCTCCCCCCTACCGGCAAGTCGTCCGGTACAGACACTTTTACAGAGGCTATGCTGAACTGGAGCCAGTCAAAAGCCCATCCCTTGCTTTTGCTGGGGAGCAGAATGGGCCTTAGTTGCACGCTGTTGATGAGAATGAGCGCACTGGGGTTGAGCCTGGGCAGGCTGCCGAGAAGCAGGAGTGTACCTACGCCTAGAGTAGGTATAGGGAGCACTCCTCCTCCTGCCAAAAAACCTCCTAGATGAGGCGGCAGTAGCAGAAGGTACCCGGTGGGAGAGAGAATCCATAGCATCATTATGCTTCTTGATTTGATCAACTAGATCCTCTACTTTTTCTCCAAAAAGATTGTCCCCCTGGCAAGGAACATCCGCCATCTGCTGCTGGACAGAATGATCCAGGTCAGAGACACGCAGCCATGAGAGTCTGCGCATCACTATACCTTGAGCAGCGATTCTGGATGTCATGTCAAAAGTGTCAAAAGGACCCCTGGCCAGGAACTTGCGACACGCCTTCTGCTGCCTGACCACCTGGCGAAAAGGCTCGGCCAGCTCCGTAGGAAGTGTCTCAACTAAGCTGGACAGTTGACGTATCAAGTCCCGCAAGTGTACGCTCTTGAAGGGCTGGTATGACTGGATCTTGGCAGCGAGCATAGCGACCTGATACGTCTTCCTCCCAAAAGAGTCAAGAGTCCTAGCTTCTCTGCCTCGGGGCACCGAAGCATAGTCTCTAGTACTCCTAGCTCTCTTGAGAACAGAATCCACCACCATGGAATTGTGGGGTAATTGGGACCTCATCAATCCAGGTTGTTAATATGTGGCAGGGTCCACTGGGGGTCTAGAGAGGGGTAGATAAAAACAAGGTTCACCGTGGATCCGGTATTGGGACTCAGCTTTCTTGGGAACCACAGGGCCAGACAGAGGGGCGGACCGGTTTCGCATAAGGACTTCCTTCAGTACCTTATGCAGAGGGACTGTCACAGCCTCTTTAGGTAGAGAAGAATAATCCAGGACCTCAAGCATCTCAGTCCTGGGCTCATCCTCAACCTCCACAGGGAAGGGAATAGCCGTAGCCATTTCCCGGACAAAGGAGAAAAAAGACAGACTCTCGGGTGGAGATAGTCTTATTTCTAGCAGAGGGGAAGGGTCAGAGGGGATCCCAAAGGACTCATCAGAAGAAAAAGTACCTGGGATCTTCCTCTGATTCCCACAAGTGCTCCTGCTCAGTGTCAGATACAACCTGTGTCAAGGTACTTCGACACTGGATCTGCCTCGACACCGAGGAACGATGTCCTCTGTGGCGATGTCGAAAAGTCGACGCCCGATCCGACTGCGGCGAAGCTCCCTCCATCGACGTCGAAGGAGAGTCGACCTGGGTGGCAGCCGATGCCACAGGCAGCACCGAAGTCGGAGACCTCACCACAGGAGAAGGGCCAGACACTGCTGCAGCATATGGCACAGAAGACGCAAGCACCCCCGACACCGAAGCTGATTGTCGCAGTAAGCCTTCCAGAAGTTCTGGAAACAAGGCCCGGATACGCTCGTCGAAAGCCACCATCGGAGAAGGCTGCGGGGCCTGTGGAACAAGCGGTGTCAGAATCTGTGGATGCTCGGGAGCAGGTACCGGGCCACCAAGAGACCGACGCATTGGCACCTCCTGTACCGAGGGGGAGCGGTCCTCTTGGCACCGATGCTTCTCGGGTGCCGACTCTCTCAACATCCCGGAGCTCCCGGTAACGTGCGTCGAAGGAGAACGATGACAGTGCTTCTTAGCCTTCGCTCAACACCCATCATCGAGATTCCTCAGTACCGATGAGGACGTGAATCCTCACGTCTCCTCGGGGCCGGGTCCGACGAAGGTCGGTTCCGGGGGGCCTGCATAGCAGGATGCCTTGAGGCAGGTGGAGACCCACTTGACGCCTCACTGCTCCCAGCACAAGTTGGTCTCTCAGCAGCCATTACCTCTCTCCTCAACTTCAATGCTCCTGTCGACGTCGACGCCATGAACCTCGGTACCGATGTCGATGCCGACGTCGAAGGACCGGACTGAGCCCCAAAAACCTTCTCTCGTTGGGCCTCTTGAGACGCTTGGGTCCGTTTCTTCATACGAAGACACAGACTACAAGCGGCTGGGCTATGGTTGGGCCCAAGGCACTGGATACACCAGGCTTGGGTATTTGTACCTGAGATGGTCCGGTTGCACTGAGTACAACGTTTGAAGCTGCTGGGTGTCTTCGATGACATGGAAGAAAAAACAGCTTTGGCGAAATCAAACGACACCATTGTGCCAAAAAAGAAAAAGCACAAAAAAGGGAAAAACCCGACCGTGTGGCCAAAAGGCTGGCCGCGTCGGAAAGAAAGGAAACTTTAACAGAGAAAAAAGAAAAGAAAATAAAGGAAACTATCCTATAAATACTTTTTGGGGTTTTTTTTTTAAACAAATCAAAAAAAGAAAAGAAGCCAAACTCGAAATACAGAAGTTCTTCCTGGGCCTGAGAGAGGAGTGATCAGAAAAAACGAACTGCACCTCACCGCGGAGAAAAAACAACTGAAGAGGCATGCTCGCATGGAGGGTGGGAAGTCATTTGCGCTGCCTACACAACGGAACTCTATTGAAAGACTTTGATGTTATTTTGCTTGCAAACTTTTTTGCCGATTCCTGGGCCGCCGCGGATGTCGAACTACACGTGAGAACAAGGAGCCTGCTTGTCCTCGGAGAAAGAAGGATTTCCTCAGGTTACTTCTGAGTCTATCCCCTCTCACCTTCATCCAATGCACCTTTCAATTGAAAGAGACACACCTCCTGTGCATTTATGCCGCATAGGTATTTAAATGTCTCTATCATATCTCCCCTCTACCACCTTTCTTCCAAAGTGTATATATTGAGATCTTTAAGTCTGTCCCCATATGCTTTATGACAAAGACTACTGACCATTTTAGTAGCCTCCCTCTGGACCGACTCCATCCTGCTTTTATATCTTTTTGAAGGTGCGGTCTCTAGAACTGTACACAATATTCTAAATTAGGTCTCACCAGAGTCTTTTATAGGGGCATCATCATCTTCTTTATTCTACTGGCTATTTCTCTCCCTATGCACCCAAGCATCCTTCTAGCTTTTGCCGTCACCTTTTCTACCTATTTGAACACCTTAAGATCATTGCATATGATCACACCCAAGTCCCATTCCTCTTTCATGTATAAAAGTTCACCCCTAAACTGTACCGTTCCCTCAGGTTTTTGCAGCCCAAATGCATGACCCTGCATTTTTTAGCATTAACTCTAAGCTGACAAATTCTATTTTCTTCCTCATGTTACCCACACTATCAGGAGTGTCTACCCTATTGCAGATTTTGATGTCATTCACAAAGAGGCAAACCTTACCAGACAGCCCTTCAGCAAAAGTTTTCAATGAACCCTCTCCGCACCAATCTAATATTAAACCACACCATCTGGTAATCACTGGATGCCAGATGATCACCTACTATAGCATCAGAAACGCTTTCCCTATTAGTAAGCAGTAAGTCCAGTATGGCCCCATCCTGCATGGGTTCTATTACCAACTATTGGAATAGCTCCCCTGTAGAGAATCCAGGATCTCCCTGCTTCTAAAAGATCCCACAATAGGAATACCCCAATCAACATCTGCCATATTAAAATCACCTATTAGCAGTACTTCTCCCTTTCACAGCTATATTTTGAATGTCTTCCATTAAATCTCTGTCCACTTCTTTTGACTATGAAGGAGGCCTGTATATTACAAAAGTATAAATACATTTGCCATTCCCTCTTTTCAGATTGGCCCACAGTGCCTCTTCCTTACTACTACTACTAATCATTTCTATAGCGCTACTAGATGTATGCAGCGCTGTACACTTGAACATGAAGATAAAGTCCCTGCTCGACAAGGCTTACAATCTAATCAGGACAAACAGGACAAATAAGGGATAAGGGCAGTGGTGTGCGCTCGCAAGAACCGGTTGTTAAATTTTTTAACATCTTGCGAGCCGGTTGTTCTGCAGGGCGAGCCGGCTCCAGTAAATGAGGTAAGCATGGCAGGAGGGCGCCACAAGCCATACTTACCCCACTTAACTCACCTCCCACCACTGCCCTTGTTTGCCTGCGCCGCCCTGGAGGGGTTTAAATCTTTTTTTTTTACCTCCGTTCAGCCACGGCATTGAAAGCCCTGCCCATCTCTAGCCTTCCCTTCATGAGTTCCTTCCCTCAGTCCTGCCTTCTGACGTCATTTCCTCTTTCCGCAAGGGCAGGAATCTGAGGGAACGAACTCAAAGGGAAAGCTAGAGAGGGGCAAGGCTTTCAATGACACGGCCACTTCAAAGGAGGTAATCAGGGGAGAGGGGAGAGAGGAGAATCGATGGGTATGGATGGCTGGAGGGGGGCATGGGAGAGAAGAGAATCGCTGGGTATGGATGGCTGGAGGGGGGCAGGGGAGAGAAGAGAATCGATGGGTATGGATGGATGGAGGGGGCAGGGGAGAGAAGAGAATTGCTGGGTATGGATGGCTGGAGGGGGGAAGGGGAGAGAAGAGAATCGCTGGGTATGGATGGTTTAGGGGGAGCAGGGAGAGAGAAGAGAATCGCTGGGTATGGATGGATAGAGGGGACAGGGGATAGAAGAGAATTGCTGGGTATGGATGGATGGAGGGAGGGCAGGGGAGAGGAGAGTTGCTGGATATGGGTGGATGGAGAGGAGGGCAGGGGAGAGGAGAGTTGCTGGACATGGGTGGATGGAGGGGAGGGCAGGGGAGAGAGGAGGGCTGCTGGACATGGTTGGATAGAGGGGAGGGCAGGGGAGAGAAGGGTTGCTGGATATGGATGAGGAGAGGGAAGTGAGAGAGAAAAAATGCTGGACATGGATGGAGGGGAGGGAAGTGAGGAAGGAGATGAGATGAGGGGAAAGGAAGAGAGGAGAAAAACCACACATGGATGAAGAAAAGAGACAGAAGCTGGATCCACTGGACAGTCAAGTCTGCGGAGGACCCAGCTTTTACTTACAGATATAGGGCAAGAAATGAAGAAGAAAGGCGGAAAGTAAAGAAATAAATGGAAAGGAAGCCCAGGAAACAGAGTTAAGAGAACAGATAGCAGCAGAATCAGATACTGGGCCAGCATGATCAGAAAAAACAAAGGAACAAAAAATCATTTTATTTTCATTATAGTGTTTGGAATATGTTCACTTTGAGAATCAGGTGCTCAACATTAAAAGTTTATATTTATTTACTTATTTATGGCATTTTATCCCACATTAAACATGAATTAGATTGGAACCTGGGATTATTAAAAAAAAAAAATTTTCCTGGAGAGAGTAATGCATTGCCCCCCCCCCCCCCCAGCTATAGCCAGCTCTGCAATTTGGGGGGGGGGGGGGCGCAGAGGTGGACCTGGGAGAGAGCCTGTTGTTAAACATTTACCAGCACACCACTGGATAAGAGAATTGCTAAGGTGGGAATGCTAAACAGACATTGCTACTGCACAAGTGAATAAGGGTTAGGAGTTAAAAGCAGCATTAAAAAGGTAGGCTTTTAACCTAGATTTGAAGACGGCCAGAGATGGAGCTTAAAGTGCAGGCTCAGGATGTCTATTCCAGGCATATGGTGCAGCAAGATAAAAGGAACAGAGTCTGGAGTTAGCAGTGAAGTAGAAGGGTACAGATAAGAGAGATTTACCCAATGGAGTTCCCAGGGAGGAATGTAGGGAGAGATAAGAGTGGAGAGGTACTAAGGAGCTGCAGAGTGAATGCACTTGTTAGTCAATAAGAGGAGTTTGTATGCCGAAACGGATAGGGAGCCAATGAAGTGATGAGGAGAGAACTAATATGAGCATAGTGACACTGGCAAAATATAAGTCATGCAGCAGAGTATTGAACAAATTGAAGGGGAGAGAGATGGCTTAGTGGGAGTCCTGTGAGAAGCAAGTTGCAATAGTCTAAGCGAGAGGTGATAAGAGTGTGGATAAGAGTTTTGGTAGTGTGCTCAGAAAAGAAAGGATGAATTTTGGTGATATTATAGAGAAAGAAATGACAGGTTTTAGAAACCTGTTGAATATGTTGTACAGAGAAAGGGAGAGGAGTCAAAGATGACTCCAAGGTTACTAGCTGATGAGACAGGGAGGATGAGTGTGTTATCCACAGAGATAGAGAATGGGGGAAAAAGAGAGGTTGGTTTAGGGAGAAAGATTAGAAGCTCAGTCTTGGCCATGTTTAGTTTCAGATGGCAGTGAGACATCTAGGCAGCAATGTTAGGCAGGCAGGCTGAGACTTGGGTCTGGATTCCTGCTGAAATTTCTGGTATGGAAAGGTAGATCTGGGAGTCACCAGCATAAAGATGATACTGAAAACCATGGGATGAGATCAGAGTACCAAGGGAAGAAGTACCTTACCCCATAGGTCTTGCAATTGTGTGGCTTTAATATTATCTTTAACATATAATGCCACTCTCTCTCTCCCTTTCTTCCTACCCTTCTTTCCTGAACAGATTATAGCCCAGTATAATTATATCCTAGTCATAGTTCTCTGTGAACCATGTCTCTGTGATTGCCACTAAATCCAAATCGGCCTCTTCCATCATAGCCTCAAGATCTAAAACCTTATTTCCCATACGTAACTTTGTAAGTCTATGTGCTTTGAAAATGAGCCTCCACGTAGTTGAAAATACTGCTGTGTTTTTCCATACTCACAACTGTGATCCTATCAAAATTCTTCTTCTATGGATATAACCACCCTATAGTAGCAGGTCCAAAACTGGTATTGAAAATATTGAAGATAAAATATAACCAATCATTTAAAAGGTCATTAAAATCAATATCAAATAGGTTAACTAACATAACTCACAACTATTACCCACTTCATTGATTCTCTTATATGTAAAATTAATGAGGCTACTAAATGAATTTCCCTATGGAGCATCTTGGTAGAAATCACAACCTTTTTGTACAGAGCATCATTCAGTTCCAACAGATGTATCTAAAAATTCCCTAATGTATACAAAGTATTATTAATTAATGCTATGCATCATATAGTAATTCAATATAACCATAATTTCATACTGATACAAGCAATCATCTTTGAAATACTATAATCATATAATAAAATCAGCAATAACATAAAACTTTCTATCAACCAAATATAGTGTAAAATCTTCATACAGAAGAACTGCCCCTCCCATCCTTTTTTATATATACAAATCTTGAAAAATCCTCTGTCTAAACCAGAGAAATTTCATCAGGTTCATGTGGATTTAGTTAAGGATAAAACATTGATAAACCACAAATTGGAGAATGTGGTGAGATACTTGATAAATGTTCAATTTTCCTAAGTTGATTGTTCTTTTCCCTGCTGGGCTTTTCAAGAAATACTTGAATAAGTATTGAAAATATGTGATTTGGCTACGCTTGTTTTGAGCAAGGCTTATTACGTTGCATGCATGAAATAGGAAATGCAGAGGAGTTCATGCAAGGGGGGAGTACTTAAGCACTGCCACACTGGGACAGACCAAAGGTCCATCAAGCCCAGAATCCTGTTTCCAACAGTGGCCAATCCATGTCACAAATACCTGGCAAGATCCCAAAAAAGTTCAATATATTTTATGCTGCTTATCCCAGAAATAAGCAGTGGATTTTCCCCAAGTCAATTTAATAATGGTCTATGGACTTTTCCTTTAGGAAGCCATCCAGACCTTTTTTTAACTCCGCTAAGCTAACTGCCTTTACCACATTCTCTGGGAATGAATTCCAGAGTTTAATTGTGAAGAAATTGTGAAGAAAATTTGTAGCTTCATCGTATGCACCCTAGTCCTAGTATTTTTGGAAAGAGTAAACAAATGATTCATGTCCACCAGTTCCACTCCACTCATTATTTTATAGACCTCTATCATATCTCCCCTCAGCCATCTTTTCTCCAAGCTGAAGAGATCTAGACACTTCAACTTTTCCTCATAGGGAAGTCATCCCATTCAGTTTATCATGAATAGTTTGGACGTTCTGGGGTTCCTAGAGTGCTTGAAGATTGTAGACAGTAATAGGGGTACTCTGCTTGATAGAGACTATATACTGCTTCTATTTTCCTGTCACAGATCTGAATTATTTCCAGGTTCAAAGGTTTGAATATTTTTTGACCTATGTAGTGATATGCAGGACAAAAGGAAGACATTTTTGACTGATGCAAGAGGATTTGATTTTGAGAGGTTAATTTTTATTGTGTTTCTCTGTGTTTATAATGATGTTTTCAATAAAGTATATATCTGCAAAGCCTAATTTTTTTTGGATGCTAAAAGTTTGAAATTCTGTGTATATTCCAGGGTTAGAGGTTAGAACCATTAGTAGAGGAATTGGTGGGCTGTATACGAAGATGTGACTGCTTGTTCTGTCCATACATTCATTATATTTCTTGACTCCCTTGCTTCAGGCTTTTATGCCAAAAAAGAGGGAATTCTCAATGTATAATTAGGACAGTCCAAAGGCATAATTTTTGCCTTTGACTGGCCAAGTCTTTGTATTACAGTGCTATTGTATTTTGGCTGACTAACCTAATACATCACTAATGATGAAGGCCTCAGCCGGGAAACATAGAAGGAGCAACTCTAATCCTCCAAAGTGAGTGTTAGGATTCAGAAGCAATTCCAGGAGCTGAGTCTAGAAGGAGAGGATATCAGAGCCCAAGGAATACTATCTTGGCCTTGAGACAAGACTCCTCAAGGTTGAGATGTTTCCACTGTCTTTGGAGCAAGCAAGGAGACAGATGCTGGAAAACCTGCACTTTGACATATCATATTGTTATATTGTATCTTAGATCTGACTGTCAGTTTATTAGAGCATGTGTTTATTTAAAAAAAAATTATAGTCCGTGGGCCTGATATTCAGATCGCGGGAGGCAGCCTGCATAAGTGACCGGCATTGAATATCCAGCTCAACATTAACTGGCTAAGGGCCTCTTTTATCAAGCCACGCTAGTGGTTCCCGTATGGCATTACCGCAGCAGGAGCCACTAGTGAGGCTTGATAAGAGACCATAAGTGAATATTCAGTGCTGGATGGCTAAGTGTATAGCAGCCAAAGAAGGACTGCTATTTTGCGGTCTAATTTGGGCGCTAACCTTAGCCGGCCAACACTTGAATATTCGCAGAGAGTCAGCTATATTGCATGACATAGCCAGTTAGCCACTATGGGGGAGATTCTATATATGACACCTAAAAAATCAGTGCTGAAATCAGTGCCAACTAAGCATCTCTCTATATAAAACGCACCTCCAACGTTGTAATGAAGCCTCACTTTCCCAACGTTCTAAAAGTGAGGCGGCAGAGACCACCTTTTGATCCATGAGTGTCTGCCCCGCCCACGTGTCAAACATGATGACGTCGAGGGCGGAGCACTGACACTGAACATGACGACAGATGCACCAAGGACCTATGAGAACCAGCTGATAAACAAGGGATCGCAGACCTGTTGCCAAGCGACGAAATCGCAAAACGAACCAATCAGAAACAACAGCATTGGAACAAGGGAGGAAAAAGAGCAGCACAACAACCGAACTCTTTCTCAGCAGCAGGGAGAGAAGGAACATCACTGAAGGGATTCCCATTCTGATGCCCGTGCTCCTGTTCCAGGTATGTGCTATCCAAATAAAAAAGCCCTCCCAGCAATCAAGTAACGGAACACAAGAACTAGACCCCTCCGAGCCACAACCCCGACCCCTCCCCCGGCGCACAACCCCCCCCCCAAACAAAAAGCACCCAAATGGAACCCTCCAGCACCCAAACCCCCTCCCCTCCAAACAAACAACACCCAAATGGATGCCTCTGATATAATATAAATACATACAAACAACCCACCTGAGTTCCCCGTCCGACTACCAAGGAATCGCTACAACCACCCGCGCACACTAACTGCGCTCAACCCCCCCCCCCCCCACACACACACAAACAAAACGCAGACAAAAGCAACCCTCCAGCGCCCAACCCCCCCCAAAAAACAACAGCCAAACGGATCCCTCCGGTTTAATGAAAACTTTAAGAACATAAAAACAGCCCACCTGAGTGCCGTGTAGAATTCAGTGCCTACAACGGAGACTTCCACACACATGTGCCCTCAGCCCCGCCCCCTTACAGAATGCCACCCACATTCCACACTCAAACCAACCCCCCCAAACAAAAACCACACAAACGGAATCCTCCGGCACCCAACCCCCCCCCCCCCCCCCCCACAACAAAGAACAACCAAACGGATCCCTCCGGTTTAATGAAAACTTTAAGTACATACAAACAGCCCACCAGAGTGCCCAGCTGAATTCAGAGCCTACAAGAAGACCTCCAGACACATGCGCCCTCAGCCCCGCCCCCCCTACAGACCACCACCTACATTCCACACTTGAAACAAACCCATATCTACTCCTCCTCCTGCCTGCCTGCAATAGATCCCTCCGGTTTCATCAAAAATACAAGTGCCTACAAATAGCACATCAGACTGCCCTGCTGAATTCAGATTACTGTCTCACACTCACACGCAGAGAATCACCCCCTACCAGCCACAAAAAAAACCCACATCTAATATGGACAATATGCTTTTTTTAAAAAATGTATATTCCTTAATATCAAACAAAAAAAAACCACATGCTAGCGCCCGTTTCATTTGTTTTGGAAACGGGCCTTTTTTACTAGTATTCTATAATCGGCACCTAGAGTTAGGTGTCAATTATAGAATAAGCTTAGTTGAATATCTCAGTGCCTTAAAACTACGCGCATCCATTGACACCAATGAAAACATGGCGTAAATCTTAGCTTGTAGATTTATGCGCACTGGACCGTATTCTATAACTGCATGTGTAAATTTAGATTGCCCACAAAATACCCATAACCACGCCCCTTTTTGCCTGTATGCATTAGAACTTTGGTGCACTTTGTTATAGAATACACTTAGCGAGTTGTGCATATAAATTCCAATCGGTGCCAATTAGTGCTCATTATTGCTTGTTATCAGCACTCAAAAGCTTGTTAAGTTACGCACATTGTTATAAAATTTGGCTAGGATTCCAAGGTATGCTCACATCACACCAATCTCGAAAAATGTTCGCTGGTTACCAATTCAGAAAAGAATAACATTTAAAATTCTTTGCCTGGTCTTTAAAGCACTCAATTTGATTTCACCTGTTTCAATTTCTAGTTTGAAACTTTATCAGCCAGTGAGGGCTTTATGTTCGTCAGATAGGCATTTACTTGAGATTCAGTGATGGGACCCAAGTTATGGAGTGATTTACCATCTCACTGTTGGAAAATTACTTCTCTTAGTCAGTTTAAGACAGAGCTCAAACTGTTTATACAATCATATGGTGATGTGATGTGAAGGCATATTTTCAAAGCACTTAAGGGTATGTTAGTGTTTCTAACACCCCCTTAAATTTAAGGTGCATTAAACGCTAACGCGCCTATACATTTCTATTTGCGCGTTAGCATTTAACACGTGTAAACCATTTAGTCACGTTAAAAACGCTAATGGGCCCAAAGAGCACCTTAGTAAACATAGGTGAGTCTGACTTTGGACATTTTGCTCAAAACATCCAGAATCTGAATAGCAAATATAGACATTTTCGAAACTGCAAAATGCCTATTTTTTTTCAGAAAATGGGCACTTGCTAGATATTTTTGTGCTCTGTTCGTTTATTTATTTGTGACATTTATATCCCACATTATCCCAAGCTTCAGTTCAATGTGGTTTACAATAAACAGTATAGGATACATAACAAAGAATAATGAATAAGAAAGTAATTTGTTGTAAGAATCCAATTTTACAATACAGTATCATAAACATACTGGGATAGCTATGGATGTTTAACATTTAGAAAATCTATTATGAATGAGAAATTATACATGAAGCAAAGAGAAAGTTAATGGTAAATAGAGTAATAACCAATTCAGGTAATAATGGTTTGAGATATGGTCGTTCTTTGTTTATCTTTTTGGTCCATTTAAAAAAAAAGAAAAAGGTCAAAGTGAAAAATCTACAAAATTAAGCCATTGGGATGTAGGAGGAGCCAGCATTTTTAGTAGACTGGCTACACAGACATCCCAGGACAGCAATAGGGCACTCTAGGCGGCACTGCAGTGGGCTTTACCTAAAATCTCCCAGGTATACATCTCACCTTAGCTCCCTTTTATTGTATGGGGAGCCCTCCAAAAACTTACTGTACCCCACTACAATAGCCCTTATGGCTGCAGTCACCTATATGTGAGTACAGTAGGTTTTTGGTGGGTTTTGGAGGGCTCACGCTTTCCTCCATAAGAGTAACAGTTAGACTGGGATATGTGGCTAGGTCCCCTTCTGTACAGTGCACTGCACTGACCACTAGTCTACTTCAGGGACCTGCTTAATGCTCTAATAGGAATAGTTATAACATCTGAGGCTGTCATAGAGGCTGGTATGTACTCTTTTCTTTTATATTTTGAGGAGGTGGGAGGGGGTCAATGGCCACTGGGGAAGAAGGTGTAATTCCTTTATTCCTCCAGTGATCATCTAGCCATTTAGGGCAATTTTTAGGAGCTTAGTCATTAGGTCTAGCTCAAAATGTCTTAGTTTAGTTTGGGACGTTTGGAACAAGGCCAAATTGCGCTAATAATATCTTTAGATCTATCAGCAGCCTTCAACTTAGTTGATCATAATCTTCTCCTCCATCGTCTACAGTCATTTGGTATTTCAGGTACAATTCTTAACTGTTTCTCTTCCTTTCTCAATGGCTGCTCTTTGACAGTTTCTTTTAGTTTCTCAGATATACTCCACTTCTTCATCTTACCCTTTGCTATGTGAGGTACCACAGGGATCAGTTTTATCACCGTTACTGTTCAACCTATATGTTAGCCCTCTGGCAATGCTCATTCAATCCTTTGAAACTAGCTCTTGCTCCTATGTGGATGATTTCTTACTTATTCATTACACAGATCCTTATCAAATTGATCTTACCACAATACAGACCTATCTTCAGGAGGTAGCAAATTGGCTTGCCAAACACCGCCTAGTCCTAAATCCAGAAAAAACTACTGCATGCTGGATTACGGGCTCCCTTCCTATACCCGCTGTAAATCCTGTTTTGTTTGATAGATCACACCAGTTTCCATGTTTAAATATTTTGGTATTTTTATTGACTCCTCTCTTTCTTTCAGTCCCCAGATCTTGGATGTAGAAAAAAATGCGTTTATTTTCTAAGACAGCTCCATGCCATTAGAAACACAATAGATTTTGACTGTCTCTGTATTCTCTCATATGCGTATATTACATCCAGATATGACTACTGTAATTTAGTCTATGCCAGTATCACAAACTACACATACTGATTACAAACAATCCAAAATACTGTGGCACATATCCTCTGCAGAGCTTCAAAATACAATAGGGCTATTCCTCTCCTGATGAGACTTCACTGGGTTCCTATAGTGTTTAGGATTATGACCTTGGCATATAAGGCATTCTATAACGGGATACCGAATTACTTAGCCGCAGTAATTATTCCTTACACCCGGCATGTACTCTCAGATCACTCACCGATAACAGATTGGTACTCCCTCCCCCTTCGAGAGCTAGATGGGAGTCCACACAAAATTCAGTTTTTTATTTCCTAACCCCTGCATTGTGGAATTCACCACCACAGCAAATTCGGTTGGAAAAATCATACCCTTCTTTCTGGGCTATTTTTCAATTTGCATTTAACACAAACTGATGCATCAATATTTTTCTCCTTTCATTCCTGAATTGATGACTTGCAACTTGTTGAAAGTTTATGTTTTTGTTAGATAATGTACTTTTGATTGTACAAAGATTAATGAATGAATGTTAGGTGATGTGCCCCTTGTATGAAAGTTGTGTTTTCTTTCCTATATTTTAAATAGAGTTCTTTTAGGATTTTTACGTTTTATATTTTTTATTGTTTACGTAAACCATTTTGATTTGTTTCATCAAGAATAAACCATTGCATTGAAAAGACTTCAAATAATCCAGACCACAACTATCTGTAGTGCCCATGCCCATTGATTTGATCATGTCACCCCCCCCTTACTGTAGCAATATCACTGTCTTTCCATTCTGTCCCAGATTCAACACAAGGCTCTCCCATTGCTCACAAGGTCCTTTATTCTGGCTCTCCTTCTTACCTGGCCACTCTCATTACTCCTTACCTTCCACCTCGTACACTCTGTTCTTCATTTGGTAATCACTTCTCTGTTCCACCCTTGCACTGTGCTAGATAGTCTGTCCTTTTCTCTCTAGTTTCTTCTTTCTGGAACTCTCTTCCAGTTGACGTTCAGTCTGCTCAATCCTTTCCCCAGTTCTGTGCTCTCCTAAAGACTGACTTGTTCTCAAGAGCTTTCCCAGAGGTGCCATGGTCTCAGCTGTGTTGGCTGCTAGAGAACTGCAGGATCCCCTCTCCCACCTCTTGATGGAAATTTGGTACTGCTCTCTAGCCTCTTTTAATATTCATCTTTCCATCCCCTGGATTCTTATTTCCGATTTGTTGTTCTTTCCTTTCCTATTTTGAATTGTAGTTCTTTTCAAAATTTTCTACTATTTTGTTTAGTTTGTGCACCTGTTTAATTCCTGTTCTGAAAGGTAGTATGACAAGAGTCTAATAAACATAGTGGTGACCTCACTCAACATGTCACAACACTGTCAAACATATAGATGTGGCTTTTCACGATGGAAAATTTTGCCATCTGCTGTCCACTCTTCATCTTGGTCGTGATGCTGCTGTTTGATCTGTAACTGCTTATTTGTCCTTCTTATTGCACAGCAAACCTTCACTGAAGGTCATTCCACTGTTCACCACCTGTGCATGTGCTGGGCAGCCAGTATACTTCTGCCATTAGTATTTGCATGTACAATATATAAGCCATAATTATTCACCCTTAGATAGAAGTAAAAAGGAGGAAAAATAGAGCTCTAAGAGGCTGGGAAGTGGCATCAACTTTACTAAACAGTATTTCTCTTTTACATTTCTGAAGGTATGGCTTCCGCAAGTTTCAGTCGCTGCTGTTTCCAGCCCACAGAGCTAATTGTGCATAAGGAATAAATTACAGCTTGTATTATCTACATTAATTTGTAAATCAAATGCAACTTAGGAAAGCAGTCTTAAGAGCGCTAGGTTTTGATTTGAAATATCAGGCACAGCCACCAGTGCGTTGTCTTTGCCTGGGATGAACTGCAGTAATGGGTAACATACAGCTCTTCAGCAGGGGATCACCCATACTACAGCTTGCGATCTGGGCTGAATTAGAGATTCATTTTGCCCCAGGCATGCACAGCATGAAATTGATTGGCCTTCTCTCCCTCCTCCCCCAATTCAAAATATTACTTGAAGAGGCGGAACAACAGTGACTGAATTATCTGTTTTGGGCAGATGCCAGAATTTAATTGGTTCCTGCTGCACTCACATGGGCTCACTGTAGGGGCAGGAAATGACATAGAGGATGCAGCTTTCTACCAAAACAATTTATCATTCAGTCATTCTCTCTCTCTCTCCTGCTTTCACTTTACAAGAAGTACATTTAGAAAAATTGAAATGAAGAATTTCTTAGCAGCCCTATTTTTTATTTTTATTTTTTTAGAGGAGGACCTGTGTGTCTAGAGCCAGCATCTATCTCAACCCAGTCTACAATGAGTAGGGATGGCATAAATTTGCATGCATTGCCTCCACTGTATGCTAATTTATCTCATACATATTTATTGTTGGTATCCTGAAAACCTGACTGGCTAGGTGTGTTCCAAGGTCTGGGTTGAGAACCCCTGATCCAAACCACTCAAATATCCCAGACCTTCTATTTTACTATTAGAAAAGAAGGCCTGGAAAATCAACAAGTTGATTTTAGCTCTCAGCATTTTATATTAAATAGAGTGATGTAAATGTAAAACCCAGAAGCTTTGGCAGTATAAAGAGGGGCATAATCGAACGGAAACGCCTATCTCCATGGGCGTTTATCTCCAAGAACGGGTCCGTGAAGGGGCGGGCCGAACCAAATTTTCGAAAAAATGGACGTTTTTTGCGATAATGGAAACTAAAAACGCCCAGCTCAAAAACGTCCTAATCCAAGCCATTTGGTCGTGGGAGGGGCCAGGATTGGTAGTACACTGGCCCCCCCTGATATGCCAGGACACCAACTGGGCACCCTAGGTCAGTGCGGTGGACTTCAGAAAAAGCTCCCACATGCATAGCTCCCTTACCACGGGTGCTGAGCTCCCAACCTCCCTCCCCCAAAACCCACTACTCACAAATGTACAACACTACCATAGCTTTTAGGGGTGAAGGGGGCACCTACATGTGGGTACAGTGGGTTTTGGAGGCCTCCCATTTACCAGCACAAGTGTTACAGGTGGGGGGGGATGGGCCTGGGGCCACCTGGCTGAAGTGCACTGCGGTACCCACTAAAAGTGCTCCAGGGACCTGCATACACGCAGGCCTCTAGGACTTGTTACTGCTGTATAACATTGGCACACCAGTTGACATCTGAAGACTAATCTCTCAGAAAAGGTCCTTTATTGGAATAACCGCCTTTACTCACAGTTAACTGCAGATCAGAGGTCGTGCCCCACTGGCAACGAGTCTCCCTGATACTGAGATGAGCAGTAGGTCAGAGCTGGCAGAATGCTGTACAATGCCCTCTTTCAGCCACATTCAAGGGAAGAACTAAGTTGTCTAACGTGGCTAACACAGGAAAGGGAACTAAAACTGGCTTACAAACATGGCCACTACCTCAAGGACTACCGGAAACAAAACTGGACACACTCTGACCCAGTAGGCAGGGGGAAAAGCACCATGGGAGAAGAGCCTACCAACTACCAACATTGTGAGACTGTAACACAAGCTAATGAAATCACGGAGCCCAATACCCTACACCCACCACAATGCAATGCTGATGTGACCCTGTAGTGCACCCGAGAGCCACATCTGACCCAGGGAAAGGCTGTGACAGGATCGAACACATTCTGCTGTCATGGAGGTGGGTACGGCATTTGAGGCTGGCATACAGGCTGGAAAAAAAGTTTTTAAAGTGGGGTTTTTTTGGTGGGAGGGGGTCAGTGACCACTGGGGGAGTCCGGGGAGGTCATCCCCGATTCCCTCCAGTGGTCATCTGGGCAGTTGGAGCACTTTTTTGGGACTTGTTCGTGAAAGAAAAGGGTCCAAAAAAAGTGACCCAAAATCGCGGTAAAAACACCTTTTTTTTCGATTATCAGCTAAAGACGCCCATCTCTCCTCAGCTGATAACCACGCCCCAGTTCCACCTCCACCATGCCCCCATCAACTTTATCCGTTCCCGCGACGGAGTGCAGTTGGAAACGCCCAAAATCGGCTTTCGATTATACCGATTTGAGCGCCTTTGCGAGACAAACGTCTATCTCCCGATTTAGGTCGCACTATAGGCGTTTTTCTCTTTCGAAAATAAGCTGGATAGTGAACTTCCTCCCCCAGTAAATTTATGGAATGCTTATTGGTAGCATGACCTCCCCAGTTCTGTATTTACTAGCAATTTGTAGGCGTCATTTGTTCAAGTGATAGCACCTGTTGGAGAAGATCTAGCCATCTGTCTGTCTGTTTGTTCGCAATCTGTACTCAAAAGTTTGTTATGTATGAATAAAGGCAAAGGGAGCCAGGAGCAAGAAGCAGCATTTGGTAGGAATTCAGGGCAGGGTGGCTTACCAGATGGCTCCAGGTCATGGAGGATGGATTGAGACAGTCTAGGTTTAACTTTGATTTAAAATAATGGAAGTAAACCCAGACTCGCTTAATCTGTCCTCCATGACCTAGAGCCATCTGGTATCTCTAGGTAGTGGGGGCAGTGACAAGAAAGTCAATGCTTCAGGTGCCCAGTCCTTATAGTACAATAATGAACAAAACTACAGCGATATAGTCATCACCATGCCAACAGGAACCCAGCCCATTTTGGCACAAAAAGAGGAGAGAAGCCATGGCAGTAGTGGAGAATGCTCAAGCATTCTAACTGGACACCTTTAAAAAGGTACATAATGTAGATGGGGAATCGCAACTAATCAAAGAACTTTGCACTATATATGGAATGAAAAAGAGTAGAACAACCCCTTATCATCCAGAAGGAAACGGGCAATGTGAAAGGTTTAATCGAACTTTGCATGAAATGCTACGCACTTTGCCTCAAGCAGAAAAGAAACATTGGGAAGAACATTTACCAGAATTGTGCATGATATATAATAATCATGTCCATCAATCCACAGGGTATACCCCATTTTACCTGATGTATGGACGAGATGCTAGATTGCCTACTGATCTGTATTTTCCAGAGAGTGTTTCTTCAGCGTCAACTTTAAAGGAATGGGTAAAGGAACACTATGATAAATTGGAAATGGCAAGAGATATAGCTTCAAACATATCTACCAAACAGGGGTGGATTAGGAAAAAATATTATGACAAGAAAGTGCGAGAATTGTTCTTTCAGTGTGTTGCTAAAGATACAAAGCTTCAAAGATAGACATAAAATGGAAAATCTGTGGGGAAAACAAATCTACATAGTGGATAAAGTTGAATTTTCGGGAAATGCGATAAGAATACGTTTTGAAAAAGATGGACATTCTAAAGTAGTGCATAAAAATCATTTAAAAGTTTTGACAATTCCTGAGATTCATGATTTAGACGAGGAGTGTATGCCTGAAGAAAAAGAAAGTGTTACACGCACGTTTGATGAAACCTGCTATCTGTTGACAGATGAAATTTGTCCATCATTATCCCAGTCAGAAAATCTAGCTGCGGAATGGAGTGACATAGAAGACCGAGAAGATTCCGCTGATGAATTGAGCTATGACCATTTTCTATTTTCGCCACGAAAATTTAACAGAGAAAACAGAGGAATTCCTTCTAAGTTTCTAAGAGAAAATTACTACTTGTCTTAAATGTAAAATGTTTCTGAAAATCAGGAAGGTTGGAAATGTGTTGATAACATATTAGAAGAAGAAGCTGATATTAATGACTGTTATAGAGAAATTGCAATATACTGTTAATATAAGAGTAACAGTTGAGAAATGAGAAAGGAATGTGTGTAGTGATATCACTGAGGTTCTGAACAGGCACTGGGTTTTAGGGGTGTTTCTAACTGTACCGTTACATTGAGCCATTGGCCTCATGGATATTTGAATAGGCCTTGGAAAGAGATTTATTTTTGATGTTAAGGTGAAATGTCGGGACGACATTTAAAGAAGGCCGGGTGATATGTAGATGGGGTATTAAAAAAATAAATAAATAAAATGCTGGGTGTCCCCTGTAAAGGAGCCATCCTGGGTCTGCTAGGGCTGGCCCGGGGTCTGCTGGCACTTTGGGGGGTTTTACACGCAAATGATGTGAAATGGTGCCTGTTTATGGTTTAAAAAAAAATAGAGCAAGGATTGGATTCAGGAAAATGTGACCTGGATGGTGGCACAATTTTTATTAAAGTGTAATGTAATTTATCTTGTATTTTGTATGGAAATCCATTTTCTCCATACACTTTAATGGGAAAATCTGATTTAAAAATGGAGTGTGTGAAGAGTTTACAAACTGTAATACTTGGTTCACCTGCCACAAGCTAGCGTCTGATTGGTGCTGCTAGGTCAGATGGCCTAGCAGCAGTCCTGTTGCTAGGGGGAGGCAGAGCTGCATACAAGCAGAGGAACTGAAGACACAGGAGAAGACAGACCTGTGTGTGTGGAAGGTGCTGTGCCTGTGTATGTGTAAGAGTTGATTTATACAGGAGAGAGAGCTTAAATAAAGAGTTGTCTGATACAAGGTGAGAGGAACTGTTGACACAGGAGAGACAGGACCGGTATGAGAGGTGCTCTGTCTATATGCTTGGAAAATTGAGTGTGGATGAGGAGGAAAACCTCAATAGAGTATAATTTGACTGAATCAGAACACCTGGTGATACAGAGAGAGTGGAATTCAGTAAAGCTGAGAGACTGAAGGTACAAGGGAGATATACCTGCATGAAAGATATTCTGCCCGTATATGTATAAGAAATTTGTGTGATTAGACAAGCTGAAAACCACAGCACACCTGACTGGCACTGAGGGAGTGCATATGTGTTAATTTGCTAAGTGGTTATACAGAAAGGCTTGCCTGAGTTGAGATAGGCTATAAGCTGTATAATAGCCTGCTGGTAACAAGTGAAGGTGGCTAGTGACAGTGAGTGTGCAGGAAAACTGTTGTGTTTCCGCTGATCTGTCTCAGAGCAGAGTTGTGGCCACAGTGCATTTGACTGACACTTTGAGTGCAATGCATATGTGTTAATGGGTGGTTGTACTGAGGGGTCTGCCTGAGTTTGGAGGGGCTACAAATTGTGTAGAAGCCTGTTGGTGAAGGGTGAGTGTGCAAATCTGGTGTGTTCCCACTGACCTACCACGAAGCAGGGTTGTGATCATCCTTGCACCGGTCTGCAGTGAGAATTGGTGCTGATTAAAAATTGAAACAGGAATGTTGTCCTTAGCTGAACTGCTGTGTATGAGGGCAGTGAGGTATGAAATGTGTGACTGGTTACAAGGTGTGATTAACATACATGGAAGAGTGTTCCTCATTAGGCAGGGAAAAGTAATAAGGCAGGTCCTGCAACAGGGAACATTAATTATCTATTGATTTACTCTAGATAGGTTGGCCAAAGTTTTGATAACAAAAATCCCTATAAAAATTCCCACAGGATAGGGAGACAGGGTTTCAATTTCTTTTGGTTAACCAGCGTACAGGTACAGAGGTTGTTGGGCAACGCAGGAGGACCATCGAAGGAGTAACATGTGCACCAACTACCACGAAAGACAAAAGTTACCATCATTCAAGAAAGTTTAACTCAAGCAGCTAAGTACAAAAATCACCATCTACACCGTTTCAGAGACTTTAAACTGACACGTAACTACTTACCTGGAGGTTTATGCTGAGATTCAGTTACATTGCAAAGTGAAGGAAGTGGACATCTGTAAGAAAGCAATTGACACAAAGAATCAATTTTCTTGTTAAAATTTCATAGTTAAAGTAAATTCTGAGTAACAGAGAAAGTAATTATTTGTACTACTTATCTAATTTGTGGTGTTGAGAATTTCAGAGGAAAGTTTATTGATTGAAAGTTGATACATTTTCTGAAAAGTTAAAAAGAAACATCTTGTGCAATAAATTATTATAATTTAAAAGTTAGTGTGCAATATTGTCATCATTAAAATTTTGTAACATCTAGGGAAATTCGCTTAACATCTTGAATTGCACACTGTATAATATACAAAATACAGAATTTCCCCACCTTTCTTTGTACCTTCCCTAAGTGGTGAGAGTTTAGCGTGGGACTCTACACCGTGATTTTACCATCGTACCACCCTCTTTAAAAAACCTCACCCATAGGGGATCTACAATAAGCTTAAAAATCCTTGAGCGTCTACCAGGAAGCTTACCCTTAGTAAAAGATACAATAGTCATAAACTCTTCTGAAATATCGTCTTGAAAAATTTTGATCACAAAGAATGAAACTTTGAAATCTATTCTTCTGTTCACCGAGAACCAATGTAATTCTCTAAAAAGTGGTGAAACATGATCAAATCTAGATTTCTTAAAGATCATGCGGGAGCCATGTTCTGAACTAGCTGAAATCTTCTTTGCAAGCCCAATGAAATACCAGTGTACAATGAATAACAATAATCCAAATAGGACAGTATTTTATATTGAGTCAAAATAGCAAAATGATGTTTTTCAAAAACTGCCCTTGCAGATCTCGAGTGCCTTCATTTAAAGAAATATTTTTGTACTGCATTATCCACTTGTGAACGGAAAGTAAGGAAAGAGTCCAAAATTACTCCCAAAACCTTCGAGGCTCCTTCAAAAGTAACACAGATGTTTCCCTAAAGTAAAACAGAAGAAGGACAAGATGGAATTTGTGTTCCAAAGCATAGAAACCTGGTCTTAGAGGAATTGAGCTTCACCTGAAAACTGTCAGCCATAACTGAATCTTTGAAATACAGAAAATCATATTTTAAAGACTAACACATATATCTGAGTTCACTTCCTGAAGGATGAATATATCATCTGCATATGTGAAATAGATATTCATCCTTGTCCAATACCACAGAACTAAGAGAACTCATAAAAATATTGAAAATCACCGAAGACAGTGGTGAACCCTGGGGGACAACAAGGAAGCACAGCGAAGATGACAAAACCACACACAACAAAGTAATGGGGTGCTGATAATAATATTTAATATAAATAAGGCATGACGACATGGGCCATGTTTCGGCCTACTAGGCCTGCATCAGGAGTCAAATGCCCAATGTCAAATATAAAAGGACTCACACAGAGGCAGGACAATCTGTAGTTTGGAAAACAATGTTACAATCAAAGCCAACACTCTCACAGAAGCATTGGTATCTTATACCTTTTGGTATTCACTGGTTTTGGTGCAAGATATCAATGCTTCAGTGAGAGTGTTGGCTTTAATTGCAATATTGTTTTCCAAACTACAGATCATCCTAGTAGGCTGAAACATGACCCATGTTAAGCCGTGCCTTATTTATATTAAAGATTATCGTCAGCACCCCCATTACTTTGCTGTATGCATTTTTGTCATCTTTACTGTGCTTCCTTGTTGTTGTTGTGTTGACTGTGGAAATTGGTTCTTCTGTGGTTTTGCCTGATTACTACTACTACTTATTTCTATAGCGCTACTAGATGTACGCAGTGGACACCATCTTTCGGAGACCAAAATTGTGAAAGGTTACCATGTACCTTCACTGTATATGAACGAACTTGGAGAAAAATCTGAAACCATTTTAGCACCATTACCTCTATCCCCAGCCCTATTAATAAGACCAACAGTATGCCATGGTCTACCATATCAACGGCCACTGATAGATCAAACTGCAAAAGCATGGCCCTTCCTCCTTTACTAAGGATATGCCATATCTTAGTAGTTAACGCCAAAAGCAGGGATTCAGTACTGTGAAATGGCCAAAAGCCGTATTGATAGGACTGTAAGATAGAAAACTCCTCAATATAGGCCATCAACTGTTTTGAATATTGATGGCCCATGAGCATTGTAGATAGTAAAATATTAGCAATTGGCCAATAATTTGATGGCAGGCTAGGATCTAAAGATGGAGATTTAACTAGTGGTGTGAGAATTATTTTGTACATGGAGGGAGAAACAAAAACACACTTTAAGGCTAAGCAATGACTTATAAAGATGTAAATCCAGTGTTCAAAGCATCAAGAGGAGGTGTTCTGACAAACATAGCAGGACATGGATCTAAAGGATAAGATAAACTTAATTTGGATAGCAAAAAAACTACAAGGGTTTAAGAAACTCCAGAAAAATCTGATCAATACCTGTCAACTGGTATATGTTGATCATCCTGGGTAAAAATCACAAACATGCAATGGAACACATTGTCCTGAGTCTAGAGACCTACAAAGAGTATTACTTTTTTCAGAAAAATAATTCACCATAGTCTCAGAGTCAGGGCATTCAATCTTTGAAGAAGATTGTGAAGAAGAAATTAAACCATTCCAAAGCTTGAAAAGAGATTTCTGATTGCCTTGTTCAGATCCAATTATTTTTGCATATTATTGTCTTCTAGCCTTAAGAAGTTCTAGTTTATAACAATGAATCTTAGACTTCCAAAGAGATTTAGCAGAGAGCTGCTCGGATTTCCTCCAAGCTCGTTCTACCTTCTGCACTCTTGTTTGAGTGCACGAAGCTCTGTAGAGTACCAATGTAATCTGTGTGTACTTACTAGCAACTGATCTAACAGATATAGGAGCTATATCAGCCAAAATTGTGGTAGGATTTAAATTCCAAGCATCTAACAACTTTACCATCTCTTCCCCTCAAATTCCCCATACAGACAATGGAGGAAGGGGAAATGCACCATTATGTCACACTGTCCAGCTTATTTTCGAAAGAGAAAAATGCCTATATTTCGACCCAAATCGGGAGATGGGCGTTTTTCTCGCAAAGGCGCCCAAATCGGTATAATCGAAAGCTGATTTTGGGCGTTTCCAACTGCACTCCATCGCGGAAACGAATAAAGTTGACGGGGGCGTGTCGGAGGCATGGTGGAGGCGGAACTTGGGCGTGGTTATCAGCCAAGGACAGATGGGTGTCTTTAGCTGATAATCGAAAAAAAAGGCGTTTTTACCGCGATTTTGGGTCACTTTTTTTGGACCCTTTTTTTTTTTCACGAACAAGTCCCAAAAAAGTGCCCGAACTGCCCAGATGACCACTGGAGGGAATCGAGGATGACCTCCCCGGACTCCCCCAGTGGTCACTAACCCCCTCCCACCAAAAAAAAACCCACTTTAAAAACTTTTTTTCCAGCCTCTATGCCAGCCTCAAATGCCATACCCACCTCCATGACAGCAGAATATGTTCGACCTGTCACAGCCTTTCCCTGGGTCAGATGTGGCTCTCGGGTGCAGTACAGGGTCACATCAGCATTGCATTGTGGTGGGTGTAGTGTATTGGGCTCCGTGATTTCATTAGCTTCTGTTACAGTCTCACGATGTTGGTAGTTGGTAGGCTCTTCTCCCATGGTGCTTTTCCCCCTGCCTACTGGGTCAGTATGTGTCCAGTTTTGTTTCCGGTAGTCCTTGAGGTAGTGGCCATGTTTGTAAGCCAGTTTTAGATCCCTTTCATGTGTTAGCCACGTTAGAGAACTTAGTTCTTACCTTGAATGTGGCTGAAAGAGGGCATTGTACAACATTCTGCCAGCTCTGACCTGCTAATCTCACTACCAGGGAGACTCGTTGCCAGTGGTGGGGCACAACCTCTGACCTGCAGTTAACTGTGAGTAAAGGCGGTTATTCCAATAAAGGACCTTTTCAGAGAGATTAGTCTTCAGGTGTCAACTGGTGTGCCAATGTTATACAGCAGTAACAAGTCCTAGAGGCCTGCGTTTATGCAGGTCCCTGGAGCACTTTTAGTGGGTACCGCAGTGCACTTCAGCCAGGTGGCCCCAGGCCCATCCCCCCCCCACCTGTAACACTTGTGCTGGTAAATGGGAGGCCTCCAAAACCCACTGTACCCACATGTAGGTGCCCCCTTCACCCCTAAGAGCTATGGTAGTGTTGTACATTTGTGGGTAGTGGGTTTTGGGGGAGGGGGGTTGGGAGCTCAGCACCCGTGATAAGGGAGCTATGCATGTGGGAGCTTTTTCTGAAGTCCACCGCACTGACCTAGGGTGCCCAGTTGGTGTCCTGGCATATCAGGGGGGCCAGTGTACTACGAATCGTGGCCCCTCCCATGACCAAATGGCTCAGATTAGGACGTTTTTGAGCTGGGTATTTTTAGTTTCCATTATCGCTAAAAAAAAGAAACGCCCAGCTCAAAAACGTCCATTTTTTCGAAAATATGGTTCGGCCCGCCCCTTCACGGACCCGTTCTCGGACATAAATGCCCATGGAGATAGGCATTTCCATTCGTTTCCATTCAATTATGCCCCTCCACGTAGGATAATTTTATCAATGAGTCTTCACAGGTATATGCCAGTATACAACCATAAAAGACTAATTGTAAAATTACCCCCACAATAAAGTATGCACAATGACAAGCAGACACATACTTTTAAGTGAGTCAGGTGTAGGATTGTTTGAGGAGATAATTTGGGTGGAACATAGTCAGAATTGTAATTTATGGGCATTGGGCGTTTTTGATGAAGATCGCTACGGGGCTCTTTTACTAAGACGCGCTGAAGATAGCCTGCAGTAGACGCAGTAGACGCACACTGTTTTGGACGTGCGTAGAATCATTTTTCAGTGGACCTGGAAAAAAGGCCTTATTTTTGCCAAAAATGGACGTAAGGCAAAATGAAAATTGCCGCGTGTCCATTTTGGGTCTGAGACCTTACCGCCAGCCATTGACCTAGCAGTAAGGTCTCACGTGGTAACCAGGCAATAGTGGTCTACGTACATAAAATGCTGATTACCGCCCAATTACTGTCCGTGTGCCAGAAAATAAAAATATTTTCCAGTGAGCATTTTCCACACGGGCCACGCGGTAGCCGGGTGTTAACTCGGAATTGCCACGTGTTGGGCATGCAAAGGTGCTTATGCAGCTTAGTAAAAGGGTCCCTAAATATATACCCAATTGTCCATTGTTTTCTCAAGGGAAAAGGTTTGTTTTTCCCTTAGCTAAATCCTGTCATCTTGACTGTGTATGCTCTTGTGATTACTCCTCTGTTGGAATAAGCTTCCTCCCTTTTGTAGATTTATTGATGATTTATTGGGGTTTAGGAAAGCTGTTAAAGCTGTATGTTATAATTAAACAATACTTTATACTTAAGGGTTATGTGATTTTTAGGAAAGCTGTTACAATTTTTTTTAATTAAAGGTTATGGGCTAGATTCTATATATGCCACTCAACCCAACATTCATCCTAGAGCCCCAAACTCCTGTGGGGCTCAGTATTTACCTAACTCTCAATCTCTTCAAGGACACTCAAATACTTGCTTCCATTTTTCAGGGAAAATTTTACTTTTTTTTTTCTCTCAGACAGCACTCAATTACACACATCCTTTCTCTCTCAGTTCTCCCTCCCAACTCCCGGCAGAGACAGTTTAGAATCTTTTAGGCTCCCTGCCTTGAGCCCAGCCAGCAGACCCCCACATGACCCCAACAGCCAAATACAACAACAATGTAGCCTTGCTCCACCACAAAACCTTACCTATTTAAATTAAATAACATATATTTTCAATTTTTTCACCCACATACCTCTTTTCCACTGAAATTGAGCTTGATTTCTTTTATTTTGCCCAGCACGTGATCCCTGCATGGCACTGCCACAAGCTGGCTTCCAGGCTGCATGCTGTCTCCCGCCATTCGTGCAGTTCTGGTGCGCATGCACGCACAGCCAAATCCAGCCTGCACTTGCACCGGAGCCCAAAACTCCTGCCATAGGGGTCCCGGGCTTCTCCAAAGCTGTTCTCTTCCTCAGGAACCGGCTCAGCTAATCAGCCCACTGCCAGTGCAGTCCCATACCCCGATGCTTCCATGCATGCGTAGGGAAAATTGCAAATGAGCAGAAGAGTCCCCAAGTAAGCCCAATACAGTCTTCCCCTCATACTTCCAGCACGTGCCCTGATGACCTGAACTGCAGTGCCAATGTGCCCAACGCTACCCGACGACTCAAGCACACTGGCACTTTATGAACCGCAGCACAGCAATGCCTCCAAACCCCAATTCTGCCTCCCTCACCCAGAGCTCCCCGGACAAGTTTTTTTTTAATGTATATATTTTTAACCCTACAGGTTTACATTAATAACATGCCAAAAAAAATTTTAAGTCATAAATGGCTTTGGGTGAATCATCCCTTATATTCATATCATGGGCTGCTACTTTAAAGCAAATTTCTCTTCCCAAACTACTCCCACCAAAAAAAACCCAACCCAATTCCTTCAGTATCTTTCAAACATACAATTCTGACCACATATACAAATATGGCTTCCGCAAAATGATTCTGCTTTCCTAGAGGAAATAATGGAACGCTTTGGGGTTAACAGCATGTGTTTATGGTACTAGTGTACATATCTGCTACAGGACTCATAGGAATGAAACTGGACCAGTGGCAGATTATACGCAATAACATCATTAGAGTGCTCACCGTTAGTAAATGATACCCTTCACCCTCCTTTTTGTTTTGTTGCCACATTGTGTAGATGAGCCACATTACTGATAATTAAGAGGCCTTTGAAGAACTACACAGGGTTTGTTTTGGCAGAATGGATATCTACCATTTCACTGGTGCAACTGATATAGTAGCAATCTGCTCAGTAGATTGCGAATATGATACAATACCATGCAATAAAAGTTGCCAGTCTCAAGTTAGCTTTACTCCAGTGACATATGTCTGGATGCAACTGAAGGTCCATAGATACGACACGTTAAGGATCATCTTTTTCATACAGTGGCTTCAGCAAGCCAGAAACTTTAGAGTTCATAACTCTTATGAAAATTTTATTGTTTGGTCACAAAATGGATGGATTCTTACAAAGTGACAATGATAAAGCAGTGTATACCTTTGTGACCAACTGAAAGAGTGATTGGTTGACCTATTCTATAATTCTAACAATTCAAGCTCTTAGAAAATCAGGCTCCAGGGAATTTATGTGATACATTTCAAATACCCTCTCTCTGCTAAGAGCAGCTTGGAATAGCCCTGTGAATAGATATCTAATTTTCAACCTTGACCATATGTCTGTCTTTTCTGAGTATTCTCGTCTTAAGCAGAGAAGGGGGGGGGAAGCAACCCCTCCCCCCCAACACACACACATATTTTGCAATATTTTTTTTTCTCTTTTAAAGAGTCAAACACATTTTGTCTATAATTGTGTTAGACAATTATGAGCAACTAATAATTAAAGGCCTTCTATGTTACGGAAACAGGGACTACAAAGCATCCAGCTTCTCCTACTTAAGCACACAACTGTGGAACACACTACCAAAAGCCGTGAAAACAATGTACGACCACCTGAAATCCGGAAATCACTAAAAACCAACCTGTTCAAAAAGGCATTCCCAATCGACCCTACCTAAGTGCCTAAACCTTGCAACACAATGAAACCAAAGCTCGTAATAGGCTCTACACAACTCTTCCCTTCTACGATTCCCCAGTATGTCTATAACATATGAACCCTATTCGACCACAACAACTCTCTGTATTTGTTTCTCTACCGGAGATGGTGAACGCCTCTACGGTATAATGTAAGCCACATTGAGCATGCAAATAGGTGGGAAAATGTGGGATACAAATGTAACAAATAAATAAAAAGATTTAACTGAAAATTGTCCTCCTGTACCTGGAGAAAT
This sequence comes from Microcaecilia unicolor, assembly GCF_901765095.1. NCBI lineage: Eukaryota > Metazoa > Chordata > Amphibia > Gymnophiona > Siphonopidae > Microcaecilia > Microcaecilia unicolor. Next base: position 193,710,038 of record NC_044032.1, read on the forward strand.
ATATGAATGATTTGCCATAGTACATAGCTGAACTGTGAGGAGGTGCTCCCAGGAGTCTTTGCAGGACATTTTCACAAGTCCTCATTCTACTTTAACCCACTTATCACCCACAGAAAAGAGCAGGAGCAAAGAAGGTCAGTGCCTTCACTGCAGAATCAGGGGCATAGCCAGAAGTTGATTTGGGGGGGCTGGGGTAGACTGGGGGGGCCAAGCATTTCCTCTCAGTCCTTCTTCCACCCACTGCTGCTGCTGTTGCCGGCACACCCCCTGACAGAGCCGTAGCGAGGGGAGCTGACACCCGGGGCGGGGTCGCCGCTGCGCACCCCCCCCCCCGGTGCAGCACGGTGCACCCCCCCCCCCCGGAGCGCATACCCACCCCCTCGGAGTGCATACCTCCCCCCCCCCGAGCGCATACCTGCGGCGAGGGACGGGCGGGAGGGCCGATCCGCCCCGACTGCACGTTGCTGGGGTGTGTCAGCTCCGCGCTGATTCACTGCTCTTTCTGTCCTGGAACAGGAAGTAACCTGTTCCGGGGCAGAGAGGGCAGTGCACCAGCGCGGAGCCGACACCCACCAGCGGCGTGCACCCGGGGCGGACCGCCCCTCCGCCCCCCCTTCCTACGCCACTGCCCCCTGAACATACTTTTGCTAGCTGAAGTTTCACCACAGCCCTGCCCTGCCCTTGCTGTCTGAGAAGCCTCCTATGACAGCACTTCCACATATACTCAGTTCAAATACAAGAACTGAGTATACATGGAAGTGCCGGCATCAGCCACTAAAGCATCCTGCTGGCTTCCTGCTGCTCAGGGCTACAGAAGGGAAATACTGGCTGGCGGGCCTTCAGCATCCCCGCCAACCATGTATTGGATGCCACAATGTTGGAGTGGGCCTGAGCCTAAAGTAGGGGGGCCAGGCCCCCAAAGCCCCCCGTGGCTACACCATTGTTGCTGAAACTAATTCTCAAAAAGAGGGCCTGCAGACTTTCTTTTTGGAAGCTTTCACAAAATACATGTACTACATTTCTTCGGATTTAACTCTCTCCTTGACAGTGGTTGCTTAAGCCCAATTACATTCAGGTACAGTAGTAGTTCTCTGTCTCAAGAGGGCTCAACATCTAAAGGCTAGATTTACTAAAGTGTGTTACTAGTACATAAGAACATAAGAATAGCCATACTGGGTCTGACCAATGGTCCATCTAGCCCAGTATCTTACTTCCAACAGTGGCCAATTCAGGTCACAAGTACCTGACAGAATTCCAAATAGCAGCAAGATTCATGCTAGTGATCCAGGGACAAGCTGTGGTTTTTCCACATGTCTATATCAATAGTAGACTATAGAATTTACCTCCAGGAACTTGTCCAAACCTTTTTTTTACACTCAGATACAGCAACACTGATATCACATCCACTGACAACAAGTTTCAGAGCTCAACTATTCGTTCAGTGAAAAAATATTTCCTCCTGTTCATTTTAAAAGTAGCACCATGTAATTTCTTTGAGTGTCTCACAGTGTTTGTACTTTTTGAAAAAGTAAAAAATCAATTTACGTTTACCCATTCTACACCACACATCATATCCCCCTCAGCCATCTCTTTTCCAACTTGGAAGAGTCATAACCTCTTATGCGTTTCCTCATATGAGAGGAGCTCCATCCCCTTAATCATTCCAGTTGCCCTTCTTTGAACCCCTTCTAACTCTGCTATATCTTTTTAAAGATACAGCAACCAGAATTAAACACAATACTCAAAGTGTGGTTGCAGCATGGAGTGATACAGGAACATTATAATATTCTGTGTCTTATTTTCTATCCCTTTCCTAATAATTCCTAGCATTCTATTTGCTTTTTTTGCTACCGCCACAAACTGGGCAAAATATCCACAATGACACCTAGATCTTTTCTTGGGTGTTGACTCCTAGGGTGGAATCTAGCATCATATAACCATGGTTTGGATTATTCTTCCCAATGTTCAGCACTTTGCATTTGCCCACATTAAACCTCATCTGCCATTTGGATGCCCAGTCTTCCATCTTCCCAAGGTCTTCTTGCAATTTTTCACAATCTGCATGCGGTTTAACAACTTTGAATAGTTTTGTGTCATCTGCAAATTTAATCGCCTCACTCATCATTCCCATTTCCAGATCATTAACAAATATGTTAAACAGCAGGAGTTCCAATACAGATCCCTGCGGCACTCCACTATGCGCCCTCCTCCGCTGAGAGAATTAACCATTTAACTCTATCCTCTGTTTTCTATCTATCAACAAATTCCTAATCCACAACAGAACAGGTGAGAATCCCTACTCTAAACCACTCAACTAACCGGTCTGCAAGCACATGGGCTGTTGGAAATTGCCCTCATAGTATGTAACTGTATCTATTACACATCCTTAAAATGAGCAGAACCTCCTACTTGCTCACTCAAGGGTGATTAGATGTGAATGGGTTACATGCAGCAATAAATAATCTTCATGCCTTTGGCTCAGCAGTAAAGTTAATTCTGTCAATTTCAGAACATACAGAATAAAAGGTTTATTGATATCTTTTGAGGATCCACAGTAAAAATGTTGGCCAGATTTTACCAGCTCATACAACTCTCTCTATTCTTCCTTTTGGCTAAAATGCAGGGATGAGGGTTCTGGGATTTTATGGGAGCTTCAGACAGCAGCAGAGAAAGATATGTTAGTCCCAGACTTTACCAGGGCTGACCAAGAATATAATAATGCTCTAAAGCTGAAAAGCTGAAAAGAGAAAAAATATTCAAAACTTTAAGAGACAGGCAAAATATATGCTGTCAAAATAATAATTTGATTATTGAAAGAATAGTAACATAGGAACATAGTAGATGACGGCAGAAAAAGACCTGCACGGTCCATCCAGTCTGCCCAACAATCATACTTCTGTAAATACAGTAAGAGAGGTTGCCGTATTAGTCTGGTGTAACAAAATTGAGGAAGTGGGCTCTGGTTATTGAAAGCTTACGCCTCAATAAAATGTTTAGTGTGTAAGATTCCACCCACCTGAGCATATAAAGAACTAATCTTACCAGAATTATGGAGCTTGTTTTTTCCTGGTAAGAATATGATTCAAAACAGAGACAGCGCAGTGTGCCTGGACACCCATGTACAACCATTAAATAGTGAAGGACAAAACCTGGAGTAGATTCCCCCTGACCCTGGTCAGAAAAATCCATGGGAAGGTTGCAAGACTGATTCAGCCCCTCCCCCAGCAATGATATTGCTTACCCTCATTGGCTGAAGTGTCCTGCTGCTGCTACCATTGCAGCTTGCCTTGGTATTACTCATTCTCCCCACTGTACATACCTGGTGCTCCTGGTTATGATTTGGCCCATTTTGATTCACATTTGACCTATTTCAAAGCTACAGCCTATTCTAAGTGTGCACCCACTTCTCAACTCTACACATACAAAAAGCTGCTCATTTCTGTAACAGCAGATACTGACACCCAGCGACCACTGTTGGTACTGCAACTTCTCCCATTTTCTTGATATTTGAGTTATTTATTTATTTATTTATTTATTTATTTATTTGTTACATTTGTATCCCACATGTTCCCACTTATTAGCAGGCTCAATGTGGCTTACATAGTACCGTAACAGCGTTTGCCAGTTCCGGTATGAACAAATACAAGGTGATATTATGGAAGAATAAGGTTCAGGTATGATGAATACTTTGGGGGAGTTTAGGGGGGAAGAGGAAGAGTTTGGATATGTCCATTACAGTCTTTGGTTTCATTATGTCACAGATATCCAGGTTTTTTATGTTGGTTCGGTGGGGTATGCCTTTCTGAACTGGTTTGTTTTTAGGGCCTTTCGGAAATTTAAGTGGTCGTGCGTAGTTTTTACTACTTTTGGCAGTGCGTTCCATAATTGTGCGCTTAAATAGGAAAAGCTGGATGTGTAAGTTGATTTGTATTTGAGTCCTTTGCTGCTTGGGTAGTGGAGATTTAGTTATGAATGTGATGATCTTGCAGTGTTTCTAGTTGGCAGGTCTATGAGGTCTGTCATATATCCCAGGGCTTCGCCGTGAATAATTTTGTGAACTATTGTGCAGATTTTGAAAGCAATACGTTCTTTGATTGGGAGCCAGTGCAGTTTTTCTGAGTGATTTGGCGCTTTCAAAATGTGTTTTTCCAAATATAAGCCTGGCTGCTGTGTTTTGTGCAGTCTGAAGTTCCTTTGTGATTTGTTCTTTACATCCCGCATAGATTCCATTGCAGTAATCTGCGTGGCTTAATACCATTGATTGTATCAAGTTGTGAAATACTTCCCTTTGGAGGAATGGTTTCATGCGTTTGAATTTCCACATTGAGTGAAACATTTTCTTTATGGTGGATTTCGTTTGGTTCTCTAATGTAAGGTTTCGGGCGATTGTTACTCCGAGAATTTTCAGGCTGTCTGAGATAGGGAGGGAGTAATGTAATATATTCTTTTGGGACCACTGGGGAAGTATTTTAACAATGTCTGCATCTGTGTTTAAGAGACAATACAGTTTAAAATGAAATCCCTTTCTCATTTCCTCAATGGCCAGCCTGCCATCAGACTGACAGTGTGCTAATTTCTTTAATTTTATACTATTTACTATATCTAATTCAGTGGTTCTCAACCTTTCTTCTGTTGTGACACACCTGACAGACATCGTTCATGTATGTGACATACCAAACAGTAACAAATCACATCTAAATATTGTTTACCTGTAAGTTTAGTATGAATTTGCCTATCCCATATCAGTCACAGATTTCTCATTTGCCATACAACAAAACAAACATATATTCAAATTCTGGTGTCACCTCAGTAACAGCAACAAATCCCTCCACTGCCAGATACTGTGAAACAACACAAAAGCTTATAAATGTGCTACAGAAACTCTACAGCAAACAGAATATATGGTCAGCAGACCTGCAACATTTTCAGTTGGGGCTGGAGGCTGCAGTTATCAGGAACCTGACTCTAAACACATTGCTGGTCTTCCCAGCTTCCAAACACTGATGGTTGTAAAGGAAACACAGGCTTGCTGTCTATACCAAATGTTTTGTGACACACTTCCCACCTCAAAGAATTCATGGTGGATTCTGGATTTCCAGTCAGTGCTTTTGCACTGTGCATCTGAAGTACTGAGGCTACATGGCCCCCCCTTTGGAATCCATTAGGGAACTTTGACAATTTTGCTGCCTCTGGGTGCAGTTGGTACTGGTGCCTTCCTACGAATCCTACCCCTTTGCCTGCCCTCTCCTGGAGACCTTGCAACATTTCTTACCTACTACCTGAACCTCCATTCACTCTCAACTCACCCCATCCACCCCCATGGTATAGACCTCCAGTTACTTCTGCCATTTCAACCTCAGCTGTGGTATAATCTGCAGATTAAGCACAGGGACTGGTATGCTTTCAGAATGGGTGTTTGAAGAGGCTGAGGAAAACTAAGTGAGAAGCCTAGTGGCTAGAATAGCAGACTAAAAACCAGGAAAGCCATGGTTCAAATCCTTCTAACGTGCCTTGGAACCATGAGCAAGTCACTTCACCCTGTTACCTCAAGTACAAAAACTTAAACTGTAAGCACACTGGCATCATAGTTCTCCTTGCAATACCACTGAAAAGGAATGAGCCAAAATAATTTTAATTATTTAAAAAAGAATAAAAGTTATGTCCAACAAGGAACGACCACAGGAGGTTGAGGAACCCACAGTTCCTATGTCAGGGTAATACAGCAAAAAGGAGTAGGATAGTCTGGCCTTTGCAATAACCCAGGGAGACGTATAAAAATTAAGTCTTTATTAAGAAACATCAAATGATTCAACACAGCAGCTGTGTTTCGGCGCTTATGTGCCTGCCTCAGGAGTCTTAGGAGGTTCCAATGTTGTATAAAAATGAAAGCAAAGCTTTCTTATGTAATCAGGTTATTGAATGTCAAATCACAAATGATGCAAATGAGATACTTTCACGGTCTTCACCAGCAATGTCAGTGAGAAATCCAGAGAACCTCCTAAGACTCCTGAGGCAGGCGCATAAGCGCCGAAACACAGCTGCTGTGTCGAGTCATTTGATGTTTCCTAATAAAGACTTAATTTTTATACACATCCGAATCAACATGAACGTACCTAAATCTGCACTACCCAAGCTGCAAAGGACTCAAATACATATCAACTTACGCGTCCAGTTTTTCCTACATAAGCACACAACTGTGGAACGCATTACCAAAAGCCTTGGAAACTACGAACGACCACCTAAACTTCCAGAAAACACTAAAAACTAACCTGTTTAAAAACGCATACCCTACCACCGATCCAACATAAATGCCTGATCTTTGCAACACAACAAAACTAAAGAACGTAATGGACATAACACAACTCTTCTGCTGTACGATTCCTTAGTTTGGCTGTGCCACATGAACTTGATCTTACCACAACATTACCCTGTATTTGTTCACACCGGAGCCTTGAAAGGCCTCTCCAGTACTATGTAAGCCACATTGAGCCTACAAATAGGTGGGAAAATTTGGGATATAAATGTAACAAATAAATAAATATGTCTCCTTGGGTTATTGCAAAGGCCAGACTCTCCTAAGCCTTTTTGCTGTAAAAGTTATGTCCACCACACTTGTACCACTATAGATCCAGAGACTTGAGGTTGCTGTGAGGCACTGGCAGGATGTATTCAGCTCCTGTGAGCAACATCATAGGAGCTAACTTTTCATAATGATTGATGATGCAAAACTAAATAAATGTTGCCCCTCACTGGATATAGCAACAGAATTTACTCAGTACTAGGTGTCCTCCGGCACTGCACGCCAGAGCTGCTGCCTGTGGGCAATATGGTGAAGGGGGGAGGAGGGTAGGCAACAGCTGAAAGCCACTGTTCAGTTGCCATGATCATGAGGAGGGTTTCAAAATTGCCCCCTCCCCAAGTGTGATATGTCTCTGTACAAAACTGTAAACGACTTAAAATGTCTGCACTAAGTTAATGAAGGGAGCACTACCTTGGACAGCTAGTGAAAAATTAACTTAGTCAGTGATGCTGAGGTCCATTTCTTTGATCAGTGAATTAAATAAGAGGCAGAGCACTAAATGTAGTTTGCTTAGACTAATACCATTCCCACACAAAATAACCCTAAAGGATGTGATAAACCGTGCTGAAAATTGATTGAATGATAGGCAACAAAAGGTAGTGGTAAACAGAGATCAACCTGAGGAAAACAGGTTATCATGGAGTGTCTCAGGCATAAACCTTGGGTCTTTTCAAGGCTGCATTTACCATTAGGTGCTACCAGTGCAGGAGTGACAGGAAAGTGGAGTTGGGGGTTAGAGGGAGGTAGAATGATGATTACCGCTTGATTACTGCCCACACATCGTGCATAGCAGGCGCGCATCAAAAATGAAATTACTGCAAAGGCCACGCGGTAGCTGGGCAGTAACTCAAAACTGACACACATTGGGCATGCATAGGTACCTACATGGCTTAGTAAAAGGGCCCCTTAGGGAGGCAGTGAAAAAGCCCATCAGAGGAGCAGCGTCTTTAAAGAGGATTTGAATCTAATATAGGAAGGATCAGAGCACAACAAAATTTGTAGTTGATTTCATAGAGTAAGAGACATACAGCTAAACTCTGATGAACTGGAAGAGTCATATACTAATTTATGGAAAGATGGGATAGTAAGCAGATTGGCATCCAATGAGTGAAGGGTTCTAGGTGGGCGGTAAGATATGAGAAGGTTAAATAGATATGGAGGACAGCCAGGGTGAAAGGCCTTATGCATAAGAAAAAGGATCTTAGACTGAATTCTTTTGGATATTGATAACTAATTTTGTTCAATGAATAAAGGGTTCACGTGGTCATATCTTTCTGAGTTCTGAGTGAACTTGTTGCTTACTAGGTTCTAATCCCAGGATCAGCTTCCGATTTCCAGACTGACCAAGGCTGGAGCTGTTGCAGAGGGATTCTTAGTCATTGCCAGACTCGCAATGTCTGGGGTCTCTTTCTGAGGACAGTTATTTCAGAATTGGGCTAAATGAAGAGATTAAGTATCATTTATCATTTATTAACTTCTGCTTTTCCACAATTGTTGCAAATGCAAATCATAGCGGCTAACAAATACAAATAATATCATTTAGGAAAAAAAAACTCCATAATAATAATTTAAAAAGTAAAAGCCCATCCATAACATACAATCGCCATCCTTAAGTTACTAAAAGCACTAACAAACTAAAAAAAAAAAAAAATGAAATAGTATATATCCATAACTCTCAAACTCTGGTCTCTTGTAGTTTCCTATCAGGCTTATTTTCAAAAGAGAAGGACGCCCATCTTTCCACACAAATCAGAAGATGGGCGTCCTTCTCACAGGGTCGCCCAAATCGGTATAATGGAAAGCTGATTTGGGCGTCCCCAACTGCTTTCCGTCGCGGGGATGACCAAAGTTCACGGGGGCGTAGCAAAGGCGGGACTTGGGCGTGCCTAAAACATGGGTGTCCTCGACCCATAATGGGAAAAAAGGGCGTCCCTGACGAACACTTGGACGACTTTACCTGGTCCTTTTTTTCTTACAACCAAGGCACAAAAAGGTGACCGAACTAACCAGATGACCACCGGAGGGAATCAGGGATGACCTCCCCTTACTCCCCCAGTGGTCACTAGCCCCCTCCCACCCTCAACAAATACATTTTAAAAATATTTTTTGCCAGCCTCAAATATCATACCCAGCTCCATGACAGCAGTATGCAGGTCCTTGGAGCAGTTTTAGTGGGTGCAGTGCACTTCAGGCAGGCGGACCCAGGCCCATCCCCCCCACCTGTTACACTTGTGGTAGTAAATGTGAGCCCTTCAAAACCCACCAGAAACCCACTGTACCCATTTCTAGGTGTCCCCCTTCACCAATAAGGGCTATGGTAGTGGGTAGTGGGTTTTTGGGGGCTCAGCACACAAGGTAAGGGAGCTATGTACCTGGGAGCTTTTTCTGAAGTCCAGTGCAGTGCCCCCTAGGGTGCCTGGCTGGTGTCCTGGCATGTCAGGGGGACCAGTGCACTACGAATGCTGGCTCCTCCCATGACCAAAGGGCTTGCATTTGGTAGTTTCTGAGATGGGCGTCCTTAGTTTCCATTATCGACGAAAATCAAACGACCAAGTCTAAGGACGACCATCTCTAAGGTCGACCTACATTTCCAGATTTGGGCGTCCCCGACCTTATTATCGAAACGAAAGATGGACGTCCATCTTGTTTTGATAATACGGGTTTCTCCTGCCCCTTCACGGGGACGTCCTGCAAGGACGTCCTCATAAAAACTTGGGTGTCCCTTTCGATTATAACCCTCCACGTGTGCAACTGAATGAAAAACATACAAACTCAAATTCACTTTTAAGTCCACTCAGAAGCAGATAAAAACAAAAACGTTTTCAGTTCAGACCTAAATTCTTGATATAAATTAGTTAGTCGTAAAGATTTTGGTAAGGAATTCCACAGCAAAGGAGCAAGATAAAAGAATGCAGACTTTCAAATTGATTCCCATTTACCTCGATTTGGGGGGTGGTACGACAAGATGATACTCATTAAGTGACTACAAACAACATATAGGGGTATATGGAAATATAAACGATGATAGATAGCTAGGTGTATTTCCATAAAGGGCCTTATGCATAAGAATGAGAGTTTTGAATATTACCCAGGCCTAAATGGGAAGGCAGTGCAACTGTTTCAACAACAGAGTTACATGATTGTGTCATTTAGCATTACAAATTAACCAGGCAGCGGTATTTTACACTTTTACAGAAGTTGTAATCTATTTAGACTATATTTTGGAAGCCCTGCATAGATGGAAATATAATAATCATACCAAGATTTAATAAGGGCATAACAAATAGTACATAATGTGTGATTGATCAAAATAATTTCTTACTGATCGAATTTTCCAAAGGGCACAAAAACTCACTTTTATAACTGCAGAGATCTGTGTCACAAATGAGAGAGTAGAATCTATTATAACCCCAACATTTTTAAATGAGGTGGATGGAGAAACAGGATGCTCAAAAAGAGTGGGGGTAACTTGTGGTCAAGTAGCAGAAATATCCGGGAAGGCTCAGGGTGCTGTTCTGATTGAGCTGAAAGCCCAAAGGAGCAGCTGGGCAGAAAACCAAAACAGAAAACAGGGTATGATGTATTCCAGCCAACTGCACACAAAAAAAATACCTAGGTATATTTTGAAAGGAAGCAGTTCAGGGAAACCATTTTCCCTTGTAAACAGCAAGAGGCATAATTTATTGAGACTTGAGGCTTTGGGCTTTGGCCCTGTGCCTCTTTCCTGTTCAGTGCCTGTAATGAGAAGCAGGGACCCCACTCTAGGAGGAAGAGAAGCAGGGAACTTTAGAGAGGGACACACGGCTGAGTACGTATATATATTTCTGAAGTCGGGAAATTGCTCTACAGTTACCTTGCTCAAAATGGCAGTAAATGGGGGCAGCATGTGTGAGGGGGTGAATGGACTATTATGCATTTATTCTGGTTTTCCTCACTCTGCTCATTTCAAACATCAGTGCCCGCTTCGCATGTCCTTTTGCATATGGCCCACCAAACTCTTCTTATATTCTTTGGGGGAAAAAAGGACTGACTCGCTGCATACATTAGCCTTCATGGCCATATGGTTAGCAGCCCCATCTAGCCCTGTGTATTTATTTCAAAGCCAGTGATGAAATAGGAGTTTCTCCTTTCACCATGTGTCCTCCACCTTCCTATCAATGGTTGCTGTCAAGATATTGCTGGTACTGTGCTGAGCCTTCAGCTCATCAGGTTTCAGCAATTCCAAAATCATTTCCAGAATGCTCATTGGAAAAAGTGAGTCCACTGACTCATAAACAGAGCCAAGCACACACACATACAAATCAAAACCTCATTAATCCTGCACTTCTTGCCTTCATTAAACAAAATACTTCCTACAAATGTATAGCTCCACCATTCAAAATATTTTCTGGCTGAACAGAGCAATTGCTGACCTAAAGCGTCTTTGTACTCCTGAACACCAAAGTTCAGAAATAGAGCCCACAGATGTCATTTGTTGATTTATTAGGATTTATTTACTGCCTTGTTGAAGAAATTCACCAAAGAGTGTGTGAAGCAAGAATAAAGAAGCAAGAATAAACTGAAATAAAAAATAGAAAGTTTCAGTAGTAAAAATATTCAAATAACTGCACATTATGGAATAATATTCTACTTGACATTATAATGTCAACACAAGGCCCAATAAAACATCTTAATAGACAACATAGGGTGAAAGTGGAGGTGGAACACATCACAGCCAGGGGCCACACAGGGTACAAGGAAGGCAGAAGCGCCAAACTTTTGCCCCATCTATTGGCCTCCATTGCTCAGCTGTGACGGGAGTGCATGAGGACAGGAGTGCATGAGGGCGTGTTGTACAGGGCACATTTCCAGGTCACTGGAACACATAGAGGGGCATAATCGAACGGAAACGCCTATCTCCATGGGCATTAATCTCAGAGAACGGGTCCGTGAAGGGGCGGGCCAAACCGTATTTTCGAAAAAATGGACGTTTTTGAGCTGGGCGTTTGTTTTTTTTAGCGATAATGGAAACTAAAAATGCCCAGCTCAAAAACGTCCTAATCTGAGCCATTTGGTCGTGGGAGGGGCCAGGATTGGTAGTACACTGGCCCCCCTGATATGCCAGGACACCAACTGGGCACCCTAGGTCAGTGTGGTGGACTTCAGAAAAAGCTCCCACATGCATAGCTCCCTTACCACGGGTGCAGAGCTCCCAACCCCTCTCCCCCAAAACCCACTACCCACAAATCTACAACACTACCATAGCTCTTAGGGGTGAAGGGGGCACCTACATGTGGGTACAGTGGGTTTTGGAGGCCTCCCATTTACCAGCACAAGTGTTACAGGTGGGGGGGGGATGGGCCTGGGGCCACCTGGCTGAAGTGCACTGCGGTACCCACTAAAAGTGCTCCAGGGACCTGCATACACGCAGGCCTCTAGGACTGGTTGCTGCTATATAACATTTGCACACCAGTTGACACCTGAAGACTAATCTCTCCGAAAACGTCCTTTTTTGGAATAACCGCGTTTATTTACAGTTAACTACAGATCAGAGGTTGTGCCCCACTGGCAACGAGTCTCCCTGGTACTGAGATTAGCAGTAGGTCAGAGCTGGCAGAATGCTGTACAATGCCCTCTTTCAGCCACATTCAGGGGAAGAACTACGTTGTCTAACGTGGCTAACACAGGAAAGGGAACTAAAACTGGCTTACAAAAATGGCCAGTACCTCATGGACTACAACAGGAATCACAACAGGGCACACTCTGACCCAGTAGGCAGGGGGAAAAGCACCATGGGAGAAGAGCCTACCAACTACCAACATCGTGAGACTGTAACAGAAGCTAATGAAATCACGGAGCCCAATACCCTACACCCACCACAATGCAATGCTGATGTGACCCTGTACTGCACCCGAGAGCCACATCTGACCCAGGGAAAGGCTGTGACAGGATCGAACACATTCTGCTGTCATGGAGGTGGGTACGGCATTTGAGGCTGGCATACAGGCTGGAAAAAAAGTTTTTAAAGTGGGGTTTTTTTGGTGGGAGGGGATTAGTGACCACTGGGGGAGTCCGGGGAGGTCATCCCCGATTCCCTCCAGTGGTCATCTGGGCAGTTGGAGCACTTTTTTGGGACTTGTTCGTGAAAAAAAAGGGTCCAAAAAAAGTGACCCAAAATCGCGGTAAAAACGCTTTTTTTTTTTCCGATTATCAGCTAAAGACGCCCATCTCTCCTCGGCTGATAACCACGCCCAAGTTCCGCCTCCACCACGCCTCCGACACGCCCCCGTCAACTTTATTCGTTTCTGCAATGGAGTGCAGTTGGAAACGCCCAAAATCGGCTTTCGATTATACCGATTTGGGCGCCTTTGCGAGACAAACGTCTATCTCCCGATTTAGGTCGCACTATAGGCTTTCGAAAATAAGCTGGATACCCAGATAAAGTCGAAAAACAGAAGATGCTTACAGTTAAGTGGGAGTAATCTTCTGCCCCCATGTTCATGGAGGCAGTTTTGCTTGTTGTTGTATACAGAGCATTGCTTATAGACGGTTTAGTCCTGTGTCTTGAAACAGGACAGGACTACAGATTTATGTAATTTCTAGTTCTCTGTGATTTGTTCTTCCTGAACACATGCCCCTGTTCCCTGAGTCTTATGGGACTTTTCCTATTGGCTAGCCCTTGACTCTGTGTATGCTGGGTAGGTGGCTAGCCTGCTTCTCTCTCCAGTGAGGTTGAGAGAGGTTCTGCATCAAGGAGGTTTGATTGAGAACAGAAGACGGCATGATGCCAAAAAGTTGAAGCCAATTAGGTTAGTCTGGTTCCCCTTCTCCATGCCGCCATCGTTCTGTGTACACTCAAAACAAAGCAAACACTACTACTATTACTACTATAAATCACTTCTATAGCGCTACCAGTCGTACGCAGTGCTTTACAATGAACACGAAGAAAGACAGTCCCTGCTCAAAAGAGCTTACAATCTAAACAAACCTAAGAGCTGCTGCATCCACGTTGTCGTTCTTGATTGCTGGTAGCATTTTTATTTGATCCCACTTATATTTTCAAACATACCAGCTTGTGCAGCATACAGATGTACTCAGAGGAAATATAATAACAGAATAACTTTTCATAGATAGAGTAGTCATTTGTTATAAATCGTAATCAGTGTGTCATTTGGAGGAGATGGTTATAGGGACACCCTAGCATGTGTTATATTCGTGCAGAGATTTTTTTCTCTCGGTAAAGGGCCACTAAAACAGACATCATGTTATGAGAACCAGGTGCTCAACATTCAGGGCCCTGTTTACTAAGCTGCACTGTAGGCACACTAACTTTTTAGCGTGCACTAATGCTAGAGACAACCATATATTCCTATGGGTGTCTCTAACATTAGCACGCACTAAAAATGCTAAACAGGGCCCTTAGTGAGTTGTGTGCATAAATCTTAATGCCAATTAGTGCTGATGGCTTGTTAACATTCAATTAACAGCAATGATTAGCTAGTTAACCAATTAAGTTGTATGCACGGTTATGGAATATGCTTCAACTTCCATGCAAAAATTAAGGCGCCATATATAGAATCCTGGGGTTTGTTAGATATGGTAATACTATTATAAATTCCTTCTATAATATGATCTCATAATCACTCTGATAACGGAGTTCAGAAGCAAACCAAGGACAGAATATATTATTACTACAATTTAACAGGTCAAGTGCATTCAATCTAGTAGACCACATAATAATAATGGCCCTGCTCGATTACATGGGAATCAGCGGAAGAGTGGCTGCATGGTTCAAAAGACCAGATCCTACATAGTGAAGATGTCCAACCAGTTATCAACATCTTGGATCTCTGAGTGTGAGGTACTACAGGGATCACCAATATCTCCAATACTGTTCAATGTAATTATGGCACCACTTGGGAAAACAACTGGAACTAATGGCTTTTTACCCATTTATATATGCAGATGATGTCACTAATTACATACCATACAGAAATACTGGACAAACGTAAAACAGGTCTGGACCTTAAGGAAAAATGGACAGCAACATTCAAACTCAAACTAAATAGGGACAAAACCAAATTCCTGGTTCTATCAAGCCCAAACAACCCCACATCACACCAAAACTTCACAATCAACAATCAAACATACAAAATTGATGCACAGCTAAAAATATTAGGAATTATCCTCAACAAACATCTATCACTGGTCAGTCAAATATTAGCTGTAACAACAAAATGCTTCAGAACACTATGGGGTATTGGTGTCAGAGGATATGAAGGTGAAGAAACAATGTGACAAGGCGACGGCTGTGGCTAGAAGGATGCTAGGCTGCATAGAGAGGGGTATAACCAGCAGAAGAAAGGAGGTGTTGATGCCCCTCTACAAGTCGTTGGCGAGGCCCCACTTGGAGTATTGTGTTTAGTTTTAGAAGCTGTATCTGGGTAAAGATGTAAAAAGACTGGACGCTGTGCAAAGAAAAGCTACGAAAAAGGCATGAGATTTGCGTTGCAAACCGTATGAGGAGAGACTTGCCGACCTGAACATGTATACCTTAGAGGAAAGGAGAAACAGACGTTCAAATATTTGAAAGGTATTAATCCGCATTCAAACCTTTTCCGGAGACGGGAAGGTGGTAGAACTAGAGGACATGAATTGAGGTTGCAGGGGGGCAGACTCAGGAGTAATGTCAGGAAGTATTTTTTCACAGAGAGGGTGGTGGATACGTGGAATGCCCTCCTGCGGGAGGTGGTGGAGATGAAAATGGTAATGGAATTCAAACATGGATCCATGGAATCTTAGCAGACATTGGGTGGCAACGCCGGTATTTGGAGAATAAAACTGATGCAGGGCGGACTTCTATGGTCTGTGCCCTGAGAAAGGCAGGAACAAATCAAACTCAGATATACATATAAAGTATTACATACCATGTAAAATGAGTTTATCTTGTTGGGCAGACTGGATGGACCGTTCAGGTCTTTATCTGCCGTCATTTACTGTGTTATTACACTGGCTGCCAATCAAGGCAAGACTAATCTTCAAAGCTAGCACCATCATTTACAAAATATTATTCGGTATGTCGCCTAAATATATGCTAGATATGATTGAACTATCCCCACGAAACGCAAGTCCAGAAACCAGAGGCTACCTGCTTCTTCACTACCCAACTGCAGAAACATAACCTACAAAATTAGCTACATGGCTGGGTTTAGTAACCTGGGTTTCAAATGGTAGAACTCAATACCATAGTTCACAAGAAGTATCACCAATTATCTCCAGTTCAGGAAAAAAATAAAAATAAAAACTTACCTCTTTAAAAAATTCTACAATAAGTAAATAAGCCATCGAAGACCTTTTCGCTTGCCAATCACAAATCATCATTGATAGTAGATTCCTATTTGTTAGTCACTTCCTACTTGTAAATCATTACTGTAATTTCTACCAGAATGCAAATGTAAACAGTCATTGTAATTTTCAACCAGAATGTAAACTGTAAGCCAGTTTGAACCGAAACTTGGTTTTGGATAGCAGCGGGATATAAGAATACATAAATATGTAATCTGCCTTGCATCCTGTTGGTTAAAGGCGGAATAAAAGCAACATAATACAACAGAAACAGAGAAACATGATGGCAGATAAGGGCCAAACAGCAAAACATGGCAATATAATACAATGTCTTTAGGAATGTGCACACAAATGAAATCTATGTGCACACAAATTTTATGCCTTTCTTGACCATTCTTTCTTTACACTGCTACTCCCATTAATTTTTCTATCATGATGTATAGAAATCCATTAGAGATATGCATTCATTAGCATCCATGAAGTTGATTAGCATGTCTTAAAAACTTGTGTCCATGCATAATGAATTTAACACATGTAAAGTCGATCTGTGCACATTAAAAACTTCTAAAAGGCAACAAAAAATGTCTACTAATATGAATATGTGACACACACACAAAAAAAATCCAAAATGTGGGAAAATTTGGCTAAAAAATCCAGATACTAACTGAAAATGATTCAACTGTGCACTTCCCTAAAGTCCATGGTAGAATACTGAACTAGCAGTGTGTCTTTGGACACCTTTTGCATTGTCAAGACTCAACAACCCAAATTATGTTAATTGGTTGTCTTTCAGTAATTGTAAAAGTACTGCAATTGAAATGCTGATCTGAATGAGAGCTGTGTTTTCCAGTGATTTGCCAGAGGCAGAAACCTTTTGAAAACAAGTTTATTGTGCCAAAGACATGTAAATCCAAAATGCTTCCCAATAATGTGTGGACAAAACTCCATTTCCTTGCTGGCCCTGAGGAATGTTCTCTTGCAATTTAGAACCTTTCCATATAATAATAAAAAGAAAATCTTGCATATATTAAAAAAATATGTATTTTTGGAATTGTTCTCAGATATTTTTATAAGTCTAATGAATTACTTCTAGAAGTATGCAGAAATAGGTTTCTGGTTTTCATGGGAATGTGCTTTTAACAATGGAACTGGAAAAAACTTGCATTCTGAATTCTTGAATGTGGTGTTTGTTAATTACTGCACAATGGCAGAAGAACCTGTATGTCTTCCATGTATGGCCACTGACAATACATGTGGGCTTTGGAGGAGGCTATCAGGCTTATTTTCGAAAGAGAAGGGCGCCCATCTTTCGACACAAATCGGGAGATGGGCGTCCTTCTCCCAGGGTCGCCCAAATCGGTATAATCGAAAGCCGATTTTGAGCGTCCTTAACTGCTTTCCGTCGCGGCAACGACCAAAGTTCACGGAGGTGTGTCGGAAGAATAGCGAAGGCGGGACTGGGGCATGCTTAACACATGGGCGTCCTCTGCCAATAATGGAAAAAAGAAGGGCGTCCCTGACAAACACTTGGACGACTTTACTTGGTCCTTTTCTTTTTACGACCAAGCCACAAAAATGTGCTCTAAATGACCAGATGACCACCGGAGGGAATCGGGGATGACCTCCCCTTATTCCCCCAGTGGTCACTAACCCCCTCCCACCCTAAAAAAAAATGTTTTAAATACATTTTCCAGCCTCTATGCCAGCCTCAAATATCATACCCAGCTCCATGACAGCAGTATGCAGGTCCCTGGAGCAGTTTTAGTGGGTGCAGTGCACTTCAGGCAGGCGGACCCAAGCCCATCCCCCCCACCTGTTATATTTCTAGTGGTAAATGTGAGTCCTCCAAAACCCACCACAAACCCACTGTACCCACATCTAGGTGTCCCCCTTTATCCCTAAGGGCTATGGTAGTGGTGTACAGTTGTGGGGAGTGAGTTTTGGGGGGCTCAGCACACAAGGTAAGGGAGCTATGCACCTGGGAGCTTTTTCTAAAGTTCACTGCAGTGCCCCCTAGGGTGCCCAGTTGGTGTCCTGGCATGTCAGGGGGACCAGTGCACTATGAATGCTGACTCCTCCCATGACCAAATGGCTTGGATTTGGTCATTTCTGAGATGGGCGTCCTCGGTTTCCATTATGGCCGAAAATCGGGGACGACTATCTCTAGGGACAACCATCTCTAAGGTCGACCTAAATGTTGAGATTTGGGCATCCCTGACCGTATTATCGAAACGAAAGATGGCCACCCATCTTGTTTCGATAATACGAGTTTCCCCGCCCCTTCGCGGGGACGTCCTGTGAGGACGTCCTCGGGAAAACCTGGGCACCCCATTCGTTTATGCCCCTCCACGTGGGCTGTGGAGAAGGTGTACGTGGGCCCAGAACCAGAGCTTCCAAGTTACCCAACTCCAGCAGGGAGATTTTAGGCAAGTCCCGGATTTTTGCCAACCTCATCACGATGTATTATGGGACATGCAGCACTGATTTCAATGGGTACAATCAGGAACCACAAATATCACACTGCTTTGGGATGTAAGTTTAAAACCAGGACTGGCCAAAAAGTATCCCTCCTGAAACTGGGTAACATGGCAGCTCTGCAGAACTCTGAAAAATCTTTGCTGACAATGAGATTTTCTGGCCCTGCAGCGTGGGCAGAGGGTGTCTATGCTTAGGGGGACTTTCATCAACCTGTGGTAAGCCTACTGCCAGGGTAGCGCACAATGAATCGGCCTTACCGCCGGGTTCTCCCAGGAGCCCGGAAGTAGCTTCGTTTCTGCCGCGCACCATTTCTGGCGTTATAAAATAGCTTTGATTGTCTAGCACCGGTTGGCAGAGAGTAGGCATGCCTGGCGGTAATCAGGTAGCGCCATGTGCTGCCCGATTACCTCCTAATTAGGAGGCGGTAAGGGCTCTGGCAGTAAATGGCCATGTGCCATATTTTTAAGTAGTGCATGGCCATTTGCTGCCTGGGATGCCCTTCCATGAAGCGGCGGTAGGTCCAACGCAGGCTTACCGCTCGCTAAAAGGGAAGTACTGCCAAACTTGAAAGAAATCAAAGACCTGCCTTTTACCTGCTGTGGTAAACGGGGGCCTCGGCGCACTTCAAAAACACACGCCAATGCCAGCGCAAGCCCCCTTTTGCCGCAGCTTCATAAAAGGACCCCTCTATAGGGAAAATGCTCTTTTACCCTCTGTGGTAAAAGGTGGCCTCGGCGAACAGCAATCTCACAAGCCGATGCCATCGTGGGCCACCTCACTTGGTAAAAGGGCCCCTTGGAGCAGAGCACAGCAAAATGAACTTCGAAATCTTTTAAGGGTCCTTTTACTAAGCTTACTAAGATTTTTCCAGTAAACATCTACCTTTAATTAACCACTTGGGCATAAAGAATTAATCAAAACTGTTTAAATATGCAGAGACTAGTATAGAGAAAACACATAGAAACTCACTCTTCTCTTGTAGGTGTCGGCAGGAATCGCGTGGGCTACAGAGGGCGAATAATGGGGAAAAGACGTCACTATGGGCTTATTATGGGCCTGGCAGCCAGAAAAGCATTAGTCATGCACAAAGGCATCAGCCCTTTGAACCGGCCACCACTGAGTGAGAGGGTAGGAAGGCCAAACTTTTTTGTTGTTGTTGTTCTGCTTTAGTGTTCATGACTTCTGTGTGATTCTGCTCCAAATTAGCACAGTTTAAAACTGAATCTGAAAAACATTTCTAAAGGTCAACATCTTGACATTCAGAGATCTCTGGAATGAGGGGGCATATGACAAAGTTAAGAGGGAATAGGCTTAGGAGTAACCTAAGGAAGTATTATTTCACAGAAAGGGTGGTGGAGGCATGGAATGGCCTCCCGGTGGAGATGGTGGAGTTGAGGACTGTTTCAGAATTTAAAAAGGCATGGGATAAGCATGTGTGATCGCTTAGGAACAGGTAGAATTGGGGGTTACAGAGGATGGGCAGACTGGATGGGTCATATGGCCTTTACCTGCTGTCATGTTCCTATGCTTCTATAATGAGCAATATACAATTCCTTACACCCCTCTCATTCTCTACATTCACTTGAGTCCCATTGCCTGATTTTGCCTAATCTAAAGATGGCACATTATGAAAACACCAGACACGTGGCATTCTTTTTTCCCATCTCCTAAATTATGGAATGATCCCTTTCTCACTGTGAACGATCTTTTCCAAAATTTAAAATTCTACTCGACACACTTTTTTAATTTTGCCTTTGGGTCCACATGGGTGACTGAGGTGGTCTGCTGACCAATAGTTGCTTGTTTGTTTGCTCTGGATTGTCTGTTTGTTCTTTCCTGTCTATATTTACATAGTAACATAGTAGATGACGGCAGATAAAGACCTGCACTGTCCATCCACTCTGTCCAACAAGATAAATTCATTTTTGAGCTATTTTATATGTATACCTGACCTTGATTTGTCCTTGCCATTTTCAGGGCACAGACTGTAGAAGTCTGCTCAGCACTAACTTTGCTTCCCAATTACCGATAAATTTAGTGTTATTTTCTGTTTTATTTGATCTGATTTTGTTTTACATTCTACACCGCTTAGATCTGCTTGATCAGTACATGTGGTATAAAAAATTCTAATAAACCAAAAACCATAACCTCAAATTATATAGGTTGTTTTTCCCAATAATATAAGAAACCAGTGAATTAAAGCAAAAGGTTTTCACATGCCAGATTGCACTGTACCTCAAACTAATAAGATTCCCTTGAGCCTACCCACTGCTCCAGCTAGTGCAGTGAAAATTGCAGAAAGCAAGGAAAATGAAACAAAGTACCCCTAGCCATGGCTGGGATTTGGAAAAACCCAGCAATGGAAGTAACACTCCACAACACAAATGTCCCAAATGGTGGGGGCCCCAATTAGTTGTTTTATTGTCTATTGAGATGTGATCATCTCCCAGGAAAAAGAAGTCTAGGCCTTTGGATGAATGCAGGGATAGTTGATCCCTGTTCCTTTTGTGTTACTTCTAGATGAGCAGTCCAGGTCCTCAGGTGATTGGCTGACCCACTGAGGACAGCTGAACTATAGCCTCCTCTCGTGCTCCCATGAGCTGCAGAGCTAATGGATACTGGTAGAGCCTAATTGGCCAGTCCTAGCAGGGCAGAATTTATGTAATAACAATATTTTCTCTGGCCCTGGAATTTGACAGTCTTCACAGGTGTTGCTTCTCTGTGCTGAGCTGTGGAGGAGGGCTCCTATCTTCCTTCAGTCCAACTCTTCCCAGCAACACAGGCTTTTCCTCTTCAGTAGATGGGCCTGTTAATCTTCAGACACATGCCTCCAGGTGCTGTGTTGTCATATACAGGCACTGAACTTCATGTGTCACATCCTCTGCCATCAATGGTTAGATTTCCCTCCTCCTCTCTCTGGCGGGGGGGGGGGGGGGGTGTCTTTCTTCTCTGGTGTCACTAATGTTAGTTCTTCTCTGATCCTTTCTTCCTAGAGGAGAGAGATCTTCCTGTCAGCAGTGCTGGGGGGGGTGCCCTTTCCTCCTTCACTGGCTGTTATAAAGCCAGGGGTAGGGATATTACTGCTCATGCCCAAGGTTGCCAGCAGGGAAAAATTTTCACAGCCCAAAACCAGCCGTAAACCCGCCCAAAAACCGCCCGCAGCCGACCCCCGTCTCCCGCGTCACCGAACCCCGCCCCTGCGTCACCTAACCCCGCCTCCCGCGTCACAAACCCCGCCTCCTGCATCACTAGCCCCGCCCCCAATGTCACCCCTGACGTCAACCCCGCCCCTGAAAGGCTTCTATTGGACCAAATTGGACCAATAGAAGCCCCGGCAGCGGGAAAACCGGCCAATCGGCGGCTGCGAAAACCCACCCAATCCCGCACCGCGGCCGCTCGAAAACCCGCCCAAATCCCCGCAACCCACGCGATTAGAAAATTCCCCGCAGCCGTTTCCGGAAAGCCGCCCAATTCGGCGGCTTAACCGCAACCCTGGCAAGTTTGCTCATGCCTCTACTCCTGGCTGGGGTTCTTCTCTGTGCAGGACCTTCTCCTTCCTCCTTGCCAATCAGGTGTTCCAGTGCTATAGCTGTGCCAGCCACTCCCCTGCTGCTGGGGCCATGGCTCTTTAAGGATGCCAGAGGGGTGGGCCTCCTCTCTGGGGGCAGCCCAACCGCCTTCCTGCCCCAACTGCTGCTCTCTCTGCAGCAGCAAATGCTTCTGTCATCCTCTCCCAGCTAGAGAGGTGCACGGGAATGGGGATTGTGAGATTCCCATGGGTATGAAAGAAGTTGCCACGCGATTCCCACAGGGATGGAAGAAGTTGCTATGGGATTCCTGTAGGAGTGTAGTCAAAATCTCTGGTGACTCCAGAATGAGGTTTGGAATGTACTAAGGGGCCCTTTTACAAAGGTGAATAAGATCCTACAAGCGTCCAGCGCGCAGCAGATTGGCATTACCGCCTGGCTACCAAATGCCCCATGCGGAAATTCTGAATTGAAAACACACGGTAGAAAATATTTTCTATTTTCTACCACGGGGTGCTTACCAGGCAGTAAACAACAGTGGGCATGCACTGCTTACTTACTTACCGCCATAGAAGCGCATAAGACCTTACTGCTAAGTCAATGGGTGGCGGTAAGGTCTCAGACCGAAAATGGACCCGTGCTGGTTTTCGTTTTGCCACACATCCATTTTCTGGCCCCTTAAAAAAATGCCCTTTTTCCAGGACACGGTAAAAAATGGCCCAGCATGCACCCAAAAGATGTGCTCGCACTGCAGCAGGCCACTTTTTTTCTGCAGCTTAGTAAAAGGGCCCCTGAGACAGGAAACAGCAGCACCAGAATTAAATTTGGAATGTATGGAGAGCAGACCTGCCAAGTCTACCGCATGGGGAGGGTAGGGGAGAGAGGAGAGTTGCTGGATATGAATGGAGGGGAGGGCAGGGGAGAGAGGAGTGTTGCTGGACATGGAGGGAAGGGCAGGGCAGGGGAGAGAGGAGAGTTGCTGGACATGGATGGGGGAAGGGAAGACAGGAGGAGATGCACATGGATGGAGGGGAGAGAGGAGAAATGCTGGACATGGATGGAGGGGAGGGAAGAGAGGAATTGAGATGCACAAGGATGGAGGGGAGAGAGGAGAAATGCTGGACATGGATGGAGGGGAGGGAAGACAGAAGGAGATGCACATGGATGGAGGGGAGAGAGGAGAAATGCTGGACATGGATGGAGGGGAGGGAAGAGATGGAAGTGAGATGCACAAGGATGGAGGGGAGAGAGGAGAAATGCTGGACATGGATGGAGGGGAGGGAAGAGAGGAAGTGAGATGAACATGGATGGCGGAGCGGAGAGAGAGGAAAAATGGTGGATATGGATGGAGGAGAGGGAAGAGAGGAAGGAGATGCATAAGGATGGAGGGGAGTGAAGAAAGAGGAAGGAGATGCATACTGACAGAGATGAGGGAAAGGGAAAAGAGGAGAAAAACTACACATGGATGGAGAAATAGATGCTGGATGGAAAGAGGGAAGAGAGGGGGCAGATGCTGGAAGGAAAGGGGAGAGAGACAGGGTAGATGCTAGATGGAAACGGGGGAGAGTTAAGATCGAGGAAAGAAGAAACAAGAGACTGGGACCAACACAATTAGAAACAGTAAACAGCCAGACCACAAAGGTAGGAAAAAATGAATTTTATTTTTTTTAGTTTAGGATAAAGTAGTGTGGTAGCTGTGTTAATAAATACAGAAAATGGAAGTAAGGTGATATCTTTATTGGACTAATTTTAATACATTTTTGACTAATGTTTGGAGACCAAACCCTCCTTTCTCGTGTCAGAACAGAATACCATAACAGCAGTATACTGTCCTGACCTGAGGAAACAGGTTTTGGCCTTTGAAAGCTAATTGAAAAATGTATTTAGTCCAATAAAAATGATATTATCATATTTTCCATTTTTGTTTTATTTGTATTTGTTCACCTATAGTATAGTGATTGAAATATGTCAGTTTTTGAAATTTGCATCTCTTTATATTTGCACAGTACAGGGGAACTGAGGGGTGGGACTGTTCAGGGAAGAAGTCCTGGTGCAGGTTGCAGGCAGCCTATGAGTGGCGCTGCCACTGCCCAGGTGAAGACTGCAGCAGACAGGATTTAAGGTGGGGGGGGGGGGGGGGGGAGAACACACTGCCTGTTAAAAAAAGCCACCCCCAATCATTTTGAAAAGTTGGCTCCTCTGCACCCACCTACCTTTTAGGCAAAGCAGAGGCAGACTCGGCATGACGGCACAGTGGGCACGCACACATGCAGTCAAACTGCAGGTCACAGCTTGACCTCTGGTGACCCGTGCGTGACTGTGCATCCTTCCTTCTCTGCGTGCTACTGCTGCTGTTTAGTCATGTATTGTGGTATGTTACCACTCGTCGTTGCTGGTCAAAATAGCTGCATGCACGCACCACGCTTACTGCTGCCAGGGGTTGACTAGTGTGAGAAAAGGTTGGAGATACGGATTAGCAAGCAGCTGCCCAGCACCGCAGGACCAGGTAATAAAATTTTAAATACATATTTTTTTTTACATCATCATGTAATTTTTTTTGTAAATTAAGCTAGCTGGGCACTATTAAAATTTATTGTTGGGAATTTCTGGGTGGGGTAAGCACTTCACTGCCAGTGCCTAGGACAAAAAATGTATATTTAATGATTAAAATATACCTTTTTTTTGCCCTAGGCAGTGAAGAGCCCACCCCCCACCCAGAAGCCCACCACCGTGACCAGCCAGCGTTTTGATTACTCTTGTAATCAAAATGATGCCTCTGGTCTGGTGGTGGGCTTCTAGATGGGCCGGGGGGGGGGGGGGGGTAGACTGTTCACTGCCTAGGGCAGGGGTAGGCAACTCCGGTCCTCGAGAGCCGCAGGCAGGTCAGGTTTTCAGGATATCCACAATGAATATGCAGGAGATAGATTTGCATACCATGGAGGCAGTGCTTGCAAATCTATCTCCTGCATATTCATTGTGGATATCCTGAAAACCTGACCTGCCTGCAGCTCTCGAGGACCGGAGTTGCCTACCCCTGGCCTAGGGCAAAAAAAAAAAAAAGAGATGTATTTAGTCATTAAATATATCTGTTTTGCCCTGGCCTAGGCAATGAGGAGCCCATCCCTACCCAGTAAGTATGTGGTTTATGTTGATGCAGAGCAGCTGTTGGGTAATACTTAGAAATCTATCACAAAGTGCATTCTAAGGCATTATTTTGTAGTATCCAAGAAGCACTACTCATACCTATACATATATATATATATATACATATATATATATATATAAGTGCCCACCCATATTAGCTCTGGGTCCAGCCAAAATGTCAGGTCAGGCTATGCCACTGTGACGGCCCGTGTTTCGGTGTATCACACTGTCTACATCAGGGGTCAAATAAATAATTCGTCCAAAAAAACTTATATTCAACTCTGCATATATCAAATCCCAGAACTGTGATCCATTCGAAATGATCAAAGGACACACAAAAATCAACCACCACTTGCAAACTCAATGGGCAAAATACTCTCCATAAAGCAAGGGGGAAAAACGCAGCTTCTTCTGGCTTAGAACCCAGTTGCAGACCTGGTTAGTCAAGGGACGTTTAGCCTTGAGCCCTGTAGTAATGGAGATAGTTAGTTAATTAGCAACAGGTAGAAAATCCTGGGCCTTTACTGCAGCCTTATGGTAAAAGAGAGGTGGGGGTGGGGAAAAGTTAACAGCAGCCCTTGGTGGGGGGAGGGGGAAACAAAATCCAATAAACAGGGTAGTTTAAAGGAAGCGAACATAAGCAATAAACTCTGGAACTGGAAGAAATAAAAAGAGAGAGAGGGTGGAGCTCAGCAGCACACGCTCAGAGAGAGTAAGGGATTCAGCCAGAATTATCGTTAATGTCAGGGAATAATCGTTAATGTTCACACTTTCCAGACACTTGTGCAGGGATCTTCCTCTTATGATCCCCAGCGCCTCTCTCCCCTCCCAGCTAAGTTGGGACAGTCTCTCTCAAAGAGGAGGGAGAGTGTGGGGCGGGGAGCAGGAGAGAGTAACTTGTGCCAGTCCCACACCGTACATCCCTGCCCTGAGCAGCTTGCTAGGAGCTACCTTGCTGAGCTGAGGGACTGCTGAAAGCAACTTCAAAGGGCAAAGAGGATAAAAAAGGAAGAGAGTAACAACAGAATTGGATGTTAGGAGTCGAGAACCTTCGTCTCGGAGCACACTTGGAGTTTACCAAGGGCCAGGAGAGCCCTGTGCAGCTTGGCGAGCCGCGGATCTGCCACCGGGATGCGTGGAGAGGCTGGACGGCTCAGCGGAGCTCTCCTCCGGGCGCTGCTGCCGCTACTGCTGCTAACCAGACCCGTGTACAACGCGGCAGGTAAGGAGGCTCCCAGCCCCCGTTTTATGCAATATGTGAAGGCTGATTTTTATTATTATTGTGGTTTTGCATAACGATTGGTGTACCTAGCCTTTTTTTTTGTGGCTTATTTTTTGCATTGGATAATGTTCAGTTGTACCGGATCGACTTAAGAATTTGGGGTGGGGGTAGTGCTGCCTCCTGCAGTGGAACGAAAATGTTATTTTTGTTTCAGGTGCCCAAGAGGAAACTTAATAGAAGTGGGATTGTCGTGTAATTTATACGTGCGGATCTATGGGATGCTGTATTTGGGAGCGGTGCACCTTTTTGCAGAAAATCACCCACGTTGTTCAGAGCCAGGTTTTCCTTAAGTGTTTTCGTCGTCTTGGCATTTCAGAGATGTTCCTTTGTTTCGTCTTGAAAGGCACTCGGTAGTCAGTTGGGTTATTGAATTTTGTTTGCTACTTTTTTTTTTTTCTCCAAGCGCTCTGAGGTACTCTACATGGACGTACACCGCTTCCATAGCTTTCAGGCGACACATAAGAAATCAAATAAATTAAATAAAAACCTAAAGAGACAAGTCGCTGCATTATTTTAGATAGAGTCGCGACCTTTAATTGCAAACCAACCTTTTTGGAGTATGCAAGAAAGATTTGACCATCCTGAATGGAGCTGGTTTTTGACAAGAACAGTTTGGGATTCTCTTCACCTATTTGGCTTTGCAGTTAGTATAATAATGTCTTAATTCCCGGATTCTCCCTCCCCCTTAGCTGGGGGAGGAGACTCGAAGTATTGGAGCTGATGGACGTTTAATTGAGTCTTTCTCTCCTGTGGGCTTTACTGTTTGTGTTTTGGACGATCTCATTTCCTGAGTACCTGGCCGGGGGGGAGGGGAGGGGAGGTTTTGAATTGGGTGGGGGGATGGGTGAGGTAAGCGCCTTTCGGATCTGGACACATTTAGGACTGGGCTCAACAAGTTCCGCAATTGTTTCTAGAGCTGAGCTGAATAAACTCGACTTGTTAACATCTGACCTGGGACCGTGGCAGGGAGCCGTCGCTGTTGAGCTAAAGCCAGTTTGGGAGTTGTTTCCTCTCTCTGTCTCAGCAGAGTAAAATTACGGTTTTCACAGTCCAAAGGAAAGATGGACAGAACAGAAGCATGGCTGGGGGGTGGGTAGAAAACTATACAAGGAGGTAGAAACGTATCAAAACAATCAACAGACAACTTGGCCTCTTCTTAACTTCAGAGAAATTACAGGCGGTTTAATCATGGTGCTCTTAATTGGAGTGACAGATTTCTGTGTGTGAAACTTCAGAAGGGAGGTGCCCGTCTCCTGCTTTGATGTAATGCAAGTGAGATGTCCCAGGGGAGCTGAGCATGTGTTCTGCACCCGGAGCCCCATCTCATCTGGGGGTGAGGGGAAGAGAGAGCCTCCCTCCTGCCGATCTTTTTGCTGCAGCGGGTTACAGACAAATGCGCAGTGGCGGCCTCTCCTCCTCCTCCTCCCCCCCCCCCGATCGCTGTGCAACTGGTGACTTGGGGGGGGGGGTGGGGAGGGGATCGGCATTACAGCGGACGTGTTAATCAGTTGCAGGCTTGAAAGGCTTTTGCTTTCTAATCCATTTACCTCTCCCCAGGAGGTGACAGATGCCTGCGTTGTGCATTTCCTGTTGTTCAGCTCTGCACTCCCCAGCGCCTTTCGGCCATTTGTTGTGAATGTGATTCCCCCTCTGGGGGGGGTGGGGAGGGAGCGAGCAGGTTAAAGTTCCCCCTAGCATGGATCGGTTGGCGTTTGTTGCCCTTTGTGCGGGAGGGATCTGAGGCTCATGTGGGGTGGGGGTATCTTGTGGTGGCACAGGATTTTCTGGGTTGTGGGGGGGGGGGGGCTTCCACATCATAGTTGCAGGGTCTGTCTTCATTATTGTGAAAAGCAGGCTACAAAATAATGAAAACAAAAATCGCAAAGTAATAAACCACTTTAGAGGGTTTTGACTTTTTTTTTTTTGTTTGTTTTGTTACATTTGTACCCCACGCTTTCCCACTCATGGCAGGCTCAATACGGCTTACATGGGGCAATGGAGGGTTAAGTGACTTGCCCAGAGTCACAAGGAGCTGCCTGTGCCTGAAGTTGATTTCCACATCTTGTTTCCTTTACCTCATTCCACTTTGCTGAGGGGGAGTGAGAAGTGTTTACTGGTACCGACCTTTTTTTTTTTTTTTTGTAAATCACTACTAGAAGAACCCAGCTATGGTGAGATCCAAAAACCTTGCTCGACCCCTCACTGGATACAATAGCTGTATTCATACATCATACCTTGGGAGTGTGCAGCTAGTAATTCACTAGATTGCCAGTGTGGCATCACACAGCAGTCTGGTCTCAAAATTGTGTTTGAATTGAAGGGTTACAGATTGTGTGTTCTAGGGTATTTTGGGGATTGCAGGAGTTCTGTTTATTTCTTATTTACCTCCTGCAAACCCAAAAGCTATTGAAGTGGTGGGATGTTTTGTATGAATGAACAGACAGGGCAAGTCGATGGCCCTGTATACCAAGCATTATTCCTACGGGACAGGATCTTCAGTAAATAAGCACTAGTGAAAGAGGATTAGGACTTCGGTTTTCCAAATATCAGGCCTGCTAATTCGTAGCTTGATGCTAAATGTTGTGTAGTATTCTGTATTGTAATGCAGGTTTCTGTTGCGGTTAAATTCTGTATTAATAACAAAAGACCCGGGAGTCAATCCGTTTGTTTGGTGTAAAATGTACTTGTAGCTGAATTCAGGACACAAGCACTTTTTGATGGGAGGAGAGGGCTTCACTCTGTGACAGTGATGGAGCACTTCTGTAGTCACCAGGGGAATTTCAGTAAGCCAGAGTGCTGGAAATCACAGATGGAATACCAAATGGCATGTTCTGGTGTTCCACTTTCCTTTCTCATGTTATCTTACATTTAGGGTTAGATTTACTGAAAGGCGTTAACTGGCACACCTTAATGAGCCATTTCTTCTTGCAGGCTCCATTTTATGTAGGGGGACATATATTTACTATAAATTCACCCTAAGGGCTCCTTTTACTAAGCGGGGATAAGGCCAATGTGGGATTACCGCTCGCTATACAGGAAGTACCACCAGGCTACCGCAGCAGCCCGGTGGTACTTCCCACCCCTATT
Source organism: Microcaecilia unicolor (assembly GCF_901765095.1). NCBI lineage: Eukaryota > Metazoa > Chordata > Amphibia > Gymnophiona > Siphonopidae > Microcaecilia > Microcaecilia unicolor. Next base: position 193,739,460 of record NC_044032.1, read on the forward strand.
GTGTTGTCACTTCAGGTGTTAAAAAATGTATTTATTTTTGTAGCGCCGGAGTATACCTGGCGGTAATCAGTTAACGCGGGAGCCCTTACTGCCACCTCAATGGGTGACGGTAAAGGCAACCCCCCCCCCCCACACACACACACAAAATGGCTGAGTGGCAAGTGCTTTACTGGCCACCTGGCCATTTCCTGTTGGAAAGTGAGACTTCCCTTTTACTAGCTGCGGTAAAAGGGGGCCTTGGTGTGCATGTAAAACACGCTAGTACATGGACTTAGTGTATCCTTAGATAGGCCTCTCGTATGTTAAGCCCATTTCAAGTACAACTGTCAAAAGGGCTTTTTTTTCCTGTTTCTTGAATATATTATATGGCCGTGCACTATGCTGATATGTTTTTGCTGATTCCTGTCAATCCAGTTATAGATTTTGTTTCTTACTAGATTGTCTTTCTAGGGTTGTTGAGCAGGCTAGACAATGGCCATTGACGTGGAGGGTCATAATCGAACGGGGTACGTTTTGTTGAGGGCGTCCTCGCAGGACATCCTCAGGAAGGGGCTGGGAAACCCGTATTATTGAAACAAGATGGGCGTCCATCTTTCATTTCGATAATACGGTCGGGGATACCTAAATCTTAACATTTAGGTTGTCCGTAGAGATGGTCGTCCCTGGTTTTCAGCGATAATGGAAACCGAGGACGCCCATCTCAGAAATGACCAAAACCAAGCCATTTGGTCGTGGGAGGAACCAGCATTCGTAGTGCACTGGTCCCCCTGACATGCCAAGACACCAACCGGGCACCCTAGGGGGCACTGCAGCGCACTTCATAAATTGCTCCCAGGAACATAGCTCCCTTACCTTGTGTGCTGAACCCCCACAAAACCCACTCCCCACAACTGTACACCACTACCATAGCCCTAAGGGGTGAAGGGGGCACATAGATGTGGGTACAGTGGGTTTGTGGTGGGTTTTGAAGGGCTCACATTTACCACCACAAGTGTAACAGGTAGGGGGGGGATGGGCCTGGGTCCGCCTGCCTGAAGTGCACTGCAACCACTAAAACTGCTCCAGGGACCTGCATACTGCTGTCAGTGAGCTGGGTATGACGTTTGAGGCTGGGAAAAATATTTTTAAAGGTGTGTTTTTTTTTTTTAGGGTGGGAGGGGGTTAGTGACCACTGGGGGAGTAAGGGGAGGTCATCCCCAATTCCCTTCGGTGGTCATCTGTTCAGTTCGGGCACCTTTCTTAGGCATGATCGCAAGAAAAAATGGACCAAGTAAAGTCGTCCAAGTGTTCGTCAGGGACGCCCTTCTTTTTTCCATTATCGGCCGAGGGCGCCCATGTGTTAAGCACGCCCCAGTCCCGCCTTCGCTACACTTCCGACACGCCCCCGTGAACTTTGGTCATCCCCGTGATGGAAAGCAGTTGAGGACGCCCAAAATCGGCTTTCGATTATGCTGATTTGGGCGATCCTGGGAGAAGGACACCCATCTCCCGATTTGTGTAGAAAGATGGGTGCCCTTCTCTTTCGAAAATAAGCCTGTATATATCGACTTAAACTTAATATGGAGAAGTTGGTCTAGAGAAATATCTTATTCCAGCTTCTATTCAAATAGTTGGTGTATGTGCTTTTTAATCTCTAAAGTGTTGGATATTTCTCTGGATTCTTTATTGAATTTTGAAAAACAGATTAAGTCTGTAGTACAAAAATCATTTTTAAAATTCAGACAATTGTGCTAAGTTCGCTCTTTTTTTTTTTTTTTTTTTTTTTCAGCAACCAAAATCTACTGTTTTGCCTCGTTTGGATTACTGCAACTCCCCTTATTCTGGAATTTCAGTAAAACTCATGAGAAACTTTGGTACAAAACACAGCTGCGAGGTGGAGAGATCAGGGCTCAAGATATGATTGTTATTCCTTTGTCTGTGGATCTATATTGGCTCCTTATGGATATGTGTGTTAAGTTTAAGTTGTGCTGTCTGACTTTTAAGACTTTTCATGGAGATGTGCTTGAATTTCCCTAATTTATATTTTAAATATTTTTATTGAAGCACTTGAGAATAGGTGTAATCAAATATCAAAATGATAAAAAGTGTACATCCAAATGAGAGAACAAAAGTGAAATCATATTTTATAGCAACCCCGCACCCATTCGTAACCTTTCCACCTCTTACAATAGAATTTCCCTAATTTAATTAGGTATTGGGTAGACAGATTGGAAATCGTAATTATGATGATTACTGTTATCTTCCATCAACAAGGGGTATAAAGTATAAACGGGTACCTCAAAGATCAGACTGTTGTGTGATTAGTTTGGAATTTATTACCATTAAACATTTGCTTAGTTTATGTGGCGTTTCGAAAGAGTTAAGGCACGGATTTTTGAAAAAATGTTGACATTAAAATAATGTATGTTACTTTTGGTGGGATGCATTATGTTATATATTATAAATTTATGTAACCTGCTTTGAACCTGAATGATATGGCGGGATATTAATCCCTCAAATGGTATATAGATGCTAGTCCAAATTGCAATCTAGCATAAGCAACTCTAATATGTTTTTTTTTGGCAGACCTCAGTAGTGCAACTGAAGCCTCAGATATTGTGCCATGAGAATTAAGCACTCAGTTTGTCATCAGTTGTCTTATAAAATGTATTTTTCTTTGATATTTATAGCTCATATATGGCCCTGTTTACTAAGGTGTGCTAACGTTTTTAGGATGCGCTAATTCTAGAGACACCCATAGGAATATATGGGTGTCTCTAGTGTTAGCGCGTGCTAAATTTTAGCGTATGCTAGCACGCCTACACTGCGGTTTAGTAAACAGGGCCCTTAATACATAAGTATTGCCATACTGGGAAAGACCAAAGGTCCATCAAGCCCAGCATCCTGTTTCCAACAGTGGCCAATCCAGGTCACAAATACCTGGCAAGAACCGAAAAAAGTACAAAACATTTTATACTGCTTAGCCCAGAAAATAGTGGATTTCCCCCAAGTCCATTTAATAATGGTCTATGGACTTTTCCTTTAGGAAGCTGTCCAAACCTTTTTTAAACTCCACTAAGCTAACCGCCTTTACCACATTCTCTGGCAACGAATTCCAGAGTTTAATTACACGTTGAGTGAAGAAACATTTTCTCCGATTCGTTTTAAATTTACTACATTGTAGCTTCATCACATGCCCCCTAGTCCTAGTATTTTTGGAAAATGTAAACAGATGCTGCACATCTACCTGTTCAACTCCACTCATTATTTTATAGACCTCTATCCTATCTCTTCTCAGCCGCCTTTTCTCAAAACTGAAGAGCCCTAGCCGCTTTAGCCTTTCCTCATAGGGAAGTCGTCCCATCCCCTTTATCATTTTCGTCGCCCTTCTCTGTACCTTTTCTAATTCTACTATATCTTTTTTGAGATGCGGCGACCAGAATTGAACACAGTAGTTGAGTTGCGGTCGCACCATGGAGCGATACAAAGGCATTATCACATCCTCATTTTTGTTTTCCATTCCTTTCCTAATAATACCTAACATTCTGTTTGCTTTCTTAGCCGCAGCAGCACACTGAGCAGAAGGTTTCAATGTATCATCGATGACGACACCTAGATCCCTTTCTTGGTCCGTGCCTCCTAACATGGAACCTTGCATGACGTAGCTATAATTCGGGTTCCTCTTTCCCACATGCATCACTTTGCACTTGCTCACATTAAACTTCATCTGCCATTTAGACGCCCAGTCTCTAAGTCTCATAAGGTCCTCTTGTAATTTTTCACAATCCTCCCGCGATTTAACAACTTTGAATAACTTTGTGTCATCTACAAATTTAATTACCTCACTAGTTACTCCCATCTCTAGGTCATTTATAAATCTGTTAAAAAGCAGTGGTCCCAGCACAGACCTCTGGGGAACCCCACTAACTACCCTTCTCCATTGAGAATACTGACCATTTAACCTTACTCTCTGTTTGTAAAGTAGTAGAGTATTAAATATCTTCTTTAAATGGTAATAATAAACTTAGCTTTGTGGGCTCAGGGGCATAGCATTAGCATGCGTCCATTTAAAAAGAAATGTAACAGGAGCCCTTGCCATCTTTTATTTAGGTGACAATAAGGGCTCCTGTGTTATGGATTAGCTAACCACTTAGCTCAGCAGTAATGTCGGTGTGTTAGCTGATTAGCACATGCATGTTCACTCTTGGGCCCCGACACACCCCTTCAAAGAAAGTACAAAAAGCACACGCATAGCTTGCACAGATGGCAGAACTAATGCAGAATGCTTTAGCATGCCCTGTGTTAGGTGCTAAAGTAGCTTAGTGGACAGTCCCCTTGGTGAGCTAAGCAGGCTTTGCTTTTTTTCTTGGCGAGATTTTTTACTGGTGTTTGTAACTTTTCTATTGCTTGTACAAAGGTTTCCTCCCTCTAAGTGACCTGGTACTCTTTAAAGCTAGACAATCAAACACAGGTTCACATTGCCTGTGTATATAAATCCTGGATGTCTCATAGAGATAGCAGCATAAACTGTGAGTGGAGAAAAAAGCTTCAGAATCGCTGCCCAGCCTGTTACCTCTCAGTGAAATTGTAAGGTATCAGCTCTGCGTGCCATCATTTAGCTTAAAAAAAAAAACAAAACACATCTACCTCAATAAATCGATCTCAATTTTCATTACTAATTCACTAATTCTTCTATAAATGTACTGTATCTAATTAGTGGAACTAGTAAGGCAGCACAAGTTCCATCCCGCTGCTTTGATTGCAAACATAACAAAAAATCCAGAAGAGTCAACCCGAATCACTTAGCTTTATATTTCATTAGTTCTTCTCTGGGTGACCCTTCTCTTTTGGTAACCCGACAGGGAGCCCCCGTTTCGCGAATGCTGCATCAGGGGTCATTTCCAAAATTCATATATTCAAAGAATGCATCCACTGTCACTTCTCACTGTTAACTTTTTAAAGCTAGTCATGGATACACAGTGGGAGCCTGATAGAAAGGTTTGACCCCTGTCCCCACTACCTAATGAAATGGCACAGCAGTGACAGATTAAGGATGATGCCAGATATAAGCTTTGCAATGATGTAGACGCCATCAAAGAATGTCAGTATAACATCTCGCTGCTTTTTCACTTCTCTGAATGATGAAATAACCTTCTTAGGCTAATTTTTCTCTCTTATTTGTTGATCTGAAAAGCTCCTCATTTTATACTTGAAATCTCAAATATATAAGCATCCAAAAACGTCCACTTAGCTTTAATCTTTACTCTTCTGCACCCACAGAGGCTTTCATTTTGCTTAAAAAGCTGCATCAGGGTACTGGTCATCACTGCTTATTGTGTATTTGGTCTCAGCTCCATCTTGTCTTCAGAAGTTTATAAAATAAGAGGAGGCTTTTGGATCAATGATAGAAGAATTAGCCTATTATTTCTGAGAAGGCTTAATTTTGAAGGTCCTTTCTCTCCTCATCAATCATTTTAGAGCATTCCGAGAAAGCAGGAAGATCTTATCATGAAATATTCTACCATACAGAACCCCAAAGAGAATGGAGAAAGTACCTTTCTTGCTGGTGTCTATAATATCATAGCGGTCCTTTTACTAAGGTGCGCTGAAAAATGGCCTTTGCTAGTGTAAGCGCGTGTTTTGGACGTGCGCAGATCCATTTTTAATGTACCTGTAAAAAAAATGGATGTGCAGCAAAATGAAAATTGGCGCATCCATTTTGGGTCTGAGACCTTACTGCCAGCCATTGACTTAGAGGTAAGGTCTCGCACGTTAACTGGGCGGTAATGATCTATGAGTGTTGAATGCCTTTTACCGCCCGCTTAGCGCTGCACGCCAGAAAATAAAAATTATTTTCTGGCGCACATAGTGGAGGCATGTAAAAAATAAAATTACTGCCCGGGCCACGCAGTAGCTGGGTGGTAATTCCAAATTGACGTGAGTTGGGAGCACATAGGCACCTACGTGGCTTAGTGAAAGTCACTGAAAGTCCTTCACTACTGCAGTATATTGAGTAGTAACCATAAGGTATGAGGAACTGATGCACTTTTTAGAAGATGCTGTGAAAGCTTGTGAAACACAGTGTAAGAGAAAGGGGAGGCCTGCAGATTTGGATGTTGAGTGTAATTCAAGAGAGAGTTCCAGACTGACTTGGTTTATGGAGTATCAATGGGGCCCATTTTACTAAGCTGTGGTAAAGGGGGCCCTTTGACACGTTTTTGCTGTGTGCCAGGGCCCCTTTTACCGCAGCGGGTAAAAAGGCAAAAAAATGAAATGGCTGTGCGGTAAGTGCGCACTTAATGCATAGCCTTTTTGGGGGGATCACTTACCACCATTCATCAAGGTGACAGTAAGGGCTCCAGTGCTAACCCGGTGGTAATGATTACTGCCGGATAACCCCCTCTCCCCATGGAAATATTTTAAAAATATTTCCACCATCTCCAGAAATGGCGCATACTGGGAGTGGAACTACTGCCGGCACCCGCGTTGGGCCAGCGGTAGTTCCAGGTTGCCGTGCTGCACGCCGTTATTAAAAGGGCCCCCATGAGCACACACATATACACACAGTCATAAAATTGTGTGACCTCGCGTGTTCATGGAAAGAGCACACCTACTTGTACGCAGTCCGCATGCAGACATTCCCAGGGGCTTAGTTTGAGTGGAGCAGAAGAGGAGTGGTGATGATGTATACGCATATTTTAGAAACTATCCCCTGGATTCTATATATGATACCATTGGCTAACAAGCCTTTAACGAGCAATAATTGGTTAACCAGTTGACATTGGCACTGACTAGGATTTGCATGCACATCTGGTTGTGTTCTATAATGCTGGGCACCCAAATGCCATAGCATGCAAACTCGAAAGGGGGCACAGCCATGGGAGGGGCATGAGCATGTGGAGCGTCTTCTAAAAAGTTGCACGCATTGTTAAAGAATAATGGGTCAGTGTGCTGAACTTGGACATTTGGTATGTATAACAGGTTTCAGCAAGCATTGACTGGCACTCTTGAGTTGGGGCATGCGCCCTTTATTAAGTCATGCTTAGCGCTGATCTTGTCCGACACCTTTTTTTGAGCATCATTTGTAGAAGATGAAAATGTGCTCCTATCATCCACTGCACTTTCAACAGAAGAGCTTACTGAACTCTTGTGGAAGGCATTTTCTTGAACTTTGTCTACAATGACGTAAAAGTGTATCAAACACATACTGACATCAGAGATCAAAACTTTATTAATAGTATTGCACAAACAATGTTTAATGAAATGTTCCTAAGGGAAAACCAACTGAGTACACACTTTGATAATAGAATTCCACTCAATGAAGTCATTCACTTCCCAGTTGGAAGTAGCACCCAATTGAAAAATACAATATTCGCGTTCAGTAAGATATTGAATCCTGTTCCCTCCCATATGGTGTCTTGTAATCTGTTCAATAATTTATTTTTTCTCAGATTAAATGTTTGTACTGTTAAAAAAAAAAATGTTGAACCATAGTTCAGTGATGGTCTGAATGTGTATTTGGCTGTGGTGCTCAATTAAGCATAATTTTTCTACAAAATGGAGGAGGGTGAATAGTAGAGTGCCACAGGGGACCGGTGCTATTTAACATATTTATAAATGATCTGGAAATCGGAAAAACAAGTGACATGATTAATGCCTAGGTTTATTAAGAGGGGCATAATCGAACGGGGCGTCCTCGCAGGACGTCCCCACAAAGGGGCGGGGAAACCCGTATTATTGAAACAAGATGGGTGTCCAATCTTTCGTTTTGATAATACAGTCAGGGACACCCAAATCTCAACATTTAGGTCAACCTTAGAGATGGTCGTCCCCGGTTTTCGGCCATAATGGAAACCGAGGACGCCTATCTCAAAAACGACCAAATCCAACTCATTTGGTCGTGGGAGGAGCCAGCATTCATAGTGCACTGGTCCCCCTGACATGCCAGGACACCAACTGGGCACCCTAGGGGGCAATGCAGTGGGCTAACTGATGCACTAACTGAATGGAAAAAGCTCTTCCCTTACCGTTCCCTTAGTAATTCGGAAAGGAACAGGCATGCATGAAGGAAATCGCATGTAAATGAGCTGCTCGCTGTTAGCTCATTTGCACACGATTTCCTTCCTAAGGAGGGGAAGCCAGCAGAGCAGCCAAGCATTATGCGTGGCTGCTCTGCGCATGCCAAAGACGTCTTCATACACGCAGACAAGCTGCGTGTATAATAGCCGTCTACAACCTACAAGTCCAGGTGAAAACGTCCAAGTGCTAGTCAGGTATGTCTTTTTTTTTTTTTTTTTTTGAGTATGGGTGAAGGACGTCCAAGTGTTAGGCGCCTTTGCTATGCCTCCGTCCCTGCGATGGGCAGTTGAGGCCGTCCAAAATGTGGTCATAAGAAAAAAATGGACCAAGTAAAGTCGCCCAAGTGCTTGTCAGGGATGCCCTTCTTTTTTTCCGTTATTGCTCGAGGACGCCCATCTGTTAGGCATGCCCCAGTCCCGCTTTCGCTACGCCTCCGACACACCCTGGGAAGTTTGGTCATTCCCGTGAAGGGAAGCAGTTGGGGACGCCCAAAATCGGCTTTCGATTATGCCAATTTGGGCGACCCTGAGAGAAGGACGCCCATCTCCTGATTTGTGTCAAAAGATGGGCGCCTTTTCTTTCAAAAATAGGCCTGTAAGTGGTGCTATGGGCGCGTTAGCATTTTTAATGCATGTAAATGGTTTATGCGCATTAAATGCTAACATGCCCATAGAAATGTATAGGCGCGTTAGCTTTTAATTCACCTTAAATTTACAGGCGTGTTAAAAACGCTAACACACCTTAGTAAACATACCTCTAAATTTGTAAATGACACTAATCAAAGTTGTTAAAACACATGCAGACTGTGTAAAAAAACATTGCAGAGACACTTTGGGAAATTGGAAGAATTTAATGTGGATAAATGCAGTGTGATTCACATTGTGAAGAATAATCTGAATCATAGTTAGCTGATGCTAGGGCCCACTTTGGGAGTCAGCACCCAAGAAAAAAAGATCTAGGTGTTGTAGATAATACGCTGAAAATCTTCTGCTCAGTGTGTATTGGCGGCCAAAAAAGCAAACAGGATGCTAGGAATTATTAGGAAAGGCATGGTAAACAAGACCAAGAATAATATAATGCCTCTGTGTCGCTCCATGGTGCAACCTCACCTTGAGTATTGCATTCAGTTCTGTTCGCTGTATCTCAAGAAAGATATATCAGAATTAGAAAAGGTTCAATGAAGAGCAACCAAATTGATAAAGGAGATAGAACTCCTAATGAGGATTGGCTAAAGAGATTAAGGCTTTTCAGCTTGGAAAAGAGACATCTGAGGGGAGATATGATTTTGATGTGTGCAAAATCTTGAGTGGTGTAGAACAAGTAGAAGTGAATCAATTTTGTTTTTACTCTTCCAAAAGTATAAAGACTAGGGGACACATGTGGAAATAATTTTAAAACAAATAGGAGGAAATATTTTTTCACTCAGCGAGTAGTTAAGCTCTGGAACTCATTGCTGGAGGATGTGGTAACAGCAGTTAGTGTATCTGGGTTTAAAAAAGGTTTTGACAAGATCCTGGAGGAAAAGTCCCACAGTCTGCTATTGAGATGGGGGAAGCCACTGCTTGGTTTTGGTAGCATGGAATGTTTCTACTATTTGGGTTTCTGCCAGGTACTTATGGCTTGAATTGGCCACTGTTGGAAACAGGATACTGGACTAGATGGACCATTATTCTGACCCAGTATGGCTATTCTTGTGTTCTTAACTCTGTGATGTGTTTTACTTGTTGTTGACATGTTTAGCCTGTTGGGGCTTATTTGTATTTTTTGAGCAGCTGATAGTAATATGTATTCCATTCTGCTGCTCCTTACATTGAAAGTTTTTTTTTTTTTTTTCCTAAATTTTTTTTTGAGCAATATATATTTATTTTATTATGAAGTTTCATGGCATAGTAAGCAGATAAGTGTTTTAATATTTATATTCAGTCAGTGGGAGGCAGCCCACAAGTGCTGTGGTCAGTGATGACCCCGGATATTTAATACCGGGCTGTTTCCGGAGACCGGCCCTAACTGCCCCCCCCCCCCCCCCCCATTTACAAAGCTGCGCTGGGAGTTGCTGGTGCAGTAATGCTGATAAAGGCCATTCAAAGTGAATAGGCTCTGTTGGCATTGCTGCGCAGCAGTTTCTAGCTTGAGGGAGGTTAACTAGCTAAGCCAATAATCAGCTGTGGCTGGTTAAGCTAATAATGGGCAAAGATGGCACCACTATTTATACAGTCCGATTTGCCAGTTAAAATTAGTTAGTCTGCGCTGAATATTGCTGTTATCGCACGATAGCAGGTTAACATTTTGACGCTGACCGCGAATATCCAGTGGAGATAACCGGCTATCTCCCACTTAACTGACAAGGAGCTGCTCCTGGCTGATTAAATAGCATTGAATATCCTGAATTTTGGATTACTGGCTCCTCTCTGCTCAGTACAATTGTTGGGATTTTCCATTTTACAAACCTACATGTGTTAAGTGCTGCCAATTAC